>NW_020798695.1:41029-607543 GCF_003344945.1 Aspergillus welwitschiae
CCCCCCCCCCCCCCCCCCCCCCCCCCCCCCCCCCTCCCCCCCCCCCCCCCCCCCCCATTTAGAGCAAGGATCAAAACGGCACTGGGCACAACCAAAATAATAATAAATACTATTATCAACGCGGCGATGATTATCAAAACGGTTCCACACCCGGGTACTATACTTGACGGGAAGGGCCTTACTGGCGGTCAAACCTCTCCGGAAGAACGTTCGAGCCCAGCCTCGGTCATGTTAATGACTCGGTTGGTTGGTTGGTGAGTTGGCTGGCGAAACAGGATGGATGCAATCAACTCCGTCCTAGCCTTACCTAAGGTACCTGCCCACCTCCTACCAAAGACTTGTTGACTGTCTGCTCCGGACTCACCCAAGAGAAGCTCAAGCTGGGACGCGAGTCCCTTTTAGGACGGCCATCATAATCATCAACATCATCATCGTCGTCATGACCATAAACGTACTGATAAAAATAAAATAAAATAAGATAAAATAAAATAAAATAAAATACGAATAAGTATGGTTAATAATGATATATTATTTCAAACAGGTTGGAGACACACAGTCGGTACTAACTCACGGCAATGCTCTATCCAGTTGCGTTATCCTGTTCATTACGGATATAGATAGAAATGTCATTCGAAGTATAGATGATAAGTATGGATAGATAGATGTCTTGTCTGTAGTGGGATGAAAACTTTCTGGCATACACATGTTGGCAAAACGATCGAATATGCCTTGTGCTGCTGCATCTTTAATTTAAACCGCATTATCTTCGAACTTTCCTACTGATCCTAACTAGAACTTGGTCTGCCCATTTGGGGTGCTTTTTAGGTGCTTCATGTGGGTGTCCAAGGGAAGAGGAAGTTGCATCTATGCATAGCACACTGTCTGGTAATCCTCAGGAGGGGCAGCATTGGTATTGCTAGAAATGGAAAAGGCAGTGAGCAGCCAGTGTCTAAGCCACAGGTGGGTAATAGTAGTGGGTATAGTTGGTGGGGAGTTGTTTTTCACTTGGCCTTGAACAACCGGGAACCCCGGTATAGGACCCGAAGGTTAGTTAGGGTAATTGTCTTGAACAGAAATTAGGAGGAGATAATCTCATTAGACGGCTGAGGAGCATGGTTTCTCCCTGTGGAGAAAACCACCGCCCTAAGCCGGGAAGTGGAATGGTCTTAGAAGCTCCAACCAGAGGGCGAAAACGGCCGATAATGGGGAGCATGCGTAACGACGACGGCGTCAAGTCCCCAGAGGAGGCTTTCCAAACCACCACCCGTCGGCCGAAACGGCGAAATTGGAGAAGAGAATGTACTTTTTTCACTTAGACGTGGAAAAGGACGGGAAGGAATCGGCTGACTTTCTGGCATTACTCTTCCAAAAAAAAAAAATACTAATCCTACTAGACGGAATGCAACTCAGTATTTTCAGCAAAATCCAGAATATAAAGCTCATTTACTCTCTTCCCGTGTTTTCACAGAATTTGTTACTCATTTATTCCAATTTGTTTCAAATTGCTGTTATTTTTCCTTTCTTTCGTTTCTTTTTGTAATTTCCTTTTTCGGAATACCCGGTTTTCTTCATCGTATTTTTGATTGGGCGCCGCTCAATCTAATTAAATTTCCGAGGCCCAACGGCCATGGGTTGCTCCAGCCAATTAGTCCCAGACCGTCTGGATGGATCTGTCAACGGCGAACGAACCCCAAGCCTGGAACGGCAAGTATCGTCCTAGGTAATATCGCTAGCCAGGCGCTAACTAGGATCCGGGGTCTTTTAGCACCAGTTCGCCTCGTCCACCTTTCTGCACTTCTTGCCTTAATTGACTGGCCTTATCGGTCCAAACGTCAGCATAGTCCCATCCATGATGAATATCTTCCCGTTCTTCGGGTAAGTCTGAGCGTCCATGTTGAGGCCAATTTAATTGACTCTTTTTTTCGCTGCCTCACAGCCTAGCCTTTGATCAGTCCAGATGAGATCAGGAATAAGTAAGATGATGAGCAAGTACTTACTTTGTAGTTTTCGTCCCTTTTGTGATCTGGCAGCTCCAATAAGGGACAGAGAAGAAAAAGTGATACATCCACTCGTGGTGCTGTCAATCAGGTGACAAGGCGGCAAATGGTTCTCTGCCGAGCCTGCACTGGTGGATCAAGGCGGGTTCATCTCTCTCGTAAATGGGCTTTTTTGTTCCCTTAATGTTCTAAATGGTAATATGAAGCTTCGCTTCTCTGTTCCTACTTTGTAGCTAGGTGCGTCCTAAGGTTATCTTTTGGTGTCCATTTACCTATTTTGTCGGGCTAGCAGAAATTGGAGAGCGGCCTTTGCTTTTCCTGCTGTATTTTTTTTCTTGTTTTATTTTTCTTGCCTTTCCCTTTTCTGCTTCTCTTGGTGTTGTTTTTTACTCCCCATTTTCCCCCAAAAGCATGTGTAGGCAAGATTTCTACCCTTAATCCCTGTCGAGTGTGACGCACTTATTCTCCGAACCCATCAGTCAACATGTTAATGGCTCTGCCACAAGCAGCAAGTGATACCAGTAGTATCGAGTAGATACTCCAAAAGTACAGTAGTATAGTAGCAGGAACGCAAAGATCTTAGCGCCCAATCAGCTGGTACAGTCAAGGCGAGCCATTCAGGTTTTCGCATTTGTTTACTTCCGGGTCTTGGATGCATGAAACACAAGAGCCCTAATGTAGGCAAAATGTTTTTGGTCCTTTCCTTTCTTTTGAGATGAGGAAAATTGTATGGGATCTGATATAGATTGCTATGAAATTAGTACCATCACCTTGAGTCTCTTGCCTGCTAAAGGAGGGGGCACCATGGTGCCATGAGAGAGGAGGTGGTACCATACCTTACTATAGTACACAGGATCTACAACCTTCTGATTCATTTTATTTCCCAATTTCAGTGCATGTTGCCGAGACTCTTCGTCGGCGACAATTTTTTGCTTGTTTGCAAAGTCCGCTGTGGCTCGTCGAATTCTATTCATGTGGCAGATATTACTATGGGGTAATGGGTATTGATTACCGTCCCGTTTAAACCCTCGCGGATAACGGTTGAGATTTCGCGATCTCCGGGTCTCGATGGCTCCCATTAAATTAGGAACTGTTGATCGTTTGGGCTGGAACCGCAAAAGTGCTGGTACGGCCTGCTTCCAGACTCGCTAAACCGAACTGATTGCCGCCAAAGACGCGTCGGTCTCTTTTCTCTCTGCGCTTGTCTCTGCACTATGTACCCATATGGCAAAGATTGATGGGCCAATCTCCCATTCACATTGTCTTCAACACAGTAGGTCCTTCACACTTGTCTCCATCACTTGTGAACTTGGGGGGGAGGAGAGGGCGATGTGCCGTTCGTTTTTTTTTTTTATTTATTTTTTTTGCTGGCTTATGTCTTATTTTCCCCTCTCCCGTCAACTACCAGTCCGAAGCAAGATCTCACTGCTACCTATATACAATACTGCTAACTAAGTAAGCAAAGCATTTCAACAGAGAACCATCTTCTGGTTCAGGGAAACAGAGGGTAACAATGGGTATGTTTGGGTAAAAGAGGAGGGCTGCGGAGAACCTGGATCACGGCTGGACATCGAACGACGGGGCCGGCGGGAACAAGGGGTTTCCCGCGCAGCTGCAAGCCTGCAAGATTACCTAGGGACCAGTGGAGACGGGTCAAACGGTGGCTTGCCTTAAAATCATTCTTCCGACAAGAGTGGCGGAGGCACCAGAACCTATCCATGCCCAATCAGCACCAGCTTGGGCCCCGTGTTGACAGGCTAAGTGGGACCGACAACGCCAGCTTAGTCCGTTCCATTACTCAGTGACATGGCAAACGCACTGGCGGTCGCAGGGCGCGAGGCTTGATTTCGAAGCTCTCTTTCTCTCTGTGTTCTCGCACTGATGGACCTTAATGGGAGAGGGGTGAAGGGACACTCGCTACGAGGCTTGGGAGCCTAACTGTGTCTAGTTTTGTACTAACTGTTAGAAGTATCTAGTAAGTGAATACTACTCCGTAGTAAGTCCCGTTTTGGCCCCCCTCCTTCTCTCTCCCCTCCTTCTTCCTCCCCTCTATGCTCCAATAACCTCCAATCCACTTCGAACTGGATCTGTTCAGTATTGAGTGTTCACTACTACTTGTAGTATAGTAATTATAACTAAGTGGTGGCAGCTATCTCTTCACACTCACCGGTAGTCAAGCCGCTGTCTAGTATAAACTCCAATGGGGATTACGTACAACTCGATGTGGCAACGCAATTCGCATCGTCGATAGCTGCGTACCCTACCCCCAAGTAATCATGTACCATTCTACCATCCTGTGTAGGAGCTTCCTGTACAAAGTAGCTTTCAAATTGCCTTGCTCTGTCTTGAGTGATTACACTTGGCAATGGCGGTTCTTCCGTTTTCTTGGATATTTAAAATAAGTTGGTGCGACTCTACCGACAAACCATGGAAAAGCAGGCTGCGAGTCTCGCCAATTATAGTTTTGGCGAACGAGCAATCCACGAACACACAATGGCATCCAGGGTGACGCAGAAGATGCAGTCCACCTACCATGGAACCAGAGGCGGTAAGTCACCGCCGGATAGATCCATTCGGAGAATTCATGGGTCTGAACGACACAAACATGGGCCCCTTCGTGACGCGAGCCATATTACTGCAACACATCCAGCTTTGACCCGATCGATAAACATCATCGTCATCAGCACCATTATGGCGACCTCTCTATGAGGCCTTTTTCTCTCTTCTGCCGATTGATCTTGACTTTCAAAGACAGACAGATACTCAACTCTCACTCAGCTTTTATCATTCTCTTGGATCTGTCCTCGAACAAAACTGTCCAATGACGATTATGATGCCACCGTCCATACCAGGCGAAACACTACGTATAGCGTAAACAACTGTGGGTTACGCTCTGCCGTTGGTCTAGAACTTTTCGTACATCTACTACAATTTCTCTCCTCTTGTCGAAATGCGTCGAGCTGCTGCTTTGCTGAGTCGAGTCTAGGGCCCGAACGAACATCATCCAAATCCCGATTGTGGCTAGACTAAATTCGTTCCAGACGATCATCATAGCCATCACCCCTTATGATAGTTGACTAGTAGTTAGGGGCCAAGCAGAAAGTACAAAAGTCTCTGCTGCTAGTAGTAGTGCGAGTACTCAAGACTTCCACTGCGTAACGGTGGCCAGATGGCAAGATCAGCCTCCACATCCGGTTGGTTGAACAAGGAGACCTTGAATTGTGCGGTCTATCGCCCCTCCCCTCGTGTTCAAGGCAAGCTCGGAGTTACACACACATGAAGTTTGTAAATTTTATTATTTTTTTGCCCCCCATCTCCACTCCATGTCTCTTATACTTCGGTCAAACCAGCTGTAAACTTTTGAAGCTTGTTGTACAACAAGCAGATCCCCAGCGGCTGGCATTGGGACGGGGTTCAGCCGTCATTCAATATGCATTGAGGGTTTACGGAGCTCACCAATTTCCATAGTTACCGCATCTGAGCATACTCGGTACTCAACCAGTGCTCAGTGGCTTTGAACAAGACCTCACTGAAGTGGACATCTGGATAAGGCGGTCACACTACGACCCGCTGGGCACTTTGATCCGTTGGCGGGCTACATGTCTTTCTTGGGAAGGAGACGGACCTTTCAATCCAGTCTAGAGCGCAGTAAGTACGTCTGTTAGCGACGTTGGCCAGAAAGTCCAAACGGCTTCGAGGGTAGTTGACAGCCACCATTGGACCAACGCCAGTGGAGTCGGGCAAGGATTCCATTGCTCTATCTATTCCTGGCTCGCAGTGATCGTCGCAGGAAAATGTCCGACGACCTCAAGAGGGCCCTCTCCTCCCTTCCCCCCACACACCCATGGTCGCATTCTCATGTCCGTGTGTCATGACTTGAGGATTCGGTTCTACCGCTTCGGGACCATATTTGTCCCCTTCCCTTTCCGCGCTTTATTTCCTTCACATCTCCTCGGCGCATCTGCCAGGTTGAATTAATGTAATGTCATGATCTTGAGATGCCAAGCCTCGGCTATGGCTGAAACTGGGAAATCATCATCGGACTGTCGTGGTGCTTGTTTCATTTCGGGGAATTGCTACGATCATCCCAGCCTATCTATCCATCCTTGGTGGTATGATGATTGTGACTCAACTAGCCCGAGTGACCGATAATCACGATACTAGTATTCCAACGTTATCTATCCATTTCCAGGCAGCCTTGTCCCTTCCTGAAGATACTCCAAACTTTCAATCGCATGGTCTGTGCCTGTGGGGTAGGCAGGGCCAGGGTGGTAGTACATAATCGATACTAGGACTTTGGCGTGGCCCAAAAACTTAGATAGATACTATATTACCGGGAATTCCGTGGGCAAGCATGCTGCCGGGAGAGGAAACAGAACAAAGCATGGGTTTCAGTCTACAAATCAGACCTCGGAAGGCTTGCATTGGGCTTGAAGACAAATCGAAACGGGCATTGGATCACCGCTTCGTGGCAAAGCTGAAAGGTGGTCCCGTGGCTATGGAGCCTGGAGCAGATCGCTTGATACTCGCTCGGCGCTGCCCAACCTGAGTGGATCTCCGAGTCAACTGGAAGCCTAGAATTGGCTGCCACCAAAGCAGGTACTTTGCTGGCACCAAAATGGAAAGTATGGAGGCAGCTTGCACGAACAGGAGAGATTGTCCCTACTCCGACAAGTATCTACAGCATTATGCTGTACTCCCCCAGATAGAATGATATCTTTTGATTAGGTTTCCATATGCTACAGTTGTAATTAGTAGTAGGTGAACGTATTCATTCTTTCGAAGACATGATACAGGCTAGATATATCCCAGCTCAGAAATTATGAGCTTCCGTTCTGACGAGCGCTGATACTCACATTGTGTGATGTATAGTGTGTGTGGCTTTTCGACTCCGCAATCATCCCTCTATAGGATGATTCGGTAGTTAGTAAGTGCATAGGGAGCTTTATCTCACGTTCAAACCTCGAAAAGTGGGTTTTTGTGGATGCTGGCAAAGGAACTCAGCTGTCACCTTCCCAAGGAAGAGTAAACAAGACCCATCCAAAGCCCATGGAAGAATTATCCATGACTTTGTTCTTCGTTCGCTTTTATTCCTGTCCGTTGCTTTGCTTCCGTGTCTTGTCTTTTCTTTTCTTCATTTTTTTCCCCCGCCCCCTTCCCTCTGGGTAATTGCTTGTTTTGTCTACTCCGTTCTGTAGGCACGAATTTTGGGAGTATCTTTTTCTTTAATTTTTTCTGCTTCCCCCTTCTCTCCCTTCCTTTCCTATAATTTCTTTTTTTTATGCGGTACTTTGTATGACCTGTTCTCAATTTCAGGCCTTTGCATTGGCATCTCCTGTGCGTAGTTGGTCAGTCAATTAGTTACTGACCTGCAGGATGGAATTGATGGTGGGACCTATCTCCCACCTACTCTTTCCTCCCCCTCCCACTCAGCCGATCCCTCAGAGCTGAACACGAACAAACGAACAAACGAACCTACCTTTATGCATATACATACTATACTGTAGATACCTAACTACTTGCGCAGGCGCAGTAAGTCTTCTCAACTCCGATAACACAAGCAAAAAAAATCAATCAATCAATCAATCAATAAATAAATAATATAAATAATATAAAAAAAGAAAAAGAAAAGAAAAAAAAAATCATTACCCACAAAGATAATTGAACAAATCAAGGCAAGTAAGTAATGAACTATCTACCACTAGATAGCTACCCATGGAGTAATAAGAAAGCTAACCAACTACTACCTAAATCACCAAGAAACAACACCCTCCAAATGCCGGTACTGGTACTATCTTTCTACTCGCAGCGCCGTCCCAGCTACCTGGTTATAGTATGATGGAATGGAAAGCTAACGTAAAGTAAAACCGAACCAAACCGAACCCGACCTACGGAGAACTCCGTTAGTTACTTAGCTCCTTATGGAAACTTGGTAGACAGGTCACTTCACAGCTAAGGACGCAATTCCGCGATTGAGGTACTCCGCTCGAATCCATCCATACCATCATCCACTATTAATATATAATTTTCTTTTTTTTTTTTTTTTCACTCTGGTTTAATGATCAAGTAAGGGTTTTCCGACTTGGTTAATCTGCAGGAAACCATGGTTCGTCGCAGATTAGATGCAGATTTAAACTGTTTTCTAACTACTTGCTTTGTAGTAGGTAGGAATTCGGGATTACTGTACTTTGATTGCTACGGAGGAGTATGGCCCGATGTCAGGAAGGTTCGCTAACCATCCAATTCACATGGGAGAGGGGGAGAGAGCGAGATTGGTGTGAAGTAAGTGGTTACTATTTACTTTGCAAATGTAAATTCAAAATGGTAGTTTTTGGATTAGATGTAAAGATAGTTATTGTCCCCTCTTCCCATCATATTGTGGAGTTGCAACACTCCGTGGTTTGGTACAAGTTGCTCTCTTACCTCTCCCTCTTCCTCTCCGTGTGTGTATGTATCTTTCTCTCTCCCGAATCAGACCATGCGGTCGGTCAGAAGGAGGAAAAGGAAAAGAATATCGAAGGACTAGACTAGACTAAACTAGAACAGAGATGGACCGAACCAACGGAAAGTTTTGTGGTGAGATAGCCGATAGAGATTGACTTGACTTGGGCGTGAGATTAATTAAACGTCGTTCCGGTGCAATCAATATACTATGCCGGTCTACTTCTAGTTATAGTCTAGTATCTAACTAACTGACGATGATTATGATGATGAAGAAGAGGGGGTGAGTGTGTGAGAAAGAGGAGGGGTGGTTTGGTTTGGTTTGAAGGGGTCCGTCCGGGCTGTCGGTAGGAAAGGTCAATTTGTTTGGGTGGTAAATTAATTCCGCTCCACTTGATGACCAGATGAAACCAAAACCGAGGCCGGGCTGTGGGGAAAAGTAGGAAATTACCACGCGTCTAGATAGAACAATTAATTTATCTAGTCGTGGATTTCTTGGGTTGAGAGGAGACTTGTGTCTGTTCTACCAAAATTAAATCTAGTATCTGTGATCTAGTGACTAGAAGGTCTTGGATCGCGATCGAGGAGGGACAGTATACTTAGTGGGAGAGAGTGAGGGAGAGAGAGAGGGGCAGGGGAATTAATATCGCGATGCATATTTTCCGGACACTACTGGACTAGCAAGAACCAGTTCATCGGTGAGGGACGGGTGGTCTAGACTCGAAGGAGATTTGTTTTCTGGTTTCGTGTCAGGTTCTTTTCTCCATCGTGGTTCACTTCGGCTATGGGATGGGTTGGTAGATTGAACGTATCACTTGGACTGGAGGGGACGAGGATGATGGAGGGAAAGCGGCTGATGAGGGAGCGAATCGTAACTTAACTTGTACTATACAATGGTCATGCTAAGTGTTTCAGATAACCCTTCATCCCCATCCCTGCCTGATTATTGACATACATGAGCAGGAAAGCGGATCGAATCGGATCCTTCCAAACACACATGAAGGACCAAACGGACATAGCAGAAGCACACTGACAACGGGCTCGTGTGACATGGACGGTTTGACCATCATAGCTCGGCGTCTCTCCTAACAACCAGTGGTGAACTGATTCCAACGGATACCCGTCATCATGGACCTTCCCTTACTACTTACTTATCTAACTCCTAAGTACACAATTGACACTTGACACAACCGTTGGACAGCCAGGTGCCGTATCCCGCTGCAGTAATCCTGTTCGAAACTTCCCGTGTTCGAGACGACTCTTGAGCCTACGTCCATCTCATTCGTTGTCGAGGACGCCAGCCCCGTCATCGTTCGCTACCTCCGTAGAATCACTAGGGTAATCTGCCCAGGCTGGACTGGCCGGAAACCTGTAGTCCTTGTCGCAAGTACCAGGGCTGGGTACTCTGGATATGCCGGACCGGGCCAGGGTGTACCTGACTGGTCAAGTCTGGAACTCTCATTTCCGCGCGGGTTGTCTGGCAGACGGCCAGAACTTGGGTTGAACCCCACTCGATCTCGGCCGTCGGGAGGTCTCTCAGAACGTCATCGCATAAGGCCATACAGGATACTAGGATGCAAGTACTCCGTAATCGGGTCCAGTCCCTGCAGTGCACCGCTCCGTACAACTCTTGGACGAGCAGCAACTGGGAGAATAAGGAGAAGTTACATCGGAACAATCAATTTGAAAGACTGGGGATGCCCTATAATGGCTGAACACGTCACATGGGCATTGGATGTGTGGTAAATGAACGAAGTAGAAGTCTCAGAGTGATATTGACATGTGACACCAGTTTCGATCATGTGACTATCTGGTCTACTACACAGTACTGAATAGAAATTCATGGGCTACGGGGCTTCAATTGAGCTCTTGATAAATAATATATCGAGGTTTCTTTTTACTCAGAACCTCATGTAAAATTCCAACGTTCCTCGGAGTCCTCGGGCCTCCATCGCCTTGGACTATACAATCCACTATCTACTTCGGACAAACTGAATGAGGGATGCTAAAAGAGCCCAGAAGAACTGCCATAACAGGCAAGGCTGTGTGATCCTTTGTTCCTCCGTCTTCATAACGGCTACAGTATACGGATAGCATTATCAAACAAAGCCTATATATAAGATCATACTTTTGAATCTCTACGTTTATTTTAGAGTCAGCATAAATGCCGTCGTCGGAAGCCAATGGATCATACAGCATCTTTCAAACAAATAATGAACCAGGTTGTCTCGATTCTAGCAGTTCAAAGAGATCAGGAGGGGGAAAAGACCCCTGCGCCAAGGGCAAACGAGATAATGCATTCTCTCCCATTCCAACCATGTCGCTATGTGGTTTTTCAGACATAAAGCCAGCAACGATCTCCTTCACGGGCATATCCCTTAATCATCATTCAGAACGTCGCTCCGGCCTGCTAAGTCTGCCAATTTTCGAGCTATACACTCATACAGCCGCCTGTATCTTTACTGCACGCAAGACAAGGAACGATAGATATTGATTGTCGGAGATATGAGTGAACCAAAACCAGAACCGGAACTACCACATCGACGGCTGTCACAGCCACCAGAACTGGTATATACCCATGCGTTGTTCGAGCTAGCCAAGAAGTACTTGACTAATTGACTGGCAGGATGACCCTATCACCTCTGGCTGGGCCCCTCTGGGATTTTGTCGAAAGAGGGTTGGGGGATTCAGGAATCGGGGTACCTTGTGCTACCGGAACGCGGTGCTTGTAGTGCTTATGAATACGCCTGTTTTTTTGAAATGGCTTATCAGATATCACAAGAGCCACGAAACGTGTGCTTCAGAACAACAAAAGTGCCTAACCTGTTGTTTCTATCGTCTTTATCATCTCTATTGGGTCAAAGAAGATGATGGAAAGGATAGATTGCAGAGATGCCTGAAACCGTTGTGGGGAAGACTTGCAAAGACCTCCTGGAACGGTTATACCCAAGGGCAGCAGGATGCGCGTGCATTCTTGGAATGCATATTCCAGCAGCTACTTGTGGAGGTAGATGAACAGGGGTAAGGTTCTTTCTTCATACGTACGCTGCACGCCCGATGCTAACTTGAATTAGCCGCCGCGAGTTGAATGATATATTCAAGATTCGAGTGAGCAGGAATAAAAAGTGCTGCAAATGTGAGAGGTTGAGAAATTGGCCAGATGAAAAATTCTTTATGGTGTATGCTCCTGAGGATGAAAATACGCCTGGGTTCGCAAATATCGAGGAAAGACTACTAGACAAATCAGAGCATTCGATTGAAAAGTGTGGCAAGTGCGGACAAGAGACAGGCCATCTTACTTCCGAGAAGGCTTTATACCTTCCTGAAGTTCTTCTTGTCCAATTCCCCAGAATGAAATATGACAAAAGGACGAATGAGCCCAGAAGAATTAGGGCTCCTGTCTTTCTTCAAAGCGAGATAGAACTCCCACCTGGCTTATTGAGTGATACGGTGAAAATCGAAGGCTGCGCTCGGTATGAGCTTTTCGGGATAGTCTTCCACACGCCAGATGAGACGGACATCCAGTTGGGTCATTACACATGTGCTGTCATGGGGCCAGATAATAAGTGGGCACATCAAGACGACATGAGAACTGACACCTATGAATCACTGGATGATATTCTTGAGGGTTTCATAGATAATCAGGGGGGAATGAAGCCTGGCCACAATGATCGCGTCTATTGGGCAGTATACCATCGTGTGCCCCTCGAGAGGCCATTAGATCTGGGGTCCGGGGTCTGGGGAGAAGATCAGGCTTGGGTCATGCAACCAACCGACGATGATGAACCGCCCACCATTGCTAAATCCCATGGCAGCCCCAATGCAGGCTCTCCAAGGGGCTCTTCCCCAGAACCTGGTCTAGGTTCGATGAGCATCGCGCCTCATAATGCTGTATGCCTGGAACAGACCATTCACTTAAAGGGACGAAGGTTAAATTGGAAAGTCAACGATCAGCTGGTCATATCTGAAGGAGACGGGCCCCTTATCTGGCTGAAACCAGGGAAAAAGGTTCAACATGCCGAGGTCAGGCTTAGACTTGTCTGCCAAAAGACGCGAGAGGTCCTCACAGGGCGAGGCATCATTCCCCTTAAGCCAGAGATTCTACTCGAACCATATGATGCTGGACCACGACCGGACACATTTGTACGAGACGTCGGAACACAGACACGACTCAGTTTCCGCGGGGAAGACAACAGGCAAGTAAGACCTTCGGGAAGTGCGCAAGATAGGGTTATCTCTGGGAAGATCATCAAAGCCAGTAGCCCGAAGCGGTCTCAATTAGCTACGAGAGCCTCTATCTGAAATGGGCGCTTGGGTTGAACTTGAAATGGTTGGAAGTCATGTGTGGCTTAAGATGATAGTAGTGCTGTTGCGATTATATATTTTTTTCTATTGCGGATACCTCGATGTAATGCTTCCATGGTACTTTCGCTTGGGCGTCCTAGTGGGCTCGGATCAATTCGGTTTTTGATAAAATAAACGCTGCTTATGCTGGATTATCTTTATATAAGTTATCATCATTAGACTATAAGATCATATGGGTATCGAATGCTTGTAAAATACCCGGCAGTAACATGCGACCTTTTATCGAGGACAGTTGAAGTCCCAGTCATTAAGTTGGGTTGCGGTCTTCCCGCGCCCTCTTCTACTACATTTGGCACTTTTCATCCCTAGCTACACCTCCCAATGGCGTCTCAAACCCAGTCAGACTACCAACTCCCCTCCCAGCAAAATCCTTCATCTGCCCAATTCATCGATCAATTGATCTCCCACCTCTCAACCTTCACCGTCCCGCCCGTAGACAGTAACCATGACCACCGGCATCAACCCCCAGTCAGACACCACCGCACACCCTTCTCTACTCTGCCTCCATCCCAAATATCAGAAGTGAAGGCAGCAATGCTAACACTCCACTGTATATTTCCGAATGAGCTCCTCCTCGCTCTGGACATACTAGACAGAGGTCTAGTGCAACGATTCATATGCAACGACACCAACACCAGCAGCAGCCAATCAACACATCCTACAACCGCTGCTCAACATCGTCCCTTGACAACAAATGCTACTACCAAAGATATACCTGACGTCTTCTATGTCCGCTCAGCATCTACCATCTCTCCCGATCAACAGGACCCATTCTCAACCACATCATATTACACCAAAGAACCAGACCCAAAAGGCTACGAAGTCCGGCTAAAGGCCTGGAACTGCACTTGTCCTACTTTTACCCTGAATGCATTCCGAGACCCGGGACTAGATGACGACGAAGAGGCGGACTCATCCTCCACCACTGGTCAGGATGACCCTTCCTTAACAAAGGACAACTACTATCCATTCGGGGGCTCATTAACCCGGAACTCAACTCGCTCCTCTCCTCCCGTGTGCAAGCATCTTCTGGCCTGTTGCCTGGCCGTGCGGTGTCCGGGTCTCTTTGGGAGCGGAGAAGAGGGGTCTGTTTCTGTTGTCAGTGTGGAGGAATTGGCGGGTTGGTGTGCTGGGTGGGGTGGATGATGGAAGCTCTAAAACTTCTTTGTTCATTGTATGTTTCGAGTCGGTGAGGGATCTAGACTATTCTTGGGTGTTTGTTGTTTGCCCTTGTTCTGGGTGAAGCACATGGCATGGTTTTGTCTTTGTTTACTGAGGAGTGGAACAACTTCTCATTGTCTAGAAACATTGATACCGAAGAAGGTTCCGTCTCGGGGGTCATAGTGGAGGGTCTCGATGTTATGGAGACCTGAGTCATGATGGCTGGGAGCCATTACGTGGAAGATGACCCAGTAACACTATGGCATGACGTGTGCAGGCCAGTGGGATGATCGTCTGTTGGATACGTGCCGGTCTACAGAGACTACTACTATTGTGCCGTCTGAGAGCGGCTCCGAATTGTGGAGTCCATTATGGAAGCTCTGGGAGCTTGCAATTCCATAAGTTCATCCTCGACAATACCTCACGCAAGTGCTGCTCTTGAGGGTAGATCCTACCAATACACACATACAGCAGCACCGTTGCTGGCCTACAACAAGCAGATGCCCCGTGGTCGCAATCAGCCGCGTAGAGATTACCGTAATATACATTCGATGGACTGCATTGTTCTAGATGATCGTATCGCATAGAGTCCCTGACCCGTCTACTCCTTCTGGCTCTTCTTGGCCTTCTCCTTGTCTTGACCCTCCTTCTGCTCTCCATTGGCGGCACTGTTGGCCTTCTTCGCGGCCTCCTTCTCGGTCTTGGCCGCGTTGGCCTCCTGTTCCCTCTTCAGCTCGTTCTCTTCTTGTTGCTGCCGGTTCTGGATCTTGTTCTCAATCAAGTCGTGGAATGCGGTGATGGCGCGGATCAAGCTGCTCAAGTAGATCGCCATTAATTGATCGTTGGTCTTGATGCTCATGGCCCGTGCGAGCTCGCTGTTCTCCGTCGGCTGTTCGGGCGCGCCGCTGATGCGCGGCGTGGCGGCTGGTGTGGAAAGGTTGGGGAGGAGGTTGAAGACGTCCTGGAGGTTGCCCAAAATGGCGTGGTTGACGGGGAGTTCGTGGTCAAGAACCTTCTGCAGGTATTGGCCGATGTCGCGCAAACGCAGGTGCAGACCCTGCAGCGACTGAAGCTGCGACGTTATGCGGGTGGAGAGGGTTCCGACAGCGACATCCCTGATATCCCGGAGAAGGTGCTCCACTCCAATTTCCTCAGCTTCCTCAGCTTCGATTATAGACGGGGTGTGGACGAAGGTCTTTGATGTTGTGGTGCCATCCTGTTACAGCATTGTGATGATTAGTCCATATGTCCTTTAACGAGGTCCGGTACGACGGCGCGCATAGTTACTCACATCCTTGATCTCATCCACAGCAAAGTAAGCATCCGTAGGAACGCCGACTTCCTTCGGTTGGACATCCACAATCACCAGCAGAGGGTTCGGTGTGTAGCGCTTGAAGAGTTCGTTGATTTCCAAATCCGAGGCCCGCAGCTTCGGGCCCGAGTGATACCATCCAACCAGCTTCTCACGAGCATTGATCTTCTTGAACATGTCCCTCATCGACTCGACAAAGTTGTGATCTAGGAACCAAACGGAGGGGTCCTTCTCATCTTCCTCGAAGGGTACTGGGAGAAGGAACTGTCAGCACGTGGACACTGAAAGAGATACCGAAGGTAAATAGAAGGTCAATGACGCACCCGCAAAGCTGTTCGATACCCGGACATTCTGGCCCGAGTTCTCACCCAGCAGCACACCAACCACACGTTTCCGGGTACCCTTGGCCGAGCGGCCGTAGTGATCTGCGACGGAGAGAAGAACTAGCGGAGCGACCGTGACGGTGCGCTGAACGAGGGAAAGGGCGTCCGCCGTGGTGGCAGGCATGGCGGAGACAGAAGGAACGCGAGACGAGCTGTCAGCGGTGGAGATAGGACTGGGAGGGGAGGATGAAGGGTCTGTCAGAAGTGTGTGGGAGGGATTGTTGCGGGATAAGCAAGGGGATGAAGATGGGAGATGAAGGAGGAGGAGGAGGAGCGATGACGATGAAGAGGGAAGCTGTTGTTGGTTGGATCAACGGAGAGCCTCTCTGGATTCATTGGAGCTCCGTGCTTGAGCCACACTCGAGTGGCTGATGGTGGGAATTGACACCTCGACACCTCGACACCTGAACATCAGCCACACACATACATTCCGGTGCCTTTATGCCTCAGGCACACAATACGGGACACGTGTTCCGGGACTAGTCCCGAGTCGGACTCTTCAAGGCTCAAACCAGTGGAGATTGGCTCAATGAAAGGACGTCATGTTGGCGATGAGAGATTGCTTCCGGGTCGATGGACGCCTCTGGAGACCACTGAGGATCTACCAAACACCTCCGATCAGAACCCCGAAGGCTAGGGTGCCGGTCGAGGCGAATTTCCCAGGGCGCAGGAACCTCGGGTGGGAGACTCCACTCCCTCCGGTCGGCCTCTTTTCTCCCCCAACATGCACTTTCTCCGTTCCCTTCCCTTTCCCCGGTCTGGTTGATATCTCTTCCTCATTCCTGCCACTTCTCTCCTCTCTTCCCTCTTCCTCCCCCTCCTGTTCCCTTTCCGGACACTTTCTTGAAGCGTTCTCCTTTTCCTCTCCTCTTCTCACATCACAATGGCTCCCATTACGGACGAGGTCGTCAACGGCCTGAAGGACACTATCGGAAAGCTGGAGGCTCGTGTTGAGGAGTTGGAAGGCCGCCTCAGCAACCAGGTCAAGCCTAAGTCGGTTGCTGAGCAGATGCGCATCATCCTGATGGGACCTCCTGGTGCCGGTATGTTTTCCATTGACAATCCTTGGATCCTTTCTACATCCTATCCTCGTTCCCTGCTTTTCCGTGCTGCGGAATTCTGACCGATTCTCCAAACTAGGCAAGGGTACCCAGGCTCCCCGGCTGAAGGAGAAGTACTGTGTCTGCCACTTGGTAAGCCATCCATCGGGCTGTCATTGTATGGTCTTGAGCCCAATACTAATGTCTATTTCCATTCATGCAGGCCACCGGTGACATGCTGCGCTCCCAGGTCGCCAAGAAGACCGCGTTGGGTAAGGAGGCTAAGAAGATCATGGACCAGGGTGGTCTGGTCAGCGATGAGATCATGGTCAACATGATCCAGAGCGAGCTTGACAACAACGCCGAGTGCAAGAACGGGTTGGTAATCTGATCTTCATGCGATACTGCTTAGTTGGCTGACGGCGCGCGCCTCTTTCTAGATTCATCCTGGATGGTTTCCCCCGTACCGTTGCCCAGGCTGAGCGTCTGGACGACATGCTTAACGCTCGCCAGCAGAAGCTCCAGCACGCCGTTGAGCTTCAGATTGACGATGCCCTTCTGGTGGCCCGTATCACCGGACGTCTCGTCCACCCGGCTTCCGGCCGCTCCTACCACAAGATCTTCAACCCCCCCAAGGAGGAGATGAAGGACGACGTTACTGGCGAGCCCCTGATCCAGCGCTCCGACGATAACGCCGATACCCTCAAGAAGCGCCTCGGCACCTACCACGCCCAGACCGCCCCCGTTGTCGAGTACTACAAGAAGACCGGTATCTGGCGCGGCATTGACGCCAGCCAGGAGCCTGGCCAGGTCTGGAAGAGCTTGCTCGGCGTTTTCCGCCAGAACTAGATGCCTTTAATGGCAGAGGACGTCCACCTTTGAGGCCGGAGTGATGTACCTTAGTGATACCCATCGTTCCGGTGCTTATGTCTTTGCCCGGAGGTAGAGGCTTTCTGGTTGCCCTCATGGGCCGGTGAAGAAAGGCAGAAAAAAAGACCTGCGTTGTCCGGGAATGGAAATTGTCTTTCTCATGTCCTTATATAGACTCATGCCTTCCGGCCGGATATCTCTGTTTTTGTATAGTAGTAATTTCGGAATGCGAATAACCTCCGACAAGTAAACCGCAATGATAATGTAGTCGTTGACCCTTTGATTTGGAGTATACAAGCCAACGATATTTACCCTCAACAAACCTCATATCAACAAAACATGAAACACCAAATCACATCATTCGATTTACAGGACTATAATGGATCTACAGCTGCGTAGGATACACAGTCGACTCGATCTTCTCCGGATAAGTCAACCCTCCCTGCCGTCTAACCTCATCCATCACCTCCATAATCACGATACTCTCCTCCCACGGCAGAGTCTCGCTCTCCAGCTTTCCATCCCTCAGGCACCGCGCCACCTCATCCGCCTCCCAGAACATACCCTTCCCACCGCCAGGGAACGGACACTCAACCTCCTTAACCTCACCCTCTCCCTTGGCGGGGATAATACGGTATCGCTCAGGCCGGAACGCCGGCCCATCCACCTGGATCTCACCCTTCGTACCCTGGATCCGGATGGCCGGACGGGCGGTGTTTGCCTCATCGGGGTCAGTAGAGACGCGGAGATGCGTCATGGCCACGGCCTGCGACTGGCCCGGATGAGGTAGGTTGGAGGGAGTGCTGGTCGGGAAGCTCAAGAGGATGGTAGTGGCCTCGTCGGCGCCCGTTAGATGGTAAAGTGTCATATGGGCGGAGATGGCAGAGGGAGGTTTACGTTGGTCCCGGGGGAGGGTGTGATAAAGGGTCTGGAAGACCCAGGTTAGGGAGTAGATTCCCACTGCACGTTCGATATAGTTAGTCATCTGCCCTACGCAGGGGAGGAGAGATGAACTGAAATAAGAGAAATGAGAAGGGAGGGTTCGTGAATGGGTGCGGCTTACAATCCAACAGACAACCACCCGCCAAATCCTTATTAACCATACGATGCTCCGTGCCCCATCTCTCCTCAACCGGGTCTCCGAAACTGTTATCAGAGATGACCCGCAAAACCTCGCCGATAGCGCCCTGCTTGATCAAATCTCTGATCTGGATACTGAGAGGGAAGTAGCGAGTCCAGACAGCTTCCATGAGGAAGAGATTCTTCTTCTGAGCGGTCTCGCATAGGATCTTGGCCTGAGCAGCATTGACGGTGAAGGCCTTCTCACAGAGGACATGTTTTCCGGCGTTAAGAGCCAGCATGACATTCTGGAAGTGGTGGGAGTGCGGAGTTGCGACGTAAACGACATCGACGTTGGCGTCGGCTACAAGATCTTCATAGGAGCCATAGGCGGCACAGGGGGATGGGATACCGGTGTCTGAGATGAATTTCTCTGCTCGTGCGGCGTTGGAGGAGGATGCTACGGCCACGACGGTGTGAGAGACGTCGGTGACGTTGCGGACGTTGGGGTCTCTAAGGAGGTCACGGGTGAAGACTGCATTTACTTTGTTAGAGAAACTGGTGGTTGTGAGCTGGGGTGAGAGGCTTACCATCAGCGATCCACCCCGTAGCTGTATATGTGCAATGCCATCCGCGTTCGTTAGCCCGGGGATCTTTTTGTTTGTTTGGATGCGGGGAAATTGATCCCTACCCATGATACCCCACCGGATGTTGTGGGGAGCCATTGTGAAGATGAAGACTGGAGATTCTGGGATGCTGAGCGAGGATGAATAAAGCTAAGAAGTACTGCGCAGTCGAACGGATATCTGGGTTCTGAAGAACGCTGGACAGATGTTGAGGGGGAGTGAGAATTAAAGAAGTAATTCTTGTTACGTTGAGCGGAGTTGCGCCGAGCGGGGCAGCTTCATTTGCCGACGTCATTCGCCGAAACTATGAAGATTGGGGTTTATCTGTATATAGTGGTTCTACGTAGTAAAACACATCCAGGATGTATATAATGACCTGATATTTGGTTCATCTGGTTCTACAATGGGATACTATATACAAGGCAGCGAGCCCGGGAGTGCTGTATGTGTCCTGTGATCCATCACCATCATCACTTGCCCCGGAACGCCCAGAGGAAGGGATTTCATTCACCTTCCCATGCAATAAAAACAGCCGTCAAGCTGAATGAATGATGCATCTTCGCTCAAAAGCAGAGAATCATCAACAAAGAGTAGAAGAAGAAGGAAAGGAGGAGAAGGGAGTGTACACCCCAATCACACGGGCTCTGTTTTAATCCGCACATTGGACCCAGGAGAGTCGGTCCCCTATAGTACGTGTTAGTCACTGGGATTGCTGAATATCTCTCATTATTTCATCACTCACCTCGGCCTTGCGTTTGCCCAAAACAGACTCGGGAGTCCCAGTTCGTCCTGATGGCGTCCCCCGGCTGGCTGGCGTAGGTCCGTTATTGGTAACTTCGGCGTAGCAACTAGCATGGTACACGCGACTTCCCACCTTGACCGCATCCTGCCAGATCCAGTCCTGCACATCCTCCGACCATGTCGACTCAAACTTCTCCTGGCAGATAGGGCAAGGGGTGTTTCGCAATGTTGCATCATTCGGGGCGTGGATCCACTGCTTGGGAGGCCCCTTCTTAGTTGCAGCGCCGTCAGCACCAGCAACATCCTCAGCGGAGGCCTCCGTCTCCGCAAGATCTTGTTCGTCACCCGCCTCACGAGATTTAATCCAATCCTGGAGATACTTAGTCCTGCAGAATAAATGGTTCGAGAATGGTTCGTGACTTACCCGTTCATCAACGTACCAGCTGCGGTTCTGGGCCCGCCTAGCTGCCTCAGACATGCGCTGGTTGGTGCGGAAGTGCCAATCCAAATGGCGAGCCTTCTTCTCCTTCCCTTCCTCTGTTGCAAAGAAACGTTGACCGCATGTTCCACACCGGTTTGACCGCGTCTCGTAGAGGCTGGAGATCAGCATTTGCCGAGGGCTGAGGGTTCATTGAGTTAGAGATATGAAAACCAATGTAGCCTTAACATAAGACACTCACATTTTGATGGACGCTGTGCTCATTTGAACGTTGATCTGCGCATTAGATGTACCTTGCTGTGTCTGCGGTGTTGCGACTGGAGGCGTGACTCGCACCTGACCAGGTACAATTAATGGAAAAGCAGGCGTGACATTTGGCGGCGGAGCAGCAGTGAAAGGGGCTGGAGGTGCCGAGGCCGGTGGCAGTAAGCCCTGTGCTCTTAGGGCTGCAATGAGAGGATTTTCCGGTGCGGCGCTGACGGAAGGCTGCGGCGCGGTGGTATTAGTGGGCATCTGCGGTAGGATGTTGTGAATTTGAGGTGGCGGAGTCGGCTGCTGACGTGTAGCAGTAGCTTTGAGGAGCCCGGCAAGCGTGCCAGGATTGAGAAGCTGTTGTAAAGGTTGCGAAAGTGTTTGGGCTGGAGGAGTAGCCATGGGGGGCGTTGAAACGGCTGGGACACTTGGAGCCATAGCCTGAGGAGCCGGCATTGCAGGCTTCGGAGCGAGAGCTGAAACCTGGTCGCGGACGAGCTTCAATTGTTCCTGGGTAAGTTCTTGCCGTTGCAAGATACCCTGAAGATCTAGAAGAGCCTTCAGTCGTTGCTGTATCGAAGGGTCCAGTGGATTGTTTGCAAAATCGTTCCTGGCGGTGGCAATAAGAGCCTCGATATCTCGGTTGAGAACCGCGAGATCAACCTCTGTTGAGCGTGGCTGGGCTTGGGGAGTTGGTGTTCCCCGCGAAGAGTACGATTCACCCTGCTATTTATATAAGACCTTCCGCCATAGTATGGCTCTGGAATGTAAGATGATACTTACCGATGGTGGATATCCGTGACCAGAGCCATTGCGCTGGTAATGCATGGGTAAAGCCTGGTTTGCCGCAGGTGGATGGCGGCCCATGCCTTGCGGTGGTGTAGGAGTGCTGTTCCAAGCTGGAGGAGTGCCAACTCGACCGCGAGCGAGGATGTCTTGTTGGGTTCGGGCCTGCTGCTGCTGAAGCGCTGCAGTCCTTGCTTTGATCAGAGCACTCTCGATACTGCGAGTAATTTCTGGAGGAAAAACGGGCCTGGTGTCGAGGGAACCCGGAACCGGCTCCTTCCAGGTCTTGAGCATCTCATCCAACTTCTTGCGCGTCTGCGAATCGACCAGTGTGTAGGCGTTCATAAAGGTCTGATACAGATTGCGACCCAGGAACAGAGTGTAGGGCGTGCCTACGTTCTTGACAATCGAATCGACTACATACAAGGCGGGCAACTTCTGAGCCGGCGGAGTCTACAGAGCAGATTAGAACTCGTTTCATCCCAAAGAGAGACTACAGACGGGTTGTGCGTCTCGTCAGGTCCGACGAGGCCCAACCGGTGGTATTCTGAGAGCGTGTCACCTACTGTTCGAATGTGGTTCTCCAACACGCGGGAGATGGCCATCGCATGTTCAGTGTTTTCTTTGGCTATGACAGTCAGATTGCTGATCTGAAACCTGTCATTGTTGGTTAGATCTTCCAAGGAATTCTTGTAATCCTCGGCAACTTCGTCGGAGGCCAACCCGGATGACATGGTGGGCAGATACAAAGGCTGATAAGGATGATGAAGGGGGAACAGGGGGAAAGCGAGGATAAGAAAAGGGTATTGACAAAGAAGAAAGAAATGAACAATGGACGAGTGCTAAAGAAGGGCGTAACACTCGAAAGAATATTTATGTTCCTTTTGTTTGTCCTTTCCTCTGATTCCTCCTCTTTATTTAATTATTTGGTCTTTTCTCTTGTCTTTTTCAGTTCCTTTCCTTGTCCTCTAGACTTTGTAAACTTTTTTTTTCTTGCTTTTTTTTCTCTGGCTTTCTTCTTCTTCTTATTTCCCCCCTTTTTTGTTAGGAACTTGTCCTTCTTATTGCTTTGTTTCTCTCTTCTTTTGCTCCTCTTTTTTCCCACTGGGTTTGTCCCTTTTACCACCGTATATAAAATTTCCTATTTCCGCTTCCTTTGTTTCTCTCCAAATAAAGGTGTCTCCTGAGAGTGCAAGAGATGGAAAGAGCTGTCGGAACTTGTAGAATGCTTGCTAGCTATCTTGGTCAGACTTGAGACAACAACAGGAGGCCGCAAGCGCAAATCCTCCACCAGAACCCGAAAGTCAACAAAGAACCCGCGCTACAACACTCCGTCAACCCAGTGTTAATCAATCTACCTCATACAATCACCCGTACTGATTGACCCTTCCAGTAAACAATAACCAGTAGAGGAACCAAACCGGGACGAAGGGGGGTTGATGAAAGATGGAGAGGGGGAAAGAAAGGTCTTGGAGTGAAGTCGGGAAATACCCCCAGCTGTTACACACCTTGGGGGGAAAATCGGACGTGCAAAGGGGACCAAGGTAGAATGAAAACCGGCTAAATTGGAAGATGGAAGCTCGAACAGAATGACCAGGAAATAGCAAAGCAACCCAGAGTCGGCCGGGATGAAGCGAGGGAAAGGGAGGCGAACAGGGAGCAGGAGAGGCAGGCAGAATTGCGGAAGTTGCGCTCACGAGGTCCGAAGAATAGAAAGCGTCAGCGCCGCGGCGTGACTGGCTGAGTCAGCACACTAGGTTGAGACTTGGTCCTTATCCGTTACCGACTAACCCCAATCGGGCAATGCATTCCAGCGCTCTCGTGAATCGCCGTGAGTGGATAGTATGACGCAGTCACACCTTACTTCCCCCAAGATACTACTAGGTACAACCCCATCTTCATCACCTCCATCTCTATATCACAACCATTGAAACTTGAATCTGGATATTGGTATTACTATTGGTTTTTAGGAAAGGTTGCTTTCTACGCGTCGAGCCCAGTGTCGAATTCTTCACCATGAAGTTGTCTGCTACTGCTACCGTCTTGGGGTTGCTTCCCTTGGCCCTGGCCGAATCGATTCTGGTCACGTTCCCTTCAGGTACCCCTGACTCGGTGGTTGATCAGGCAAAGCAATCAGTTAAGGACGCTGTATGTGACCGGGTGCTTTGACAGCGTTGGCACATCTCTATTTTACTGACTGGTCGTTTCTGGTAGGGTGGCAAGATCACCCATAATTACAGTAAGCATCATGCAGCGTTCCTAGTTCCCTAGTCATCCTTGCGTTTTGGGTAGTGGCAGTGCTAACATGTCGCTTTCTACAGCTTTGCTCAAGTAATTCTCTCCTGAAAGTTCCGGAGTGCTTGGTCTGACATACATACACACAGGGGCTTCGCAGCCGACACCAAGGACGATTCGGTTCAACAGCTGTCGACTGAATTCGCAGCATACAATCCAACTATTGAGAAAGACATCACTGTCACTATCCAGTAATGGGATATTGGATATTCCGAGAGAAGAAGCTCCCTTTTCTCCATTCCATATTGGTACTGAATGATGGATGGTTCTCCCGCTGGTTTCGGGGCTTGACCGTTGATGCTCGATAATGGATGAATAGATGGGGGAAAACTAGCCTAGATTGTAATTCAGGATTTCTATGTATCATTGTCTTTCTCTGTTTTGAGAAAGGGAGTATGTGTCTCGTCGCCTGAATGAACCATGTTATGGACTTCTAAAGCCGGCGACTGTTTCCCATAACTCAACAAACAACAAAATCACCATGACATGAATAACTGACTTGGATAATTCGTCACAATTTTAAATTTTATGAACCACTTTGATCTTTGGTGGGTGTTGTTTCATATGGTGGAAGTAGAAAATAGGAAGCAACGCCGTGGGTGATCCTGAATGTTTCCCTTCCCAAGCGGGACTTCGGTATTTATAGCTCGTCGATGCGCGTAGCGTGGATCCCGCCTCCAACGCCCCGGAGGCGCTCAAAAAAGGATCTCATCGAGGCACAGTCCTCATCCTCCACCGTCCAGGTTCAAATTTAACCGTGCTGAGGGGTCGCAATTAGCCCCTCCTGGCCCCGACCCGAATACAATTGCCGGCAATTCCACCCAGCCGTTACTGGAATTTGCAACAACCGCCGTGTTCCCCGCCCAGTTGATTGCCCCCGATTGCAGCCAACATCGCCGACCATGGCTGCGGAGCATACCGTCACCCAGGCCCTGCTGGAATGGGTTAACAGTTTCGCCTTGGGCAAGACTATCCGGACGACCGAGGAGTTGTCGGATGGCACCATCATCTGGGAAATCCTGCAGGATATCGATCCGCAGTATTTCCTCGATGAGATCCCCCAGCGCGCCCCGTCCGACCACTGGCTATCCAAATGGCAGAACCTGAAACATATCCACAAGTTGCTCGTCAACTACATCCGCCAACAGCCCGATGGCATGCCCACAGGTCTCGACCCCAACCCCAACCTCGAATTGGTCGCCGAGAAGAACTCCGTCAAGGAGGCCAACAAACTCCTGAAGCTCCTTCTGATCGCCGCCATCCGCTCTCCCAACGCGCAGACCTACGTCGAAACCCTTCAGAGCCTAAGTACCCCGACGCAAGAAACCCTGAAAAACATCTTCGAGGAAGCTCAGAATGGTCAGCATGAGGCTATTGATGGTGAGGACGATGTCAAGGAGGAGCGGGATCTGCCCGTCGACCCCGAGCTGCAGTTTGAAGAGCGGGTAGGAAAGGTGTTGGCGGAGAATAACCGGATGGCGCGTGAGAAGAAGGACATGCAGAAGCAGATCGATGACATGCACGATCGCCTGGCGCGCCTCCAGGAGAACAATGACACCTTACAAAGCCGGCTTGCATCGACCGAGGATCGACTAGTCAACTTGAGGTCTGGGAAGGGTGATCTTGGACTCAGTGCAAAGGCTCTTGAGTCCAAATCCCGTCAACAGGAAGACATCATCGCAACCCAGGAAGCAAGGCTGGCTACAGCGCAGGATGAGATCGACAGTCTACGCATGACGGTGGAGTCATTACGCGTCAAGAACCAACGATTCCAGAAGCTCCAGGATGACTATGACGAGCTGAAGACTGAGCGAGATCAACTTGCTCGCAAGGCGAACGCAGCCGAAAAGTACCGCCAGAAGCTGCAGGCTAGCCAGGACTTCGAGAAAGAGAACCAGTCACTCAAGAACCAGATTAAAGACTTCCAGCAACAGCTCAAGGAGGCGGATTCGCAGCAGAAATGGAACTCCGAGCGTGAGGTGGAGCTGGAAGAATACCGCAGAGTTTTGCCTCGCATTGAGCAGGAGTGCAGTGAAATCCAGAACCTGAAGAAGCAACTCGAATTTAACAATCATGCCCTCACAGAGCGTCTTAGTAACGCCGATGAGCAGCGCGAACGTGATGATGCTTTGATAAGTGAGCTCCGTGAGCGAATCCGTGAATTGGAAGGTTCTCCTGGAAGCCCATCCCTGACGCCGGGTACCGAGACTCCCAAGCTCGAGGGAACTCTACAGAAAGACTTTGAGGCGATCGGTGTGAAGGAATCACAGCTGTTAGGAGACCTTGTGCTGCAGCAACGGAGATCTAGGCTAACTCGCTACAGGAAATCTGAGAATGAAGAGCTGAAAAAGGAAGTGGAATCCCTCAAAGGGCCATCAGTATGTTTACGTATTACGACTACTATCACCTTATCTCAGGCCGCTAACAATGTACCACAGGTGGGATTGGACTTTTCCGAGGCTTTCAATGAAACACTGCAACAAGCTCGCGCAAACTCTTCGCAGAGGTACTTCCTACTAGAAGCAGCGTAGCTAGTATAAACGCTAATGGTGCACCAGTGATGATTATTGGAAGTTGTACGACCAGTATACCTCTGCCCTCAAGAGATTGGCCGAAGCCCAAGAAGCTCTCGACGTATCCAAGAGATCGCTGAACGATGCGCTGGCAGAAAGTGAGTAGCTACTGTTTGGCGAAAACCTTGCTTATGAAATGTGCTCACATGAATACAGTCGAATTGTCCAATAAAGAGAACTTGGATCTCATCGCTGAGATCAAAGCGAGCAGCGCAGCAGATTTGACCAAGGCTCGCGAAGGAGAAGATGATGCTATGCGCAGACTGTACAATCTGCAGGCCGAGCTTGATTCAACCCAGGCTTTAGTCCAAGTCACATGTGCCGAACGTGACGATCTGCGAAACTTGCTCGAGAAGAAGCAAGCCGAGTTCCGTGCGGAAGATCACGAAGCCGCAGAGGAAATGAAGAAGCTGCTGGCCGAACTCACTGCACAGGAAAATGGCGATGATCAGGAAGCTGCTCAGAAGTCGGCTGTAGAGCTCATTAGACAGGTCGCCGCACAGATTGAGAAGAATCTGGAAAGGCTGGCGAAGCGCGCAGAGGTCAGTTATAAGAAACCCTATCGACTCTCAACTTGTGTTATTCCGAGCCAGGCAAGGCCTATTCGTCTTGGTAGCCTCAGTGGCGACAGGAAACGTCTCGATCTTCTTGCAGATCGGCCATTTGGCGATTCGACCCAGATATTAGCTGCGAAGGCACCCGGTCTATCGCGACTGGGTCGATTAATCGCCAGAAGGTTCAGGCGTTGAGGCCCAGCTGCCACCTTGACCCATTGTTACATCCTATCCCGTTCGCATTCTACGGTCTACAAAAGACTAACACGAATCATCTTGCAGTATATTCACCAACAGAACGAACACATCAAGTTCCTCCAAGAGCGGATAAAGCAACTCGAAGAGGATACGGATGATGGAATTAGCAAAGAGCGCGAGGTAAGTTGTCACTTGAGACTGACTGACTACATCAAGTCACTAATATTCAAATCCTCCAAACAGCTCGAACTCCAGAAGATAATCGATGCTCAAGCGCGGGAGCTGACTTTGATGAGCTCCTCCTGGTACGAACTCCAGAACCGATTACAAAACAACAATATCGGCCTGGCCCGGTACCGGAATGGATCCCTAGCCGATGCTCAGAAGGGCTGGCTAGCCAGGCAAAGAAGCGTGGTCGCTGGTCGATAAAGCTCCGGTTTGTATGTTGGCGATATGGTTTACGTCCTATCTCTTCTTCGTACATGTCTTTCTAATTCTCCCCTTTTATTTCTTTCCCTTTTTTTTTTCCCGCCATGTGCATTTTCCATTGTTATCAAGACTGTTGTTATTGTTGTTGTTATACCTTTTTCTTTCTACATACATATGTTTTCGTTGCTCGCCGCGCTATACCAGCTTGTTGCGGCTCAACTACTACGACTACTACTACCCCCCTGGTTTCCGTTGGAGCTTGATCGGCATTATAAACATATCATATGCACCATTATGGCATTGTTGCATGGATTAGACATGTGTATATCTTGAAAGTTTTTCTCTTCCTGATTTCTAGAGGCAGTTCTGCTTTTGACGTGACGTAGCCCATAGATGCAGCTCATAAAGTAATATACATGCAGATAATACATATTTTTCAAAGGAAAGGAAACCATAATCCTTGCTGATGATCTCTCTAATTCAGCAGCAATTACACCCATTGTCTGGGATGTTTCAAAACATCCATGATCTCCTTCTCGCGCTCCTTGCCCTCGCCCAGAAGCGCCTCATCACCATCTACGGAATCCTCCGTCCGGGTTCCCGATACGGGGTCCATGTAAGCCCAGCTTGCCGTGCGGGGCAAACTCATCAGAATACTCTCGATGCGGGCATTAGGAGTGCGGAGACCGAAGCTAGTACCGCGGTCATAGACGAGGTTGAACTCGACGTAGCGACCGCGTCGGAGCTGTTGCCATTCCTTTTGCTCAGGCGTGAAGGGCATGTCCTTCCGGCGTTCGATAATGGGGACATAAGAGGGGAGGAAAGAAGCGAGACCGTCTGAGACGAAGGAGAAGAGAGTCTCTTGGGGATTTTGGGATGAGGTCGACGAGGACTGGAGGAAGCTGGCGTCCAGGTCA
This sequence comes from Aspergillus welwitschiae, assembly GCF_003344945.1. Classification (NCBI taxonomy): domain Eukaryota; kingdom Fungi; phylum Ascomycota; class Eurotiomycetes; order Eurotiales; family Aspergillaceae; genus Aspergillus; species Aspergillus welwitschiae. The sequence continues at coordinate 69,468 of NW_020798695.1, forward strand.
TCGAAGAAGATACCTCCTACACCGCGGCATTCGCGGCGGTGGGGGATATAGAAGTACTTATCGCACCAGGCTTTGAACTTCGGGTAGTATGTGGCGTCGTGACGATCACAAGCATCTTTGATGGTCTGGTGGAAATGTCTGGCGTCTTCGGGGAATAGGTAAGTTGGGGTCAGATCTGTGCCGCCACCGAACCACCAGTTCTTGTCGCCGTTGAGGGGGTCTTTAGGATCGGATGTCTCGAAGTACCGGTAGTTCAGGTGGACGGTTGGGGCCATGGGGTTGTGGGGGTGGAGAACGAGGGACAGGCCGGCGGCGAAGAAGCTCAAGGAGTCCACATCGGCGCCGACGAAGGACTTGTGGTCCGCGCGCATCTTCTCAATGGCTGGCCGGGGAAGTTCGCCGTAGACGATGGACACATTGACTCCGGCTTTCTCGAAGACGTTTCCGTCTTGGAGGACACAGGATATTCCACCTCCGCCGTTGGGGCGCGTCCAGGTATCAGTCTTGAATTGCTTTCCATCTATCCGGCTTAGCTCTTCAATGATTTTCTGCTGGTGATCTTTGATCAGCTTCTCCATGCGCAGGCGCATGGGAGATTGTTCGCTGATTGTGGCTTGCTTCTTAAGCGTTTCATCGAGCTCCACGAGGGATGGAGAGTCGAGTTCGGTCACTTCTTCCGTCATCTATATTGGAAATGGTCAGGTTGAGGCATTCGCGCAAGTTATATGGTGGGTGAGGTCTACCATGGAATACACCAAAGCACCGATAAAGGGCACACCAATGGCCAGCCGTAGGTATGGTCTCCAGACAGTGAATGGTTTGGGTTCGGAAGGAGGCTTCTGTTCCGAGGAGTATCTGCGAAAGGGCGCTGAGAGGTTGCGAGGTGTGCGACAGGATCGAGATGAGAATTGGCAGAGCGACCTCCGAAGAGGCATATATGGCCGGGGAACAGCCATTGTTAGAGAGTAAATTGAATTGGCTGATCTGCCAAAGATCAGGTGGTGCCAGGTATTGCGCCTGTCGAGAATCAACCGGTCCTTGTTCCCTCCGAGCTCCACCTATGGTCTGGAGCCAGTAGTGGATAGGGATTTGGTAATGGAGGAATTGTTCAGATCATCGGCTCCGAGGCACAGTATGGGACCACCTGCGGCCTCAATATTCCGGAATGTCGTGAGGATATGAACTTGTTTGCACGGTTTGCTATGGTTGTTGAGTTTGTCTGGGTTTGGGACCCGGCCCGGCTGAGATAAGCACTTTGCATGGTTTGCTGGGCTACCACCCTCGGTCCGAACATCCCCAGGCAGCAGCACAACATCAAGCGGGGTTGCTCCAGGAGTGAAGAAATGTGTCAGTTACTAGCAGAGTAGATTCAACTACGTTACTTGGCAGATATTGAACGATCTGAGTCACTCAAGACCAGTTACTAGATTGGTAGAGTGTAGAAGGCGTGGGTGCTGCACCGAGCGGTAGACAGTGATCATTCTAGCATGGAAAACCCCATAATCTAGGCGCTGATCCTAAGTGGAGGCTGGAGGCAACGCCCGCCGAGCTACCACTTCACTACCGATGCAGTATATCGAAGGCGGCCCAGCTCGATGACAACCAGACGGTATCATCCGCATTGGTCATTTGGATGAGTGCACGACATCCACGTGCCAGAATGACGACAGGAACTGCCCTGACGGACTGGCTTTCGATATCCGGAAGATGATCGAATGTGCTTCGAATCGAGCCAGCACATGACCCGGCCTGACTCACGTGTGGGGCCGCTCACCGCCTCCACCCCGTGATCCACGCTTGCCTGGCGGCCTTATCAGCCGTGGAAGCCGTTCCCTCACCAAATGACGCGGGGCTGTCGCCTTCAACTCTCTCTACAACTGCCATCCTGCTCACCTTTTTGTCATCATCCATCTATCTCTCTATCTCTCCATCCATCCATCCTCCATCCATCGTCCATCTCAACCTTTTGTCTGTTATCTCTTAGCTTCCATCTAGTCTGTGTCACCCTTTTTACTCCTCTTCGTCTATTTCGTCACTTATCTCCCCCCTTAAGGGACCCGTCGGACCAGACCTACTAGCCGCCCTCATCTACTTATCAATATGCGTTCCAAGTTTAAGGACGAGCACCCCTTTGAGAAGCGCAAGGCAGAGGCCGAGCGTATCCGTCAGAAATATGCCGATCGCATTCCAGTACGTCTATCCTTTGTTTTATTTTCTACTGTGATCTTGATTTCACGGTCTTTTGGGGGAAGAAACGGGTCTCTAGCTCACCGCTTGTTCGAGTCGCTAACCCGGCTCCTATCCTACAGGTAATCTGCGAAAAGGTCGAGAAATCGGACATCGCTACCATCGACAAGAAGAAGTATCTTGTCCCTGCCGACCTTACCGTTGGGCAGTTCGTCTACGTGATCCGTAAGCGGATTAAGCTGTCCCCCGAGAAGGCGATCTTTATCTTTGTCGACGAGGTTTTGCCGCCTACGGCCGCTCTCATGAGCAGTATCTACGAAGAGCACAAGGATGAAGATGGCTTCTTGTATATCACGTATGCCGATCCCTCTGATTTCCTACTACCACTGTTCTGTGTGCATAGTGCTAACTCGGATCTTCTCTTTATCAGGTACTCCGGCGAGAATACGTTTGGTGACTGCTAGGCGCTGGTCGATCTCCTCGTTTCACTCTTTCTTTTCCCCTGCTTCTTGAAGTGAATTCGCTGCCGTCATCGTTTCAAGTCACTTCCTTCAGTTGCCCTTTCCTTAATTTGGGGAAGTTGCAGATGAACTTCCTAGATGTGGGTGTTGGTTGCTGTAGGACCTGGATAGATGGCGAGCTCGACCACGCTGTGATGTTTCTATGCTGTGCTGTACCCGCGGGCGTTATCTTGGGGGCTCTTCATTAATCTTCGTGTGAACTCTCTTGGCGAAATGAGTATTCTTCAGATGATAGTTTAAATGAGAAACAATCGTTGGCATTTGCTGGAAGCCTGTCTTGTGCTCGTAGATTTAGATGGATAAGATGTGCCAGGAGTGCACAAGCTACTACATACTTCCTTGGACCATGGAATAACTAGTTATAATCGAACGAATTAGTAGTTTAGATAACTAACTAATTATCTCAAACCAGTTAGTTTATCACCGGCTGCTGAGATAATCAGGGCCGCTCCGATCCAGGGCCGGTGGTGCCAGACCCAAAGGGGGCTAGTGGCGTTGAATGCACCGGCCGCGACGCTTGGAGCGGTTCCGAGTCGGCGCAGAAACAGTCACTCAGTCCATCTTCTCGGTCTCTTCCTCTTCCTCTTGCTCTTTTCCTTTCCCCCCTCCCTCTTCCTGCATCCGCCTTCCCTATCATCCTTTTCTGTGCTGCATTGCCTGGCCCCGGCTGTGGTCTCTTGTCCTGTCTTTGTTGGCATTTCTGGCTTATATATAAATCTTCCCGTCCTTCCTCTTTCCTTCTGAATCGCCTTTTCATCTCCCCGACGGAAAAGAAGCCTCAGGCCCGGAAAATTTTATACTCGCCAATTCCTGCCCCGACTACGCCCAACTCAGCCCAATTCCCATAATCAAGATGTCTCCCGCTATGGTCCAAGCCGGTGCCGGCTCTGCCGCTAAGGATGTTAAGAGAGAATCCGCGACTGCTCGTCTTCTGGGTTCCGGTATGTGTCACACCCGTTTTGTGTCCAGGTCCTGGGTTGCACTCAATATCTAACTTTCGTTCTCAGGAACCGCCGGAATTGCGGAGCTGATGGTCTTCCACCCTGTACGATTACATCCTACCCTCTCGAATATTTGCGCACCGCTTGCGCTCTCTCGGCGGGAGAAATGTGAAACTGACTCATCGACCAGGTTGATACCATCTCCAAGCGCTTGATGAGCAACCAGACCCGGGTACGATTCTTCCTATCCCTTATCCATACGAGACTATGGAAATGCATTGGACTAATTGTGCGCTGGCTTAGATCACCTCCACCGCTGGTCTGAACCAGGTTGTCTTCAAGGAATACGCCAACGCCTCTTTCGGCGGCAAGTTCACCTCTCTCTTCCCCGGTCTGGGTTACGCCGCCGGTTACAAGGTTCTCCAGCGTATCTACAAGTACGGTGGTCAGCCTTTCGCTCGCGACTACCTCGCCCAGCACTGGGGTTCCGACTTTGACAATGCTTTTGGCAAGGGTACCGGCAAGGCCATCATGCACGCCACTGCTGGAAGGTTCGTTTCGTGTTCCGGCCATTGATAGTAATGCTCTGGCTAATCATATGGAAATAGTTTGATCGGTATCGGAGAGATCGTCCTTCTGCCCCTGGACGTCCTCAAGATCAAGCGTCAGACTAACCCCGAGGCTTTCCGTGGCCGTGGTCTGTTCAAGATCATCTCCGATGAGGGTATGGGTCTCTACCGTGGTGCTGGTTGGACTGCCGCCCGTAACGCTCCCGGATCTTTCGCTGTATGTTCCCATGGTTCCGATATTTGCCTTCTTTGCCATGTGTGGGTGTCCGATACTAATGCCTGGAAATAGCTCTTCGGTGGTTCCGCTTTCGCCAAGGAGTACATCTACAACCTGAAGGACTACAACACTGCTTCCTGGAGCCAGAACTTTGTTGCCTCCATCTGCGGTGCCAGTGCCTCCCTGGTCGTGTCAGCTCCTCTGGATGTGATCAAGACCCGTATTCAGAACCGCAACTTCGAGAACCCCGAGTCCGGCTTCCGCATTCTGTCCAACATGGTCAAGAACGAGGGTGTCACCAGTTTCTTCAAGGGTCTTACGCCCAAGCTCCTGATGACCGGACCCAAGCTCGTTTTCAGCTTCTGGCTGGCTCAGACGTTGATCCCCGCCTTTGGCCAGGTCGTTTAAGATGTTGATGATTAGCTGATCCAAAAAGTGAGTGTCTTTCTCATGTTCTACCCATATCCGGGGTTATTTTGATATTATTACTTTTTATGTTCGATTCGGGGCTTTGTTTTGGTGCTGTTATAGAGCATTCATTCTGTTAAGCCTTTGTGTATTTATGATAGACTCTTTTTCCCTTCGGCACTGTTCCGGATGATGGGTGCAAGATGGTATGCTCTTGGATACGAAATACAACTCCTCTTAATTATGAATCATGCCAGTAGTAGATGCCAGTTTTCTGTATCTGCTCAAGTATTGTACTGCACATGCGACAGGCCGTTCTACTTCTGGCTGCAGCCGTATCTGAGACAATGACACTGTAGGGACCAAACGTCCAGGGTGGCTAGCTACATATCGACCAACCACCAGATTCGCAGCAACATCAGTAGCAATAGCAAACTGCCATTTACCGCTCGACAGGCACTATTCATCACCAACCTGAATCGAAGATACACCTCAACCAGCCCATCTATCACGTGACCCCTCACATCCGCTGCGGAGTTGCACCAGCTACAGCTTCAAACTACTCATCTCAAGTCTACAACTCATCTTCATCCCCGCTCACATTTCCCACCAACCAAAACCTGCAGAGACAAGCCGCCCAAAATGCCAGTCTACCTAATCTCCAAGTACGTCGTCACCTAGCACATATATCCTATAAATCCCTCATACCGCATGCATGCATGCACCTCTACCCATCCACCTACCCACCTAATTTCAATCCGACATCGCATCGCAATAATCCCTCTGCCTCTCTTCCTTGACTTAATTGACCGATCACATACACCCACTCAAACAATCACCCAGCAATCCTCAAGATCATACATATAAGAAAAATATCCATTTACTAATGAATGAATGAAATGATAAAAACAGAATCGCAGACCCCATCTTCGCCCTCACCATCGGCACCTCGGCGGCGTTATTGCGCATTCAACGCGACCAGCGCGAAAAGTTCCCCGAACAGGCTAAGGATATTGGCATTGGGCATGTGGTTTCGGTGGGCGCGGGGAGAGTGAGGAGGTGGTGGGCAGGGGACTTTGAGGGATTGTAATCTTGATTTCCCTCTCTGTATTACTCCAGCCCTTCTTTTATCGCTGTGTTGGGGGTTCGTGCTGGGGTATGATACTTATGATATGGATAGTGGTGTGTAGGGCCGTGAAGGACTGGTGTGGGAGTGTGTTTGTGGTCTTGGTCCTGTGAAGACATGGGTTGGATATGTGGATATTCCATATGGGATGGATGAACTGTATATTATGGGTGGGTGGGCTTAGGGCGTTGAGGGGTTTATTATATCATGCTGTTTGTTGTATTGGGAATCAGCGATGTCTACTGAATATATGATGCGATGATTGATATGTGCACGGGATGTGTGATAAAGTATGTTCTGCTAAATTACGCATAAGGTCCACATTGGATATTTCTTATCGGATTACAAGTATCAACTTCGAAGTAGACTTTGAAGTGAGCATGCCCTAAGCACGATGCAGTCGATGCATTCTACAATTGCACGAATTGAATTAAAGTAATGTATTGGTCGAAAGGAAACTTTTTCCCTCCCATAGTCTGCAGAGCAAGTCATCATGCAGTAACAACTAGCAACTCGAATCTATGCATAGACAAAGAAAAGTGATTCCCATAAATTCGTTAACATGATACTAGGAAAAAGAAACAAGCAAATCCATTAAAACCGCTCGCCTATCTGCAAAACGGCTGGAGGTATAATGAAGAAAGACAAGAAAAGAATCGAGACCGCAGCTTTTTAAAGCATTTAGTCGAGCTCCTCAGGGCGCTCCTCGACCTCGTCAGCAGTGCGGGTAGCACCGGGGGCAGCACCGCCGGGGGCGGCACCAGCGGCACCACCGTAGGCAGCGGAGATGATGGGGTTGGCAACACTGTAAAAGTCAAAGTTAGCGTCATGATTCAATATGGTTAAGATGGGGAAAAGGAATGAACATACCCCTCAAGCTCCTTCTGCTGAGCCTCGTACTCGTCCTTCTCGGCGGTCTGGTTGCTGTCGAGCCAGCTGATGACCTCGTCAACCTTGGCGGTGACCTTCTGCTTGTCCTCATCGCTGATGGTGAGCTTGCCCTCGTTGATGGTGTTCTTGAGGGAGTAAGCGTAGGACTCGAGACCGTTCTTGGCCTGGATACGGGAAGCCTCAGCCTCGTCCTCAGCCTTGAACTTCTCGGCCTCGGCAAGCATGCGCTCGATCTCCTCCTTGGAGAGACGGCCCTTGTCGTTGGTGATGGTGATCTTGTTGGTCTTGCCAGTACCCTTCTCGATGGCAGAGACGTTCATGATTCCGTTGGCATCAAGGTCGAAGGTGACCTCAATCTGGGGAACACCACGGGGGGCGGGGGGGATGCCAGTGAGCTCGAACTTGCCGAGCAGGTTGTTGTCCTTGGTACGGGCACGCTCACCCTCGTAGACCTGAATCAAGACACCGGGCTGGTTGTCGGAGTAGGTGGAGAAGGTCTCGGACTTCTTGGTGGGGATGGTGGTGTTGCGCTTGATGAGAGCAGTCATGACACCACCAGCGGTCTCGATACCGAGGGAGAGAGGGGCAACGTCGAGCAGGAGGATCTCGTTGGTGGACTTGGAGGAAGTGTCACCAGACAGGATAGCAGCCTGGACGGCAGCACCGTAGGCAACGGCCTCATCGGGGTTGATGGACTTGTTGGCGTCCTTGTTGAAGAAGTCACTGACGAGACGCTGGATCTTGGGGATACGGGTGGAACCACCGACCAGGACGATCTCGTGGACGGAGGACTTGTCGATCTTGGCGTCACGGAGGACACGCTCGACGGGCTCCATGGTGGAACGGAAGAGGTCCTGGCAGAGCTCCTCGAAACGAGCACGGGTGATGGAGGTGTAGAAGTCGATACCCTCGAAGAGAGAGTCGATCTCAATGGAGGTCTGGGCAGCGGAAGAGAGGGTACGCTTGGCACGCTCGCAAGCGGTGCGGAGACGACGGAGAGCACGAGCGTTGGAGGTGAGGTCCTTCTTGTGCTTGCGCTTGAACTCGTTGACGAAGTGGTTGACGAGGCGGTTGTCGAAGTCCTCACCACCCAAGTGAGTGTCACCAGCGGTGGCCTTGACCTCGAAGATACCCTCCTCAATGGTCAGGAGGGAGACATCGAAGGTACCACCACCAAGATCGAAGATGAGGACGTTGCGCTCACCCTCGGCCTTCTTGTCCAGACCGTAGGCAATGGCAGCAGCGGTGGGCTCGTTGATGATACGGAGAACGTTCAGGCCGGCAATGAGACCAGCATCCTTGGTGGCCTGACGCTGAGAGTCGTTGAAGTAGGCGGGGACAGTGATGACAGCGTTGTTGACGGTGCCACCGAGGTAGGCCTCAGCGGTCTCACGCATCTTGGTGAGGATCATGGAGGAGACCTCCTCGGGGGTGAACTGCTTGGTCTCGCCCTTGAACTCAACCTCGACGATGGGCTTGCCACCCTTCTCGACAACCTTGAAGGGCCAGTGCTTCATGTCAGACTGGACCTCAGCGTCGGCAAAACGACGACCGATCAGACGCTTAGCATCGAAGACGGTGTTGTGAGGGTTCATGGCGACCTGGTTCTTGGCGGCATCACCGATGAGACGCTCGGTGTCGGTGAAAGCCACGAAAGAGGGGGTAGTGCGGTTACCCTGGTCGTTGGCGATGATTTCAATGCGGTCATCACGGAAGACACCCACACAGGAGTAGGTGGTTCCCAAATCGATACCAACAGCGGGGGCCATGATGAATGTGTGTATGTGTGTATGTGTATGAAGAAGAGGAGTAGTTTCGTTAAGGGAGAGAGAAGAGGAGAAAGGAATTCGTTAAGAGAGTAGTGTACAAAACACAAGAGAGAAGAATTGGAGGAATGGGGTATAAAGAGGAAGAGATTGATGGAGAAAAGAAATCAAGAGGGCGAGAATTTGTGCGAGAGCGAAAGCTGATATAGTGGCGGGCGGTGAGCTGCTGCTCCAGCGAAGCTTCTAGCAATTGCCCGTTTCGATGGGCATCCATCGGGTTCGACTGGCTTCCATCCGCGCCCCAGTCCTGCCCAGGATTCACTCGACCCTTCGAGAATTCACTTGGTCAGGATAAGGGGAAGGCACTGGCATGATCTGGGGGGAAACTAGCTGTGGTCTACGAGCTACTATCTACACTAGTTACTGTCTCTGTCTCTCTCTATCTTGCTCCGATCGACTCTCTGCAGCTTGAAGATAGATCTAGAATGACTTTCTGAGGGGATTTTTTTTGGTGGGCGGTTGGCGGGGTAATCCGGATGACGTAATGGGCAGAATCCGAATTTTCTTTGACATGTTTTAATTTTATTTCACTTTTTCTGGTTCACAAGCCATGACTCACTCGCGTGTAATTCACTATTTTGAGTTATTCTTAGTTTACTGTGTTAGTAGTAGTCGTAGTCGTGTTTTATCTCCGATACTAAACTGTTTTCCAAAGGATGAATTCCAATGGACTGTCGCCCAATCCCCCCTCTTCAATTCGTAACCTGAGGTTCTGTAGATAGTAGGAAGTGTAGGAAGTGCTGTACCCTAACATAGCTTACTCTCACTGTCCTCAATTCTGACCTTGTTTGGGGGGCAAGTTTTTGGACACCCATGGAATTGGGCAGAATAGAGGCCGTCATAATGACGCCGGACAGTATTGTTTCTCCTCTTTCGTTCTCTTCGGAGAATTTCGATGGATTTTCCATTCTTCCATTCTTGTTCTTTTCTTTCCTACGGATTCTGGCCAGTCCAGAACAGTCACATGATCCGAGTCCCTCTCACGGTTGTACCTGACACAACATTACTTATCCCAGCTCCTCTGCAGTAGAAGACATCACTCCAGCAGTAATCTCTAAGCATGTCTTCTGGAAGAGGTCAATCCATTCCAACTAATATTATTTCCTCAATTTGTAGCTGTATCCATCTCTTGAGAACTTCCACTCCAGCTACCCCTGCTGCTGAATCTTCCCCGCGATCAAATTCCGTTGTCTGAGAAACCGCCGCTGCACTACATTTCAAACAAGACTTCTGTTGTTTGTCACTCTGCCAAGTTGCAGCAGTCCTAGTAGACCGAATCTCATATCCATTTGTAGTTATTATGCCTGAACATAGGAAACAAAATGGCAACTCCCTTGATTTCCGGACCAGAACTTCTGCATTGTTTGTTATGAGCCCTCCCAACAGGGCAAAGCCCCATCACGGGAGCTGCAGCTGATCGCCACCCCTGGCAACCAATCATCGCTCCAATGCCCGCCGAGGTGAATCTCCCCTTGCGACAGGAACTGATCTGGCCTAGAGAGAGAGAAAGAGAACGAGAGAGTTATCCTCGCTGCCCTTGACACCGCTGCCTACTTAAACTCCACGCTTCCTGCTATCCCCCTGAATTCGCATTTCCTGTTCCTTGCGAATTTTTCTCTTCTTTTGGGGTGTTTCTTTTCTACTTACTTCCGACTCTCCTACCAATCCCCTTCAGAAACACTTCTGTGTACTACTCTTCTTCATTCATCATGGGTGACAACAACCAAGCTACCACGGGTTTTGACCCTGCCGCCAATGCTCCCGATGCTGCTGCTTGGGACAAGGGCAAGGGCAAGGCGACAGACCCCACTCAAGACATGCGCATGGACGATGATGAGAGTGATGAGAGCGAGGCCGAAGAAATGGTGAGTCTCATACTACCCACTAGCTAGATCATCATATAAAAAAAGAGACATGTTAAGCTAACTGGCCTGCTTTCTGTTCCCTTAGATCGATGATGGTATGATGCCCTGATTTCCTTCGTCCGTCAATTGGACACGGGTCTTGTCCTCCCTAGCTCGAACCCCATACTAACTGCGCATCTTGACTGCCAGATGACGATGAAGACAATGACACCCTGGAACCCATCTCTTCTGATAACATCATCTCTGGTGGCCGCCGTACACGCGGCAAGACCATTGACTTCCAAGCCGCCGCCGAGAGTTTGAAGGATGATGGCATGGACGAGGACGACGATGAGGACGACGACTACGTCGGCGCTGGTGATGACGATGAGGACAACAAGATGCAGGATTAGGTTTCTGGATCGAGCTACGACAATACCAACACACAACTTAGGGGCGGCGAGCGCACATGGGAATTGGGATGGATAGGCGCAGGGTCTGTTTTGAGGGTTTTTTTTCGGTTCCTTCATGCCGGTTACACTTTCACCTCTTAATCATATTATGATGATTTTCTTTTCCAGGTCTTGGGATGGATACGGATCATTATGGTTGCCTATGCGTTCTTTTCCCTACCAAAGTTTTGCCGATAAGCACACCCTGGACCTTTTTTCTATTTGGGCCAGGTTCGGCTGCAACTATCGCCTCGCAATTGGGTTCAACTGAGATATCACCTCCATGCCAAATATAATTCATGATCTGTGGAGGAGATCTATATGGAAATATGCCGATAATAAAAAGAATCCATGTACATTGTACAACCACTTGTTTCATCATGTAGAGTTCACACTTGCTAGATTGTATTTCCTAGAGAGTCACGTGAGCTACCCCGTGGTCTCCGGGGATGGGGGCCAGCTAGTAGCTCTCCGCCGCGAATTATCCTCACTTCTTCCTCTCCTCGAGAGCCTGCTCGCTCACCCATCTTTCCCCTGATTTCCTAGGGCCTCCTTTTTGCGACATGTGCTCCCGCTGGCTGTGATCGCCTCCTCTACTATATTTTACCCTGTCCCTCTTATACAAATAATAATCTAACGATCTGTTATGGCTTCACGGTATGTTGACGTTAATCCATCTGTCCTTCCCCAGATACCCCAGCTCATACTAATTACTGGCCTGCATGTAGATTCCCACGTTCCAACCTACACCAGCGCGATCCTCGTGCCTCCTCGTCCCTTTTTGATTCATACGGTGGCGGTTCCCGACCCTCCAGTAAATCCCCGGGCAGCGTAGGTGGTTACGGGTATGGAGGATACACGCCCCCAGCCGGGGACAGCTCTGTGAATGGCAACACCAGGGGTGGATTTCGGTCTGCGACCCCGAACGCCAAGTATGTCCTTCCAACAATGGGGAGAGAAGCTGTATTTGGATCTTCCCGTGCAAGTAGCTCACACTTCCGGTTTATAGGGGTCATTACTCCGACGCTGTACTTTCCCATCTAGAGTCTCAAAATGATGCAGAGGTCGAAGGAATCAGCGCCAAGGTCAAGATGCTGAAAGATGTGAGCTACTTTTTCCGCTCGTCAAGTCTGGTTGTACACATGCTGATACCCCAATGGTAGCTCACGGTTGCTATTGGCGACGAGATCCGGGATACCTCCACCATATCAGACCTCAACAACACATTCGAAAACACCCGTGTTCGTCTCCGCGGAAACATGAACCGTATGTTGCGGATGGCAGAGCGCACCGGCGTTAGCTGGAAAGTGTGGCTCGCTTTCTTCTTCGCCGTCTTCCTGCTCTTTTTCTACGTCTGGCTGACGTGAGGGACGGGGCATGTTGCTGCTGCTAATCTAGCCAAGCATGATATTTCGAGAACTCTTTTGGCCCGGTGCAACGGTTTTCTCTTGGCATGGCTGTATAGCAGAGGGCCATGACCTTGGGCTATATATCCATATACAGGGACACAGTTGTGTCAATCCCTTCCCCTTAATCCGCCCAGCCCCTTACCCACAGAACCCATGACTTGAGGGCAGGGACGTTTCTTCGACATCGACATAATTAGCATCTTTGCACATAAGCGGCCTATAGGAGCATATCCTTTCTTCTTCTTCCTCCCGCGACCAACAGCCCTATCCGGCTAGCCATTCATGATTGTTGCGTTCTTGTAGTCTACCGATGATGGTGCATGCTTGGGAGTTTGGGGCTCTGAGATTATGTTATGAATGCTTGCTGGCTCGGTTTGTTCGCCATACATAGGCCGGCAACCGCTCTTATGCTGTACAATGATATATGAGATGTATTGTATAATAATTTCATACCCATTATGTCACCTACCTACCTATCTACATATATCTGATTGGACATTTTTTTTGCTTGCGATACGATAGATATTTGTTCTTGACTGCTACTTTCAAGGTTATTGTATCATGCGTGGTAGTAGAACTAAAACATAAGTCTTTGAAATCCTGTATGGGCCCAAAACGCCGTCCTCGGCTCCATGCAATTATATAAACACCGTCAGTCATCCCACCCTTTCACGATAACCGAGGATTCCATAACCTGTCCCTGAGAATTATAGTACACTAATGCATGTATTAATTGAACTTGTCATCACTCGAGACTGTCTCTGGGCCCTCCCATGCGCCGTCTAGGGAACCGACTAAAGAAACTCCGTCGGCTGCTCTGACTGGTCAAAGAAGCGCGAAGGTCCTCATCGTCGACGAGCATGCTGCTAGTGTCAAAGGCATCACCACCTCCACTCCACCGCTGTAAGAACCGTCGTTGGGCTTCGGTTTCTCTCTCCCGCCGAATAGGCGGTGGCAGGCCTCGACTGCTAGTTGTACTGGCGCGGAAGCTCAGCGAGAAGGGGTCTTGCGAGAAGCTGACATCCTCCTCATCGTCAAATTCCACATCGGTGTCGGTGTGTTGCCATTCCTCTTCCTGCTCTGACCGGTCCTCGACTGCCTCAGGGATGTCATCATCCAGGTCCCGACCCATATCTTCCTCCCCTTCGCTCATACCCTCGTCATCATAATCTTCTTCGGCCGCGCTGGGGATATCGTTATCCAGGTCCGGCTGATTGTCGAAGTCGTCATTTTCTTCCTCCAAGTCTTCTTCCTCTTCGAGCTCGTCATCATCCGGGAATGCCTCCGGAATGTCATCGTCTAGATCACGCTCCATGTATTCTCCCTCATCCACGACATCCTCCTCTTCCAGCCCTTCCTCGCCTTCCTCGACCAGCCCATCTGCATCCGCGTCGGGGATATCGTCGTCCAGATCTCTTTCCATGCCTGTGTCATCCTGGCCATCGCCATCAAAAGTACCCTGTGTCTGGTTCCCGAGCTCGTCTAATCCATCCACGCCCACCTCCGCTGCTGCCGCTGCCGCTGCTCTCTCTGCCGCTGCGGCGGCCAGCGCCTCTTCGCGTTCCGCCTCCTCCTCTTTCATGCCCAGCATAGTCTTGGGACACCCGGCCGGCCTGATCCACGAGTATCCGAACGAGGCAATATTGTTCTTGCGCGCACGTAGAGCACGCTCTTCCAGGAGGAGGGATGAAAGCATATTTCCTGAGGCAGCGGCTGAGGCACGTCCGCCTAGCGCAGTAGAGCCATTGCGGCGGGCATGTGGTTGTGTTTCTCCGGCGGAAGGCTGGTGCTGGGAGGAGGTTCGGTAGGGTTGTGAGGAGCCGAACCAGAGTTCATGAGACTATAACAGAGGTGAATTAGCCAAGGATGCACGTCAATGGGAGATCAAGGGTGGTATTGTGGAGAATTCGCAGAAGCCGATGGCACGTACATCGCGAGGTGTGATGAGTGGAAGGGAGAGCATTGTGGTTGGTGGTGCTAGCGCGAGCTAATGTTTAGGGGACAGGGAAGCGGTCGCCCAGATCAATTGAATCGTTATGTATGAATGTAATGGTATAGATGGAATGAAGCTCGCGTGGTTCGCACTCTATATCTGTGTCGGGTAGGTTTATCGTGAGGTGGTTCTGCGCCTGGGTTGTTCCGTCGTCATGCGCAAGACCAGCTAGGCAATTGTATCGGAAAACGATCAAGCTTAATTGTGAGGCGAGATCCGTAGCAGAGAACTTTGGTAGATGGCTGCAGAGTGATCTTGATCTGGTTGGAGAGGAAGAAGTAGAATTGGAGAAATCGGAGAGGTCGAGAGGGGAAACCAAAACAAAAGCAGACAAGCTCCCGCGCGGGGATCTCCTGGCTTACCGCATCTGGCAGGATGCTGCGTCTGATATCTTTTCCACTGGCGAACTGGTCACGCAGCAAGATTGAGATCTGTGTAACCTTTTATGTACATTAACAATCAGTATACATATACATATATATATAGAGTCGGTTGTGGAATTAACCTGGAGTCAATGGCACTTGCATTATACTGCCTAGTTGATTATATATATTGTGAGACTCAATTCACGATTGTGAACTACTTCATACCTCCGACTGTACGAAGTAATGGTATTACTATCTAAATTGCCCATGATTTGGCGACAGGAAAATGGGCTGCAGGGTACTTTAGTATTAGTATTGTGTGTTAAGCGGGGTTTTCATACTAGTCTAGTACTACTAGATGAAGGATTCTTGTGAACTACTATTAATTAGCCTTACCCTCATAAACATAGACTATCCTGCAGTTCCATCCTAGCGTCGGCCTCGTGTTGTGAGACAGACTGTCTGTCTAACAACGCTGTATTCACCCTAGGAGTCTTGCTTATCAACTAGTGACTCATGTCTCGAAACTACTACTTATCTACTCCAAACCCACGGACAAATATCCGTCCCTCCAAACGTGCGGGTAAAGACCATTATTCCCCGTTGCTGATTGGTGCACCGTGCATATTGACATTGCTGCTGGCTGTCTGCATTGCAGCACGTAGACAGAGGCTTGACTCTGGACTCGCCGTAAGCAAGCCAAACTCTCATGCGGTCACTCTGTCTGCTTCAATGTGTCGCACCAATTAGGCCAGAAACAAAGACTCATGAACAGCAGCGGGTGCATGTATCTATCTCTCACACTCTCTCCGCACCAAGGCCCGCATCAGCCCACAGTAAGGCATCCGGGGTTCTCCGTAGTCTTGCAGAGTATAACTGCACTGAGATCACCTGAAGCATGAGCCTAGCCAGCTGTACAAAGTGTGCAAAGCAGCAACAGCCAGTCGTGGAGACAATCAGGCCATGGACGGACTACTCTGCTCCACCAATTCACACAGCCGTGGATGTTGATCTGACATCTTCGCCAATGTCCCTCTGCAGGAGTGCAGCGTCTTCTTCAGTAAAAAAAAAAAGGCTGTGGCAGTAGCAGGGCAGAAGTAGCCAGGATAGCCCGGAAGATTACACAGTAGTAGATCCAGATGCCAACCAGTTAGATGGAGACAATTTACTGGGTCGGTGGTGACTCTGCAGCGGAGATGAATCAGAGTCACGCTGTAATTTATTCGATACTGCATGAAGACCGACCAAACCAAATCATTTGGTACCTTACCGGATGCTACTGGTGTTGTTTGTTCCTGTAATCACGAAAACCGACCTGCTGCTAGAAACACCCTCCTGCCCGGTTTTCGGTCGCTTCCGTTTGCCAGGCCCGAAAAGTCCCGAGAGGTTACAGGCTCCCGCTCCATCGTCAAGGTCACATTCGGTGAGCCCAAAGCGGACAAGCCTGAACAGGAAGGATCGGGAGAAAACGGACACCGGAAACATTGGCATCTCCGCTCGGTCATGTGATGCCCGTCGCTCCAAAGCGGATCTTCAATCTGCAGGACTGCCAAAGGCTGGCCAGAAACGAGGCTTGAGATGGATACGCGAAGGGGGAAAATCGGAACAGCAGAGTTGCACCTCTGGGGCTAGAGGTAACACGGCAGCTTTGCTGCGTAATCCTTCGTTTCTCAATTAATTTCCCAGCAATGCACCAGGCGCTATCTTGTAATTAGCGATCATTCCACAGCCCCGAGTCATTCCATCCCTCTTGTGCCTCCCAAGTCAATCGAAGAGGACCAATGATTAGCGAGGCGCCAGGACACGCCTATTAGGAGCTATTGCTTGGCTATTGGAGGAAAAGCTGAATCAGAGAGAGGATAGGTGAATATCTTCGGCCCTCGCAGATCGGCCGAGAGTTCCAAACATTCAGAGGGGAAAGGAAGGAACCGTACTATCAATCATTTGTCCCAAGCAAGTCCATCCCGGGGAGCTCACGCCTGAAGCCGTAAACCTAGGCCCCCAATCGGGCCACCCCTCGTACTCATGCGAACTGACGGACTCCTCCTACTTGGCTCCAAATTTCCCGAAGTATAGCAACAACGATTAATAAGGATTTACTCCATAGACGAGGGGAAACAGAAATTGGCGGCCAGTCTGGCATGGTGGGATCCATTGTTCTGTCAGCCAGTAGAAGGTGAACACAACATCGTCCAGGCAACTCAGACGGGGGGAGGGGGTGGAAGTGAGTGGGAGATTGGAAATCAATTGATTTATGTATTACCATAATCATACTCATGCTATTATTTGTCGAATAAATAAGCTCTTATCGGGCCAGGGTTCCGAGTTAGCCAGCATAAAACATCCCGTGATTATTCCGAAGGGGAAGAAGGAGGAGGGGAAAGGATAGGGAAAGGTTAGTTCGATAGCTGGTGAAAGGATAAGTTAGTATGGTCAGATCCCGACCTGAATTTACCCAGTGAAATAAGAGCCATACCGGCTTGGTACCGCTCGTATTTCCGGGGATGTTGGTGTGTGTTCTTCCTGCATGTTCATTGGTCGGGGCCCAATCAACGGCCACGGTCCTACTCCTACTCCGTCCGTTCAGTCCTGCCCGGGGTCCCGGACAAGCACATGGGAATCATTTCACGGGGAGGGTGGATTTTCCCCAGAAAATCGTCCTAGGTTTGGGTCAATGGAAGGTTTCAAACGATCTACGGATGGGACGTCTAGATGCCAGATGGATAGATGGGCGTCGAGTAAGAATGTGGCTATTTGAAGAGGGTGACTGATAAGAGGGTTTGGATGACCTCAAGAAATGAGCTTGAGAAATTCGACCGGGTCGAACCCACAGGCATTCTTGGAAATGCAAGGTGCGTCTCGGGGCAGTCGCGGGCCCCGAAATCGGCGGGGCAGGGGTACGGAAAAGCTACTAGACAGTAAGCTACGGGTGAATGTAACAGAGCAGCGAGAAGGCAGCCTAGAGGGAACGTGGCTCGGAGAGGGGTTGGTAATTTTGGGAGGGAGGGAGGGAAGAGAGAGAGGGAGGAGGGATTCCGGGACGGATAGGGAAAGGCGCCTAGCTTGGCCGTTGTCGGAAAGGTTGGGCTGACGGGAACCAAAAGAATGGGTGGGCGGACAACAGCACCTCAGCCATGCTTCTATTGCTGAGGTGAGTGGTACCGCTCCGTGCCAGTAAATTATACCCACCATTCCACCTGGCCAAAAAATACATATACCGGTTACAACAACGTATACGCTAGTAACGGGCAAACTTACCAGCTTACCACTGATCGCCCGACCACCTGCACCTCAGCGTGGGGTATGCGAGTTTTAGTTCGGAGGTCTTAATGGCTTAAGTTGGGATGAGCAGAAAGAAGCGTGTCTTTCTGTTAGGGCTCTCCTTGGTCTAGAGAGTAGCCCACGGACGAGATCATCTATTGCCCAATGCACCGCTTAGCGCCTGGGTCAAAAGTCCTTCGGTTGCAGTCCTCTTGCAAGTTGCAGGCCGCGTGTGCAGATTGTTTTGCCCTGTCCCTTTTTCCCTTTCTCTTTTTTCTTTTTTCTTTTTACTGTTTCCGATTGATCAACTTCCCAAAGATGTTTAGGCGGCAGATTTATGCACCATGCAATTTACTGCCTAATTTTCTCGGGGAAGCGAGTCAGCAACCTATTAATGCACCTTACCACTCCGTATTCCTTGTGGTATACGATGTAGGCAGAGCTCACTTGCGGGCCGTGTACTTAATAAGGGTATACTGACACACACCGTAGGGGCCACCCACTTCTTCAATTCCTATGACTACATCCCAATTACTATGACTACAAGAGTTCAATTCCCAGGACGATCTGGAGTTTTCTGTTATACATAGAAATAATCGACTTGGAGACTTGATCTCCTTACTGTTCTAATGTAACGCCCAGTGCCTGCCAAGCAATTTTGGAGTAAGAAATAGGATTGCTTCTTCAGTAACTCATTATTATTTTATTTTATTTATTTATTTCTTTCGCTCTCCCGCCGGAATTGTCCTCTTTCCCGGGTTTACCAGGCCACTTGGGGATGACTTACCATGTGCAGCAACGCACTTTCAGCACAGGCCGACCAACTGATTGGGACAGAATCGGGGATAAGCACTGTATCCCTGCGTTGCCCCACCCCTACAACGCCCAATTATGTTATCCAACTGGGCCCTCTCCCTTCTGCTCTCGTCGAACAGTTGGAGGAAGAAGGAGAAACTGCGAATCGTGTAGCCCGGTGTCACGTTTGTTTGCCCACCCTAGCCATGTCTGGCACACGGGCACGGAGATGGGCTCTCTTGTATATGCGATGCTCCAAATATTTAGTAGGTACGGAACGCTTGGCGTGTCTTATGGGGCTACTACTCGGTACTTTCAACCTATTAGTTGTATACACTCCCACTAGCATATTGCAAGTATTCTTTTAGCCAGCAGTGCTTGCAACACTCAAGGCACACTGTGGCTCATATGAACGAAGACTTGCGAACAACTGATGAATAGGATTGAGTTAAGTTGAGATCATGGCCGTCACGATCAGCAAGGATCATGCGAGCATATACATATTAGCGCTCAAGAAATAAGACAATAAGGAATCGATACTGATTTGTTGTCGCATTGATGGGCTTCGTGCATTGGACCACAGGATGGTGACTTATGATCCCATTAGACTGAAGTGGAACAGGCCACCCAGAGCCATCTAATTCTTCTATTTGTGGACCGACGTAGGTATCACCACCAGGACGATCATGTTACGGTTGAGCCAACCTCTCCAACAGCAGCACTCTGGGTCCTCTTCTGACTGGGTATGCCAGCCAACCCTCTTGGTGGATGGCCGGCCAGTTCTCTCACCCGATGGGTCAATTTGTAATTAAGAGTTGTGCGGCAGACTTGAATGGAGCTTTGCGTGATGGGAGAAACATTTCAAGCCCACTTGGAGGCAGTGCATTAATACAATGGAAACTCCTTGGAAACTACTTACTACTACTACAATGTTGCGTCCCGTAATGTGATTGAATACCACAACTCGTTGATTCTCGTATTGAGTGAACGAAGGGAACCAGCATTACGGCACGATACGGAACAAAGTACCCAGTAGACTCCCACTAGCGCCGTCAGCGGACAACCTTTTTCTGTTTCCCTTTTTCTTCTTTTTGGCCCGGGCCCCACCGGCCTGGATCTTGACGTAGCCAAAACCTAATCTTTCTGCGGAAGGTTGTAAAACCATCATGTTGATTGGTCGGCGCTAGTCTTATCTCCTTCTCTAGAACAAATCCCCGGCTGGAGGTGAAGTACAGTCCGGCCTCTCTGGTAATTGGGAAAAATGGCCAATCTCTCTTTTCTCTCTCCATTCCACCCTCCCTCCCTTTCAATACAATGAGCGGATGGAAACGCTTTCTACTCTGAGACAAGTCAGAAACCCTGCTGCCAAACTAACTACAAGCCCGACAACAATCCAATCCACAAATAGTCGACGTAAGCCACTCACTCTTACACCACTCATCTTTCTTATTTTATTTTATTTATTTTTTTTGCCTTCTGCACCATGATGACAGAAGCAATAACAAACCTACCTTTGTAGATCACCAGCGTGTATGCGCATGGAACTACATCATACACGGGATATTCTGGTGACTGTTATGCAGAGTGAGGGCAACAGAATCAATGAATGAATGATGGGATTGATTGTATCATTCAATGCGCCATCTTCCCACCCCCCTTACAGTACCCTCCGTAGTCTACTCCGTAGTAGGCGCTAGAATTCATTGCCATCTGCCAGCCCGCATTAGTTCCTTTTTCCCTGCGCCCGTCAACCACCGTCTGACTGCTTACACCTGCCTGGCTTTAGACTACCTACTAATATTGTCTTTCCTTTTTGGCACTCCGTCTTCGCTCCTCCAGCTAGGTAAGCTACGATTTGCCACGGAAATCGCTTGATCATCCCCACCTCGGTATTTTTCGGTTCCCGTACCATTTGGCGTTTTTAAAGTAAATTGGATCTTGCGGTGGACTCACCCGACCTGAGCCTAGTAGTAGTAGTAGTCCTTACTACTACTGGAGGTGTCTTCATCCGCCCAGAGACCGAGAAGGGAAGGGGGGGGGTAACCCCAATTTTACATACTGGTCTGGTACGGAGTATCGGAGGAGTCTCGAGGTGAAATCCCCGGACCGCACCCCCCCGTAGTAGGAGCTCCCGCTCTCCCTCTCTCTCTGTCTTGCCCATTTTATTATTCCCCTCCCTCCCTCCCCCTCTCCCTGGTCGCTTCTCTCCTTCTTCTCTCTCTCTCTTCTTTCTCCCATTATCATTCCACCAGGAGTCAGACGCTGGGCCATCACCATTAAAAGTTTCTGGATTTTGCCCCTTCCTCGCCCGCGTCATTGTACACCCACCCCTCCGGTCTTTGTGACGACATCGTTCTTATCTATAACAGAACGAATTGCCCCCTCCCCCGCCCCGACTTGTTCCGCGGCGATTTCCTGCCCCCCCAAACAACAACCACACCAATTTCCCTAGATTTGCTACTCCATTTTCTGTCGGCCACCGGCGGAAGAATGGGTCTGAACTTGGAGGAACTCTATGGCAAACCTATAGTGGAAGAGCAGACTCCGAATGAGTATTCGGAGTACCAGCCAAAGAAGGGTTATGGCTGGGCAAACACCCTGCCCGAGAGGCAAGGTCTTTATGACCCCGAATACGAGAAGGATGCTTGTGGTGTAGGCTTTGCGGCGTAAGTGCTCAGCCGGGAACACCCCCCCCTCAAAAGCGATCTCTTGATTGCGCCCTGGGATTCATGGAACGACGGGCTAACAGCTACTTTCTCAATTTCTAGTCACATCAAGGGCAAGCCTAGCCACAAGATTGTCAGTGATGGTAAGCATTTGCAATCCGATATGTGGTGATTTCGGGAGCATACTGACTGACTTCTGTAGCTCGCAATTTGCTTTGCAACATGACCCATCGTGGTGCCGTTGGCTCGGATGCACGCGATGGTGATGGTGCTGGTGTGATGACCAGTATCCCCCATAAATTCTTCATTAAGAACTTTGCCCGTGAGGTTGGAGTTGATCTCCCTCCCCTCGGTCAGTATGCTGTCGGCAATCTTTTTTTCAAGCCTGAGGAAGAGTCCGTAAAGGAGTCCGTACAGAGCTTCGAGGAAATTGCCACATCTTTGGGACTACGAGTGTTGGGCTGGCGTGAGGTCCCCCGCGACTCGACCATTCTGGGTCCCGCCGCTCTTTCCCGGGAGCCTACCATCATGCAGCCGTTCGTCGTGCTGAAGTCGGCTTATGGCGAAGGAAACAAGCCAGAGCTTACCGACCCAGAGCTCTTTGACGTCAAGACATTCGAACGTCAATTGTATGTCCTGCGAAAGCGGGCTACTCACGTCATCGGTCTCGCCAATTGGTTCTATCTCTGCTCCCTGAGCAACAGAAATATTGTCTACAAGGGTCAATTGGCCCCGGTCCAGGTATACCAGTACTATCATGATTTGGTAAACGTTGACTACGAAGGTCACTTTGCTCTCGTCCACTCCCGTTTCTCTACCAACACATTCCCTTCTTGGGACCGTGCACAGCCCTTGCGTTGGGCCGCTCACAATGGTGAAATCAACACCCTTCGTGGCAACAAGAACTGGATGCGCGCCAGAGAAGGTGTGCTGAAGTCGGACATTTTTGGCGAGGAGCTGGATTCCCTGTACCCCATTGTTGAGGACGGTGGTTCCGACTCGGCTGCGTTCGATAACGTCCTTGAGCTGTTGATGATCAACGGCGTGCTTTCATTGCCTGAAGCAGTCATGCTTATGATCCCGGAAGCCTGGCAAGATAACCCGGCTATGGATCCGGCTAAGGCTTCTTTTTACGAATGGGCGGCTTGCCAGATGGAGCCGTGGGACGGCCCGGCTCTCTTTACCTTCTCCGACGGTCGCTACTGCGGTGCAAACCTCGACCGTAACGGTTTGCGTCCTTGCAGATTCTACGTGACAGATGATGACCGCATCGTTTGTGCCTCGGAGGTTGGTGCTGTAGACATTGACCCTGAGCGCGTGGTTCAGAAAGGTCGTCTGCAGCCTGGAAAGATGCTCCTGGTCGACACTGTGGCTGGACGCATCATCGATGACTCTGAGCTTAAATACACTGTATCCCACAGACATGACTTTGCTTCGTGGCTGGATAAGGAGCTCCTCAAGTTGCCCGCCATCAAAGAGAGCCTCGACGAACAACGCGTGGACTTGACACATGCCTTGGACGAGACGACCATTCAGAACGATCCTCGTTTGAAGGCCTTCGGCTATTCTTTCGAGCAGGTCAGTCTACTCCTGGGTCCCATGGCTGCAGACTCTAAAGAAGCTCTGGGATCTATGGGTAACGACGCTCCCTTGGCTTGCATCGCTAAGCAGCCCCGTCTTATCTACGAATATTTCCGCCAACTCTTCGCCCAAGTCACCAACCCCCCTATCGATCCTATTCGAGAGGCTGTTGTTATGTCCTTGGAGTGCTACGTTGGTCCTCAGGGTAACCTTCTGGAGATGGAACAGTCGCAGTGCCACCGGTTGTTGCTTCCTTCCCCTATCCTCAGCATCCCCGAGTTCAACGCCCTGAAGAACATTTCTCAGGCCCACAAGGACTGGACTGTAAGGACCATTGATATCACCTTCGAAAAGGAGAAGGGTGTTCCGGGATATTTGGAGGCCCTCGATGCCATCTGCGATGCCACAACTGAGGCTATTCAGAACGGTGACAAGATCCTCGTGCTCTCAGACCGCGCCACTGGTGCGAACAGAGTTCCGGTGTCTGCCCTTCTTGCAACTGGTCTTGTTCATCATCATCTGGTCCGCAACAAGTGGAGATCTCTTGCTGCCATCGTTGTGGAAACCGCCGAGGCTCGTGAAGTGCACCACATGTGTGTCCTCGTCGGTTACGGAGCTGACGCCATCAACCCCTACCTCGCTATGGAATGTATCTTGAAGATGAACCGGGAGAAGCTGATCCGCAAGCAGCTCCCCGATGAGAAGGTCATCGAGAACTACAAGGCTTCCTGCGATGGCGGTATCCTCAAGGTCATGAGCAAGATGGGTATTTCTACCCTGCAGTCGTACAAGGGTGCTCAGATCTTCGAAGCCCTTGGTATCGATGACAGTGTTATTGACCGTTGCTTTGCTGGAACTGCAAGCCGTATCCGCGGTCTGACCTTTGAACTGATTGCCCAAGACGCGTTTGCCTTCCACGAGCGTGGATACCCCTCTCGCGAGATTGTCGATATCCCCGGTCTCCCAGAATCTGGTGAATACCACTGGCGTGACGGTGGCGAGGAGCATATCAATGACCCTGTTAGCATCGCAAACATGCAGGATGCCGTGCGCACGAAGAACGACAAGTCCTATGAGGCGTATGCCAAGGCTGAGCACGAGCAGATCAAGAACTGTACCCTCCGTGGTATGCTTGACTTCGATTTCGAGCAACGCACACCGATCCCTATTGACCAGGTCGAGCCCTGGACCGAAATTGTTCGTCGATTCGTTACGGGCGCCATGTCGTACGGTTCTATCTCCATGGAGTCTCACTCCACCCTTGCCATTGCAATGAACCGCCTTGGCGGAAAGTCGAACACCGGTGAAGGTGGTGAGGATCCCGAGCGGAGCAAGTTGCTGGAAAATGGCGATACGATGCGCTCTGCCATCAAGCAGATTGCCTCTGGTCGATTTGGTGTGACATCTCACTACCTTGCCGATGCCGATGAACTGCAGATCAAGATGGCACAGGGTGCTAAGCCTGGAGAAGGTGGTGAGCTTCCTGGCCACAAGGTTGTCGGCCCCATTGCGCACACCCGTTACTCTACTCCTGGTGTCGGCCTCATTTCGCCGCCACCCCACCACGATATCTACTCTATCGAGGATCTGAAGCAACTCATCTACGACCTCAAGTGCTCCAACCCTCGCGCACGTGTCTCTGTTAAGCTTGTGTCGGAGGTTGGTGTTGGTATCGTTGCGTCCGGTGTCGCTAAGGCCAAGGCTGATCACATCCTGATCTCCGGTCACGATGGTGGTACTGGTGCCTCTCGTTGGACCGGTATCAAGTATGCCGGTCTTCCTTGGGAGTTGGGTCTGGCCGAAACCCACCAGACTTTGGTTCTCAATGACCTGCGTGGACGTGTTGTTGTGCAAACTGATGGCCAACTTCGTACTGGTCGCGATCTTGCGGTCGCTTGTTTGCTCGGAGCCGAAGAGTTTGGGTTTGCTACGACCCCTCTGATCGCCATGGGCTGCATCATGATGCGCAAGGTAAGATGAATATGGTATTTTCGCATGGACTCGTGCTAACACTTAACTTTCACACCTAGTGCCATCTCAACACCTGCCCTGTCGGTATCGCAACTCAGGACCCGGCGCTTCGAGCCAAGTTCCAGGGTACGCCCGAGCACGTGATCAACTTCTTCTACTATGTCGCCAACGAGATGCGTGCTATCATGGCCAAGCTAGGCGTTCGCACCGTGAATGAGATGGTTGGACGTGCCGAACTTCTCAGGGTTCGTGATGATATCCGGAATGCCAAGCAGGAGAAGATTGACTTGTCGCTCATTCTTACCCCTGCCCACTCCCTGCGCCCTGGCGTCGCTACCTACAACGTCCGCAAGCAGGACCACCGTTTGCACACTCGCCTCGATAACAAGCTGATCGCCGAGTCTGAGCTCGCCTTGGAGAAGGGCCTCCCTTGCAGAATCGAGTGTGATATTGTCAACACTGACCGTGGGTTGGGTGCTACCTTGTCTTACCAGGTCAGTCGCCGTTATGGTGGCGAAGGCCTTCCTCAGGACACCATCCACGCCAACATCAAGGGCTCCGCTGGTCAGTCATTCGGCGCTTACCTTGCTCCTGGTATCACTCTCGAGCTCGAAGGTGATGCCAATGACTACGTTGGTAAGGGTCTCTCGGGTGGTCGCCTTATCATCTACCCCCCTCGTGGTGCTGCATTCAAGGCCGAAGAGAACGTCATTGTTGGTAACACCTGCCTTTACGGTGCCACTCGCGGTACGTGCTTCTTCCGCGGTATGGCTGCTGAGCGTTTCGCTGTCCGTAACTCCGGTGCCACCGCAGTCGTTGAGGGTGTTGGTGACCACGGTTGTGAGTACATGACTGGTGGTCGCGTCCTTGTTCTTGGCTCGACTGGTCGTAACTTTGCTGCTGGTATGTCTGGTGGTATCGCCTACATCCTCGATATGAAGCAGGACTTCCACTCCAAGATCAACATGGAGATGGTTGAGGTGTCCGGCCTGGAAGATCCCGCAGAGATCGCCTTCGTTCGTGGCTTGATCGAGGATCACCATCACTACACCGGATCGGAGCTTGCCGCCCGTATCCTGTTGGACTTCACTCGTGCCCTTCCTCACTTCGTCAAGGTGCTGCCCACAGATTACAAGCGCATCCTACAGGAGGAAGCTGCCAAGGCTGAAGCCGCCAAGAAGGCAGAGTTCTCTTTGCCTCAGCTTCCTAGCACTCCAGTCCCTGCAGAGAAGCCCAAGGCTCAGTCCGAAGATGCCAAGAAGGTTGAGATGCTGGATATTGAAGATAGCATCAGCGACTCTAAGACCGAGAAGAAACGCTCAGCCCTCATTTTGGACAAGACTAGGGGTTTCATGAAGTACAACCGGCGCAGTGAGAAATACCGCAACCCAGCTACGCGTACGCGTGACTGGGCTGAGCTTTCCAATCGTCTGAGCGAGGATGAACTCAAGTACCAGTCCGCTCGCTGCATGGACTGTGGTGTGCCTTTCTGTCAATCTGACACTGGCTGCCCGATCTCCAACATCATCCCCAAGTGGAATGAGCTGGTGTTCCAGAACCAGTGGCAGGATGCTCTCAACCGGCTACTCATGACGAACAACTTCCCCGAGTTCACTGGCCGCGTTTGCCCTGCTCCTTGCGAAGGTGCTTGTGTCCTTGGCATTAACGAAGACCCCGTGGGTATCAAGTCTATCGAATGTGCCATCATTGACCGTGGTTTCGAGATGGGCTGGATGGTTCCTCGCCCTCCTAAGACTCGCACGGGCAGGAATGTTGCTATCATCGGCTCTGGCCCCGCAGGTCTCGCTGCTGCCGACCAACTTAACCGGGCTGGACACACCGTTACTGTCTACGAGCGTGCTGACCGTATCGGTGGTCTTCTGATGTACGGTATTCCCAACATGAAGCTGGACAAGAAGGTTGTGCAGCGTCGTGTTGACCTGATGGCTGCTGAGGGTGTCAAGTTCGCTCCTGGTACCCCCGTTGGCCCTGAGCATGAGATTACCCTAGACTCTCTGCGCCAGACCAACGACGCTGTTATCATTGCTACTGGTGCCACTGTGGCCCGTGACCTGAAGGTTCCTGGACGTGAGCTTGATGGTGTTCACTTCGCCATGCAATTCCTGCACCGTAACACCAAGTCTTTGCTGGACTCCAACCTTGCCGACGGGGCGTACATCTCCGCCAAGGACAAGCACGTTGTGGTTATTGGTGGTGGTGATACTGGTAATGACTGTATTGGTACATCTGTTCGTCACGGTGCTAAGTCTGTCACCAACTTCGAGTTGCTGCCTCAGCCTCCGCCGGAGCGTGCCCGCGACAACCCATGGCCTCAGTGGCCCCGTATCTATCGTGTTGACTACGGACACTCCGAGGTCAAGACACACATGGGCAAAGACCCTCGTGAGTACTGTGTCATGTCTAAGGAGTTCGTTGACGACGGCAATGGCCGTGTCAAGGGTATCAACACGGTTCGTGTTGAGTGGACCAAGAGCGCTTCTGGTGGCTGGGACATGAAGACCGTTGAGGGCAGTGAGCAATTCTTCCCCGCGGACCTTGTTCTTCTCTCCATGGGCTTCCTTGGACCGGAGGACCGAGTCCTCGGCGAGGAAATCGAGCGCGATGCTCGTAAGAACGTCAAGACGCCGCCAGGACATTACTCCACTAGCGTTCCCGGCGTCTACGCTGCTGGTGACTGCCGCCGTGGCCAGTCTCTCATCGTATGGGGTATCAATGAAGGTCGTCAATGCGCCCGTGAAGTAGACACCTTCTTGATGGGCATCAGCTCCCAGCTCCCCGTCACTGGTGGCATTGTGCGCCGGCCCGCTATCGATGCCGTTCCCCAGGCTGCTCAGCAGACAGTATCTGCGTAAATCCATTAGGGTTTGCGCCTTGCTGCTAAATCCGCTAGACAGGTTTTAGCGTTGACCGCACAAAACCTCCGTCATGATAGCAACGAATCTACGAATTCCCATGTCGAGAAGAGAAAAAGTGTTTTTGATTCGGCCAGGCAATGTTGGGTGGCTTATATCTGTCACGGCATTTACTTTGATCTCAACTACGATACGTTGCGTCTGTCTCCATGGTCCCGAATGGAAGTTCTAAAAAAGAAGGGGGGGGGGGGGGGGGGGGGGGGAGAGGGGATACTGTCTGGTCAAATTATTATATTTGATTTGGTTTTCTGTTTTTGAAGGATGATTTGCAGCGTTCTGTTCCTTCTCAAAAGAGGTGCGAGGTGTCGGAGCGTTTGTGATTTCCATCCAACACATTTTGATGTACATATTCTCTTCATGACCATATCAATTCCATGATTCAGTCCATTTATCCCATCCAGTAAACAAGGAAGCATTAGTAAAAACCCGAACTACCATCTAAAAGTATGTATGACTCCGCAGAGTAGGTGCATACGCCTGAATCCTATATACTTCACGCATGCTAGTTGCGTGGTATATACACAACCTTCTAACACCAGCCCAACCAGTATAAGACAAGAACAGAATAGAATAGGATGGACAGATCTACACCGAATCTCTATCCATATCCTCATCCTCATCAATCTCATACCCCTCCTCCCTCTCATTAACCTGCTCCCAGAAATCCGCCCCCATGACATCGGACGCCTTCCTCCGTTTCATCATCTTCCTCATCTTCCTCTTCTCCACCCGACCCCCTTTCACCGGACTCGGCCGACGAGGAATAACCACCCCAAACCCACCATTATTATAATCACCACCATGACCCCTGACAGAACCCCCACCCCCACCAGCAGCAACAGAAAACCTCGCAAAATCCCTCTGCTGCGCCTGCCTCGCATGCATCACCGCCACCTGCATCAAATACCCCTCCTCCATGAGGAGAACCTGATCCAGGAAGTCCCCGCCCAGGAAACTCAGTGCGTCATAGACGATGCTCAACCGGAGCGTGCTGATCTGCGCCATGTGGTAGAGGTTGCGGTAGAACATTTCATTGTCGAGTTGAGTCGGGGGTTTGCGGATGGGTCGGAGGGGATGGTGGATGATGGGGTGGGCTGTTGGTGGACTGGTATTGGGGATGGTTGGGGAGAAGGTGGAGGAGGAGGCTAAGGCGGCTGTGGAGGAGGTTGTGCTGCTGAGGTCGATCCAGGAGGTGGAGGGGGAGGATTGGGTTGAGGTGGTTGGGGAGGGAGATGGGGATGGGGAGTAGATGGGGATTTCGGTGATGGGACCCCATGTCACGGATTTGGGGGGATGGAAGTGGTATAGGGGTGGTTGTTGTTGTTGTTGTTGTTGGTATTGAGGGTGGTGAGGGGTGAAGGGGGATGGGGATGGGAATGGAAATGGGGGTTGGGTGGTTGTTGGGGCTGGTGGTGTTGGTATTGATGTTGATGCTGATGCTGATGTTGATGTTGATGTTGATGTTGATGCTGGTGGTGGTGGTGGTGTTGGTGTTGGTGGTCTGTGAGGAAGCTGGTGATGTTGATCTGGGTGGGCAAGTCCTTCCATAGTATCCAGCGCCTTCATATTCGTGGTTATATTCATGTCCACGGTAGGGTAGTTCTTGAGGCTATTAGCCTTGATAGTAGTCGATCCAGAATCTGAGTCTTCTGTATAATTGGTAGTAGTACTTAGCATGGCGGAAATGCGATGGAAGAGCGTGCGCATGCGATATGTGGCGGTTAATGGTAATTTCAGTCTCTGCTTGATGCGAAGAGGGTTGGTGAAAGATCCAAAAGGACGCATCATATCAGGTGTTTATTGTTCCTGAAGAAGTTCATATCGTAGCCATGGTGCTGAGTGGCCCAATGTTTGGCTGTGGGTGGTTGCTAATGGTTGACAAGGGTGTTGCTATGTGAGGTCTATATATAGGAGCTGCGCAGAACAGGACAAGTCAGGATGAATAAAGACACATCGGGATTGTCCGTCGGAAGCAAGTCGCTTTATTGTGTGTGTTGGAGACGGAGATTTCCTTTGTCCTGAGGTTGGTGGCTGAGACAATTGATATGCTCAGATGATGATAGGTGATTGATTTCTGCTAATGCTATTGTACAACGTGCCCCACGAGTTCGGGGAGAGGTATCCATCTACATGGTATCGAAACATGAAAAAAATTGGGAGATCCCTTGGTATGTGTGAAAGATCTGACACAAAGACGAGAAAAAATGGATGGGGTCATGATTGGTTGGCTTCTTTTTTAGGCTGTAGCAGCTTTCTGCCGCGCTGCTTCTTCTTCCTCTGCCTGCATTTCCCGTTCCAGGGCCGCGAAATCCCCGGAGAACGCATTTTGCACCGGCTCTGTCCGCACGTCCCACACGTCCTCGCTGCTGGGCCCTGTCTTGTACTTGATGGCCTTCTTCCGGTTGTGATCGCGGATTGCCTTCCGGCGCTGCTGATCCGGTAACGTGCGGGTCTTCATGCACATCCAGAAGTTGTCCCAGTGTTCGCTGCAAGACCGCAGCTCACCATAGCGGTAGACGTTGACAAACTGGCCTCCAAAGGACTGACAGAAGAACGCGTAGTCGAATGCGGAGCGACAAGACATGGTATCATCGTAGAGGGATTCGGGAGCAATGGACGAGGGAGGTGCTTGAGGATCGGTGGAGGATGGTGATGATGTGGAGTCGGATGATGTGGAATTACCAGCGGATTGTGTCTGCTGCTGCTGCTGCTGCTTTTGACCACTGATGTCGCTCTCCAGACTGGCGATCAACTTCTTCCATTCTGCGTCAGCCTGCTCCTCGCGGGTGAGAGTCCGGGGTTGCGGTGGTTGTGAAGGTGCGGAGGTGGTCTCTGGAGGGGGTTGTGAGGCAGGAGGACTGGAGGCAGCAGGCGCAGAAGACTGGCCCTCTTTAGGGGCGGAGCTCCACCACCAACCCATGGCAGTGACTGGTTTCAATGGGGGATAGGATGGGGGTCTCCGGTGGAGGTTTGGATGGGAACAAGAAGAGACGGCGGAATTCAGTTGAATGGATTCAAAGCGGATCGAATCCTAAATTTCACCCGAACGCGCCGTGACGGTAATGCGGAGCTTCTCCGCACCAACTAGGATGAAATACCCGTCACAGTATGTATTGATCCAGATCATCCAGTCGACGTCATAGTTGGAGAACTCCAGGAACAGCGTCTCTTGTTCTTCAGGAACTCTTCTAGCTTCCTGCACAATGCTGCGAGGCCTACAGAGATGATGCGAATTCCCTATCGAGCGGTGGTGCCCCGCGCAACTCTACTCCATGCACGTTTCAGTAGACCACCTGCGGTTCCTTCCTTGACAAAGGCGTTCATCGTCAGTCGCCGTACTTCGTCACATGCCTCTTTCATCGAGACTGGGCACATTGACGTGAAAGACGACGAGGGTCTTGTATTTGTGAATAGTACGAGCCTGGACTCTTGAAAATTTATAGGCCTTGCTAACAATCCATGTTGGGAATAGATATCTTTCCGTCGAAGTTACAATGGTTGCTACAAGGACCGCTGAGCGGGAACAAAACTTACGAAGAGGCGTTGAAACGAATCAACAGGCCCCATCTGGCGGCGTCGGATCCGTTGCATATAATCCGTCGCGTATTCCCTCAGAGTCTGAACGTCGACATCCGGGAAGTCATTCCGCGCTTCAGAGAAGGCGGCGCTTTTGTGAAATATGTTCGCAAAGATGGTGTCCGGGACAATGATATTGTAACCGCTGTGCAACACCATC
Source organism: Aspergillus welwitschiae (assembly GCF_003344945.1). Taxonomy (NCBI): domain Eukaryota; kingdom Fungi; phylum Ascomycota; class Eurotiomycetes; order Eurotiales; family Aspergillaceae; genus Aspergillus; species Aspergillus welwitschiae. The sequence continues at coordinate 101,160 of NW_020798695.1, forward strand.
TGGAGCACAATCCTATCCGGCCCTGGTTCAACCCGTTCCAGCAGGTCAAAGTTGCCCATGTGCATGGCAGACCGTGGATCGAGGATCTATATCGCATTCCAAGCCAGCGGCTGCGCGTGGAGTTCCTGCCAGGCTCCGTTGATGGAGCCGCAACGGAACTGACCACGGAAACGTTGTATTCTTTCTTCAGGAGATATGGAAAGTTAAGGGACATTGAGAGACAACCTACCGATTCGAAGATCGCTCCAAGATATGCTTTTGTGTCGTTCACGCGGCAAAAGTACGCGGTCATGGCCAAGAACTGCATGCACGGATTCACTATCCCGGAGGAAGAAGGCGGCGGCAAGTCCGGCACGAGAATCAAAATCAAGTACGAGCGGAAGATCAAGTTTTCCGTCATCAAGGACTGGATCCTGAACCATCCGAGAATAGTGATCCCTGCAATTGCTGCACTCATTGCGGCCATCACTGTGACCATCTTCGACCCTATCCGCACCTTCTTCATCGAAATGAAGATCAAGGCCACTCTGCAAACCGAGGAGAACAGTGTCCTTCAATGGATCCGGAATCAGGCCAACAAGGCCAACATCATCTATTTCGGGCGCCAGAGGACAGACCCTCGCCGTCTCACTGCGATATGGGAGGATCGCCAGGGAGATATTAAGCAGTTGCAGTCCTGGCTGATGGAGAATGCCGAGACGTTCATCGTCATCCACGGCCCTCGAGGCACGGGAAAGAGAGAGCTTGTGTTGGACCGAGCCCTTGAAAACTACAAATACAAGGTCGTCATCGATTGTAAACAGATTCAAGATGCCAAGGGCGATACTGCAAAGATAGCCCGTGCTGCTAGCCAGGTCGGATATTGGCCTGTGTTCTCATGGATGAACAGCATGAGCAGCTTTATCGACCTAGCTGCGCAGGGCATGATTGGCACCAAGGCCGGCTTCTCTGAAACTCTGGATGCGCAGCTCAGCAAGATTTGGCAGAATACTGCCACTGCCCTGAAGAGGGTTGCACTGTCCAATCGGAAGAAAGATGACAAGGAGGCACATCTCTCAGACGAAGAGTACTTAGAAGCTCACCCCGAACAGCGTCCCGTCGTAGTCATCGACAACTTCCTGCACAATGCCACCGAGAGCAGCGTGGTGTACGACAAGATCACCGAGTGGGCCGCAGGCCTCACGACCGGAAATATCGCTCATGTAGTGTTCTTGACTACTGACGTTTCCTTCTCCAAACCTTTGAGCAAAGCCTTGCCAAATTCAGTGTTCCGGACCATTTCCCTGGGCGACTGCTCGCTCGACGTGGGCAGAAAGTTTGTACTCAGCCATCTTGAGCATGGGGCGAAGGATGGAGCCAATTCAGGCCAGAACATGCAAGAGGTAGGAGACTTGGGTACCTTGGATAGCTGCATAGAAGTGCTGGGAGGCCGAGTGACCGACCTTGAGTTCATGGCACGGCGCATCGAGTCTGGAGAAACGCCCCGAGGTAAGTTGGATCCACTTTGGCTGATCAATGGCGCGTATGGCTAAAAATAAAACAGCGGCAGTCAGTCGCATCATCGAACAATCGGCATCCGAGATCTTGAAGATGTTTGTCTTTGACCCTGACATTGAATCCAAGCAGTGGAGCCACGAACAGGCCTGGCATTTGATTAAGACGCTAGCCCACTCCCAGGATGGCACTTTGCCGTACAATCAAGTTCTTCTCTCCGATCTATTCAAGGAGAACGGCGAGACCACCCTCCGAGCCCTTGAGCAAGCCGAGCTTATCGCAATCAGTTCCGTCAACGGATGTCCTGACGCAGTGAAGCCTGGCAAGCCCGTCTATCGGGCGGTGTTCAAGCGGTTAACGGAGAACAAGACCCTGAGTAGCCGGCTGGATCTGGACATTGTCAAGCAGCTGCTGAGCAGTGAAAACAAGAGCATTGGGAAATATGAGCAGGAGCTGCAGGTATTGGGATCTCTCCCCAAGCAGCCCCGGGAGCTCAGCGCACGGATTCAGTGGCTCCTGCAGAAGGTGGCAAGTTCGCAGAACAAGATCAGCCAGTATGAGCACGAGAGTGCCATCCTACAGAAGGTGTTGCGCCGCGAGCATTGACCACGAGGAAAGATGTATATTTTGGTAACATTGATAATACTAATAGTTAGTTTGTTTCACTGAATGAATGATGAGCCATAAATAGTACAGAGTAAACGAGACGAAGGTGAGACCAACCGGGAACGACTTTAGCCGCAAGCCACGCAAACCAGGAAGAGATCAGGTGTGGCTGAGCTAAGCGTCACAGCAGCCCGTTACGGTAATTAACGTTAACAGAATAACTCAGTTGGCCATCATCTCAAAGCAAGCATCAAACTCTCATTTCTATTTATGCTTCAGGCGTTGCACAAATCTTTCTTTTCTTTATTCTTCCCCCTTTTGAATGAGAATCGTTGCTTCATCAACAGTGTAAATTGTGCTTCCTGTGTTTCTTTGGTTATCCATGTCATCTCATCTGTGATCGCAATCCCCCGTCCTTCCTTTCCCCAATTCTGCCCCCGTCTTCGGGACGGTTCTTCCTCCTTCATATTACCATGGAACAATATGACTTGTTAGCGCCAGGAAATCTTGTACGATTCGTCGGCGATGTTCTCAAGTCTATCGGATGGCCAGCCATAGTGGCTATACTGGTCTCCATCTGCGTGGTGACTCGTCTCATCACCGAATTCCAGAGTCGTCCCCGTGGGATCTCCGAGGGTCGTCCGCGTCCCGTAAGGACGGTGCCATATTGGCTGCCCTGGCTGGGCCATGGCCCGGCCTTTGCCTGGGACCATGTCGATCTCCTTCAAAAGTCCAGGTTTGTCTCCAAAACCAGCCGGCAGGAGCTGCAATTTCTTACCAATCTTACAGAAAGTCCATGAAGGAGGCCGTGTTTGGAATCTACATGGGTGGCACCAAACACGATATTGTCGTGTCCCCATCCATGGTCAACTCGGTATTGACTGCTCGAGGTACCTCCTCGACGGACTTGATCAATTATGCCCTCGAGAAGATCTTCGGTGACCGGGGTGTGATTCGTAATCTGAATCCTGTTGACCATCATACGCTCAACCACAATATCCCCAACCTTCTCATGCGGGAGCCTTTTTTGACGGAAGGCACCAGAAACGCTACCCGCCTGATTGAACGGGAGATCCCTAACTTGGTGACTAACTGTCGAAGCATCGTGGACCAGATGCTGTGGGAGCGCGGAAGCCAGGCTATCGTCGTTGACGGGGAAGACTCGCTTGCCTGCGAGGTGAATTTTTTCGCCCTCATTAGAAGGTTCGTTGGACACGTCACTACGGCAATTTTTATGGGTGAGGCCATTCTTGAGGCTTTCCCTGCCCTGCTGGAGGATGTATTTACGCTGGACAACCAGTTTGTGCTCCTGTCCATGGGCATCCCTCGGTTGGCCCACCCTGGGGTTTCCGCAGCGCATGTTGCCCGTAGACGGCTCCTCGATTCTCTTACAGCGTATCACCAGGCCTTCGTTTCATGGGATGATGGGATTGATCCCGGACTTACGTTTCGAGATCTCGACGACATCTCGGAACCTATAAAGGAGCGAATCCGCAAATGCAAAGAGCTGGGACTTTCTGCAAGGTCTAGTGCACCTGCACATCTATCCTTGCTCTGGGCGATGAATGGAAACTCCCCGAATGTTGTCTTTTGGCACCTTCTTCGGATGTATGCCAGCCCTACGCTCCTGGAAGAGATCCGCAAGGAGGTCGCTCCTTATGTAAAGATTGTTCGGCAGGAAAGCGGCTTCGCTTTCCAAGAAGCCCCCAAGCTGTCAATTGATACAGAAGCGCTAGTTAAGTCGTGTCCGTTGTTGAAGGCAAGCTTCTATGAGACATTGCGCTTGCATTCAGCGCCTCTGTCGTTTCGGGGAGTGACCGCTGACTTAACCATCACGGAGTCCGCTGAAGATGCTGCTATCGCTGGCGTAGCGCAGCCTCGGTCATATGAACTTAAGAGAGGCGATACCGTGGCTATTCCGCACGCTGTTCTCCATACAGACCCCAAATACTTCGCGAATCCTCGTGATTTTGACCCGATGAGGTTCATCTCGACCGACTCCGAAACTGGACAGAGGAAAGCGAACGTACACACCATCAAACCCTTTGGTGGCGGAGTATCTGGGTGTAAGGGCCGCGCCTTTGCAGAGAGGAAGCTCCTCGCGTTTGCCGCGGCAATCATCACCATGTGGGATGTCAAGCCAGCCCAGGAGGGAGGCTTTACCGTTCCTGAACATCGGCCATCTGGAGCGGCATATCTGCCTCGGAAGGATGTCCGGGTGCGCATCACACAGCGTGCTTAGGAGCGGTGTGGTCTATAGTGCAACTTTGCATATACACGGAGTTTGGTTGCATTCTATTTTCGTACATAGATTATCTAGGATAAATGGGCTGGCCGGTTGGTTATCAATGCTTAGGCTGGAGAGCTTAATACAATATTCTGTTTCCTTTTTCACAGTAACAGCAACTGCTCTCTCGCACATCAACTAAAATAGCTTCGGCGTCTTGGCCCGAAGGTTCGGTAGAAGAGCACCTCTACCGAACGTATAATTTCTTGAATGAAGCTAGCAACTAGTCATACGAAGCCAGTGGGGTGAGAGGCTATGGGGGTTATTACGAGCTTATGCTGCGGAAAAGAATCCGGGCAACTCTACCCACAATGTCGCCATCCCCCACATAACCTCATAACTCCCCATCTCAATTGCAGACAACAATCAAATGCTAAGGAAACACTGTGTTGCTTTGCCCTCCTAAGACATCAATCATGGAGAGCACCTCAGAACCCACGTCTCAAAGCGACTATGACCTCTCAACCCCCATAAACTCCACCTCCGGCCTTCGTCAAGGCCTATCATCCTACGGTGATGCGCATTTCTCTCTATTCCTGCGAAAAGTATTCATCAAAGCCCTGGGATACTCTGATGAGGCGCTATCTCGCCCCATAGTTGGTATCATTAACACCTATTCCGGGTTCAATCCGTGCCACGCCAATGCTCCTCAACTGATTGAAGCCGTGAAACGGGGAGTGCATCTTCAGGGAGGGCTTGCTATAGAGTTCCCGACGATTAGTATCCAGGAGAGCTTTGCCTATCCGACGAGCATGTTTCTGAGGAACTTGATGAGTATGGATACCGAGGAGATGATTCGTGCTCAGCCGTTGGATGCATGTGTTATGATTGGAGGTATGGGCATGCTAACCTCTCCCTCATTTCCTGTAGACACTCAGAAAATAGCTTCATAAATTGATCTTCAGCTAACATTTCATAGGCTGCGATAAGACTGTTCCTGCTCAGTTAATGGGCGGCATCTCTGCCAATAAACCTATCCTTCCACTTATCACGGGCCCGATGTTGCCGGGAAGTCATCGCGGGCAACGCATCGGTGCTTGTACTGATTGCCGGAATAACTGGGCGGCCTTTCGGGCGGAGGAGATTGATATTGAAGAAATATCGGCTATTAATGAGGAGCTTGCTCCGACGGTACGTATTCTAGCCTATGATGCCATAGAAGACCTTCCTCTTTGCTGATAGTAGTTGCAATAGGTCGGAACTTGTGGAGTTATGGGAACTGCCAGTACAATGGCATGCGTCACAGCGGCTCTAGGTATGATGCCGCTGCGTGGTGCGTCCGCACCAGCAGTCTCCTCGGCGAGAATCCGAGTGGCCGAAGAAACAGGGGCAAATGCAGTGGCGGTGGCACGCGCTGAACGACGACCTCAAGATATCCTCTCTAAGGAGTCTTTTCTGAACGCCATCACAGTGTTACAAGCCATCGGGGGTTCCACCAATGCTGTGGTACATCTAATGGCTATCGTAAACAGACACCCCAAGTTACAAGGGCTTATCACCTTGCAGACTATAGAGGAAGTTGGGCAGCGGACACCGCTCCTCATTGATCTAAAGCCAAGTGGTGACAACTACATGAACGATTTCCACAATGCAGGTGGAATGCTAGCGTTGCTTCATACCCTCCGCCCACTTCTTCATCTCTCAGCTATGACCATAAGCGGCAAAACTTTGGGCGAGGTCTTGGATTCTTCACCGTTCAGAACATTTCCCCTTTCGCAGCAGATCATCAGACCACTATCTGATCCTCTCCACCCTTCATCCTCACTAGTCGTACTCCGGGGAAACATCGCGCCCGACGGAGCAGTCATGAAAGCGTCCGCATCCAAGGACCGACGACTGCTCTCTCATACTGGACCGGCCGTCGTCTTCGAGAACTCCGCAGACCTCGCCAAGCGCATCGATGACCCCAACCTCGAGGTCACACCCGATTCAGTCTTGGTTCTGAAGGGTATCGGGCCCAGGGGCAACCCCGGAATGCCCGAAGCAGGCCTTATACCTATCCCACGTAAGCTTGGCTCCGCAGGCGTCAAGGACATGCTGCGGCTTTCCGATGGACGCATGTCAGGAACAGCCGGGGGTACTATCGTTCTTCATATTTCGCCCGAGTCAGCGCTGCGGGAGTCGCCCTTCGGAGTGGTACAGACAGGAGACTCAATTACTTGCGACATTACGACGAGAAAGCTTCAGCTTGAGATCTCAGATGAAGAGTTGAACCGGCGAATTGCCGTCCGGAAGCAGACGTTCGAAGCTAGCGGGGCGGAAGCATCGCATGTCCAAGAGTGGAAAAGAGGATATCGGGCGCTGTATGAACGATCGGTGAACCAGGCACAGGATGGCGCTGATTTTGACTTTCTCTCAGCGAATGGGCCATCATTAAATGATGGGAAGTAAACCATGGATATTTAGTGGTAGTAGTAAAGAGACAGATAGATCATTGGCAGCCCTGACCCAATGCCCTAAGCCCTTTCTTCCCGCCCGAATAGGCAAAAGTAGATGCAACGCGCGGAACGCGTTCCCCAAATCGGGAGGCGCGTTGCAGGAGAGACGGAGAGAGACACTCACCTCCGCATCGCAACCACGAGCGTCACATACAATGTCAGATCGGGGCTAGATCGGTGCGCTGAAGTTACTTATTCTATTTTCTCATAACACCAGAGGCTCTATATTTCTCGTCACCGCACCATGGCTTCTGAAGCTATGCGTCCCCGGGGCCGACCAGCCCGTGAGTATACAATCACCCTATACCTTTCTTCTCGGCTTCCTAACTAACATTCTGTGATTGTCAGATACCCCCGGGATTACGGTACTAGCATATACACCAGACGGACGCCGCGTTATAACGGGTGGTTCTAACTCCGCGATCCGAATCTACACTGTTGGACAGGATGGAGAGCCGAAGACAATTGACGAGGGAGTTGATGGGCATCTTGGAATTGGAGCTACTGTATGCTCAATTGACAATTTATTCATGATGTTTATACTCGTTTGATATGCTAATACATCCCGCGACAGAATGAATCATTCATCATGGGCGCTGAAGACGGTACCGTCTGGCAGTACGAAATCGAGTCTGGCCGGATGGAGAAACTACTTGTTCGATGCGCGCTACCGGTGCGCGATATCGCCGTTTCGAAGGACGGGGAGTGGGCGGCTGTTGCGAGCGAGTTAGTAGCATACCCATTATATTTAACCCGTGAGGTATTAGGGATGTGGCTAATGAATTGCGCGCTGCTGCTAGTGAGCTTACGGTCAAGATTGTGAACATCGAGGACATGACAAAGGTCAAATATCTCCGGGAACAGGCCAAGGGAACAAAACATGTTACTTTCGACCCCAGCGGGCGGTACGTTACAGTGTCATGTACGGACGGGATGCTCTATATCTATTCAATGCTCTCCGACGAGCCTGAGCTGGTTCGCAAGGTGGATGGAGTGATCCGAAGGCTGGAACCGGAGGATGAAGCGACCTCGCAGATTGTGTGGCACCCGGACGGAACGGCATTTGCGTCTGCGGAAGCGACTCGGGATATCGCCATCTTCTCGGTGGGCGAGTGGAAGAAAGAGAAAGTGTTCTCTGGTGGGCATAACGGGGAGGTCACGGCGATTAGCTGGTCGCCTAATGGGGCGCTACTGGCGACTGCCGGTAAAGATGGCCAGGTTCTGCTCTGGGAAACGAAGTCGCAAAAGGTTCTGGAGCGGTACGATTTTGCGAATGTGATCAACCTCGCTTGGCACCCGAGCAATAATTCGCTGTCATTCACGACATCCGACGGAGAGTTGTTCATCTATGATGGTATTGTGCCGAGAGAGCACCAGCCACTCCTGCAGAAGCCGCTTCAGGCTGCACCGATCTTTTCTGGACCTTTGACGGAGATCTCGAACAATGTGAGACCACCGCTGGCGAACCGGCCCAAGCAGACGATTGAACGGCGGGCACGCACGCCCGACTCATTGGATGATGTTCTCGACTATGATGTCGGCATGGAAGACTTTGTGGAGGATGATGATGGAGCTGGGTATGCCGAGGATCTCGCACGGGGCAAGCGTGCGGGCTCGCATTTAGATGATGTGGATGGCCGTCCGGACAAGCGGCTATTAACCTCGTTTACAAAACCTAAGGTGCATCCTCCGCTTCAGCCGGGAAGTACACCTTGGAGGGGCAACCGACGGTATTTGTGTATGTGTGCCCAAGCAGCTTGAGTGGTGCTGATGCCAAGTGTGCTGACTGGACTAGGTTTGAACTTGACCGGCTGTGTCTGGACGGTTGATCAAGAAACGCACAACACAGTGACAGTGGAGTTTTACGACCGGGAACTTCATCGCGATTTCCATTTCACTGATCCCTATCTGTACGACCGGGCGTGTCTCAGTAGGTTCAATGGGTCTCAAGACCAGATCAACAGTGTAGCTAACGATGTCCAGATGAGCACGGAACGTTATTCTCCAACAACCCTACGGACGGCAGCCCTGCCACGATCTTTTATCGCCCGCACGAGACGTGGACGACGCGTGCGGACTGGCGGACACAGCTGCCGAAGGGAGAGTTCATTCGAGGTGAGAGCATCGCCAACTAATATTTAGGAGGCTTGTGGGTGCTAATCGACTGGCAGCGCTGGCGCTCAGTGATTCATACATTGTCGCAGTGACGACCAAGGACTATGTCCGTGTATATACGCTGTTCGGCACACCGTTCAAAGTGTACCGACAAAAGAGCCCGGCGGTTACTTGCGCCGCCTGGAGAGACTATATCATGACGGTGGGCAATGGCCCGCTGGGAAGCGATGGTCGCACGGCCACGCTGCGGTACACTGTGGAGAATGTCAAGCGGGATGAAGTGTGCCAGAATGAGGATGTGGTCGCCATCCCGGAGGGTGCCGAGCTGCGGAGTGTCTTCTTCTCCGACGCAGGAGTGAGTGAAGCCTAGGCAGATCTATCAGGTTCAATCTGCTAACAACTGTCTAATAGGACCCGTGTATCTACGACTCCGAGGGCGTTCTACTCGTTCTGCAACACTGGCGCACAAACGGGCAGGCTCGCTGGGTCCCGCTACTGGATACGAGACAGCTCGAGCGTCTTGCGAGTGGTCGCAAGGAGGAGACATACTGGCCCGTTGCTGTGGCTCAAGACAAGTTCCACTGCATCATTCTCAAGGGAGGGGATAGATATCCGTACTTCCCCAGGCCTTTATTGAGTGAGTTCGACTTCCGCGTCCCCATCACCGACACGCCTGGAAAAGGACCGGATGAGGAAGAGGAAGAAGGCAACACACGCGGTGAAGGGGCACGACTCGAGGAAGCGTTTGTTCGGAGCAACATCATGCTGTCACTCTTTGAGGACCTCCTGGGATCCACCAACGCCACTACCGGCCAGCGAGCAGAGTTGGCGCGAAAGGAGCTGGAAGTGGACAAGTTTCTGCTGCAGCTACTGGCAGTGGAATGCCGCGAGGGCGAAGAGCGCGGCATGAAGGCTCTGGAGCTGGTGCAGATGATGCGCGACCGCAATGGCAAGATGGTGGAGGCTGCTGTTAAGGTTGCGCAGCGTTATGGACGAGGCGTGCTGGAGGACAAGATCCGCGATCTGGCGGAGAGGCGGTACATGGGGGCAGATGATGACGATGAACTGGCATGAGACAGGAAATAATCATATGTTACGGTTGTAAATAGATACCAAATGCACGGAGTTTCTGCATTCTTGATCTATTCTTGTGTTGCCTCAGGCTGTGACGGAGCGGGCCGACGTCATCTCCCGCTTACTTTTCGATTGAACTTCATTTGCATTTCGATGCCAGTTCCATTGCTTCTTCGACCACGTTCCATCCTCACTCCATCTTCCCTCTGCACTTGCTGTCTCATGCATCTGCCAGCTTATGACTTGACCCCACCCTTCCGCTGCCCCCTCGCAAGGCATGCATTGATCTGCTCTCAACACAAACTCCCTGGGTGAACCTCCGGGAATGCCGCCGAAGCTGGTCTCTGGCCCTGCGCCACGCGCTCTCCGACGTCGTCTACTACCTCCTACAACACACTCTCCGATAAAACCGCCTGTCTCCCGGGAACAATACTTCGTTTCCCCTTCTCCGCGGACCCTGGCCCAGCCACGGCCTGACATTATACATGGTCCGCAGTTGACCCGCGAGTCACCGACACTCTTCTCGCAAACTGGTTTCCGACCGTCTGTATCGGATCCTCTTGACGGGGGTTCGAATCGAGATCATGAGCCTCCTGACGAGCGCATCTTGAAGCTTGGAAAGAGTGGGTGCTCCCCAGATCAACAGGCAATCCTACAGTATGTGTCCGATGCTGACCGAACGAACCTCCCACAGCTCTCCGCATCCTCTCGCCTCTCCTCCCCACCCTTCTCATCAACCCGCTACCCCCGAACATACTCTCCCCCAGCATAGCCTTGCACCTATTCCCCTCGACACACCCGCATCTCCCCACTGTCAAGGGCCGAACATTGTATCGCGCCGCGCTCTGGACCGTCCCAGTAGCATGGAGCAGTCTCCCCCTACTAGGGAACGTGAAGCTCCAAATTCTCAGTGAGCGTATCGTCCGCGCAGGAACGGTCCTCGAACCCGAACGGCCTGACAGCGACCACGATACCAGCGACGAGCGTCTCGTCGTGCGCTGGCGAACGGAACCGCGGAACGAATCCACTACCTCCTCCGACCCAGAAGGTTCCAGTACAGCGTTCACCGCCGCATCTCCTACTCTACCTACTGATACCCAAGGCACCAACAACAATAATGGCAGTCACTTGTCATCCTCGAAAACGGGAATCAACAAAGGTCTAAGCGTCCTGCTGGGTGGGGACGCTCCGATCTTCAAGTTGAAGAAGGAAGAGCAATTTACGGGACTATTCATATTCTCCTTCGACGAGGAAGGTCGCATTGCGTCGCATACGATCGAGCATGCGGATGATGCGCGCGGATGGAATCGCACGCCTAAGTTCGTGACCCTGACTGACTGGTTGATTGGGAAGGCACGAGGATCGCTTGACCCTGTTGCAGAGCCGGGACTAGCGATGCAGGGGTGTCATTGGCAGGATGGACAGGGGTTTCTTGATAGGGATCGGTACCATCACGAACATCAGGAACAACAGTATTATCCTCATGGTCGGCGGTCGTAGGCCCTCAGGCCTCGCTGTTTCTTTACCGATAAGATCTTGCTGTTATGGATCCATGACCATATTGGTGCTCATTTACTGTTCAATCCTCCACTCTTTATCCTTTCCTTTCCGGTCTACTCTCAATATCAAAGGGATCAATGTATAGAGGCCTTTGCAGGGCGGTATGGTCTGGAGAGAAATGACCCGATCTCAAGGTTGCTTGACCACTCTGGTTTTGTTTCTTTACGGTGGCTGGCTATCTGATTTGCTTGTTTGATCAGTTGACGGCGGTGTTTTCGAGGAGAGTTCTAGATGCTCATATTTATTCTCTCTTGTCTTTTCCACTCCTTCCATGTATTTTTCTCACTCCTCACTCCTCTCCAATGTATATTATACCCAGTAATGACCAATTTTGAATGTTACTGTTCTATTTCATGTAATTTAAATGTACATTTCGCTACCCGCTGACCGCTGATCCAGCCAGCCAGCCAGCCAGCCATCCAGTAGATAAATATGATAGTGTAGATATCCTCCTACATGATGTAATGCATATCAAGTCAAGTTCATAAAACCACCAAGATCAACAACATACACTCAACAGAAAACTTCACTCTATAAATCCATCTTTTATCGTCACAGAATCTTTCAAACAATCCAACAGGTATCATCTGAGAACCAACTACGCCTTTGCAGGGATATTTGGCGACTTCAGGCACGTAAACACAGCCACGCAAACTGTAACCATCGCAATCCCACCCGTAGTGTAGGCGATTTCGCGCCCAACCCACCAAAACAACGAGCAGAAGAGCAGCGGTCCCGCCGCGCGTCCGACCTGACCCCAGCTACGGAGTCTACCCAAGACCGCACCGCGGTCTGACTCCTGTGCCTCGAAGCTACCCAGGCTGTTGAGGCCCGTGACGACCGTGGCACTGGTGATGGCGAGGAGGCTGCCAGCGGCGTAGAGGCCGGAGAGGGAGGAGACGCGCGCCAGCATGAAGAAGGATACGGTGCAGGCGAGGACGCCGGCGCGGACAGTCACGAGCGGGGGAAGACGGCGCACGACGGTGCCTTGGAGGAGGGAGGCGATGAGACCCATCATGGAGAGAAGACGGCCGTTTAGGGCGGACGGGCTGGCTTGGCTGCCGGCGTAGAAGGTGGCGGTCAGGAAGGGGAGGGAGAATTCGAGGCCGGAGAAGGGGAGGAGGAAAAGGAAATGGATTGCGTTGAGGATGGCGGGGTTGTTGGTGTGTTGTTTGTGCTTGGGGGTGGAGGTGGAGGCGGAGGTGGAGGGCTTCGAGGCGGACGTGGTAGTTGAGGAGGTATGAGTGAGCTTGGTGAAACGAGGGTGGGTTTCTGGCAGACAGAAGTAGATGTATGCGGTTTCGACGACAATGAGTAGAAGGGAGACACCGGCTGCGGTCGCGAAGGGGTTCGCTGCCACGGTGGTGATGTTCGAGAGGAATGCTCCTAGGGCGGGTCCGCAGGTGAAGGCGATGCTAAAGCAGGCGCCCACCAGAGCCATGGTCGAACCACGCTGGCTGGGGTCACTGATGTCGGTTGCAATGGCGTTGGCCAGCTGCACGTTTCCTTCACTGAGACCGCCGACGATGCGACTGGCCAGGAAGGTGCGGAAATCCGTGGCAGCGACCCAGAGAGCGACGCTGAGAGTGTTGCCAACCATGGAGTATAGGAGGGCGGTCTTGCGGCCGCGCTGGTCGGAGAGACGACCGATAAAGGGAGCGGCTAGAGCCTGCAGAAGGGAGAAGAGAGATCCGAGAGCGCCACCAAGGAGAACAATATCATAGCGCGAGTCGATGGGCTTTGCGAAAGAGTTCTTGTAGGCATTGAGATAGTGGAAGACGCGGTTCAGCAGCGAGTTCGGAGAGGGGTCTTGGTTGCGGTAGAAAGTGAGGAGGGATGGAAAGAGGGGTAGAATGAACGTGAAGGATATCTAGATCGGCTATTAGAGAGCTATATGGAGAGAAGGCGGGTAATAGCAGCAACACATACCAAATCCAAGAGCAACGAGGTCATCAAGACCTTGAGGATCTTCTTCCGCTGGTCTGCGGCAACCGCCATGGTGGTGAGATGGCGAGGTACAGGGGGACACTAGGAGGTCAATACGAGTAGGAAAGAAAAGGCCCGGAATAAGAGAGCGAACGAAGAGAGATCTAATTAAGCATGAGGAACAGAAAAAGAACGAAGGATAGCAGCGTTCAGCAGCATAAGAACGGAAAGTCGAAGAAGTACAACAACAAGAACAACAACACGATGGCATCTTCTCCTCCCCCGAGGCACCTGCCAATTATGTCATAGCCCTGAGCCCTATCAGATGCGGGACTCGGTCTTGGCTGCCTTTTCGGGACAATCCAAGTGATCGGTTTCATCGCTCTATGATCTTGATTGCATCTTTTGCATCTATTGCATCTACAATGGTAGGTATACTGGATTGGTCCTGAGGTGGTGAGGAAAAGTAAGTGCGCCGCTGGCTTCCATTGCCATCAAGCTGCACTTTGACCTTGGATTCCTAGCAACTCTGTCCCGGCCGTCAACAGCCAGACTGTCTCCCCTGCTCCTCCGCTGCGAACCGCCCTGGCCTGCGCCCTCCATGTCAACATAAGATGCAAATGAATAAAATACAGGAAAAGAATAGTAGATGGCCAATATGACGAGCATTGCCGCCACCATCCCCGAATGCAATGGTCCCGTGGAAGCGGTCATCACAGCTCGAAAGACAAGGAAAAAGAAAAGATATCAAAGAGCAACATTATGCACGCTCAATAACTGCAAACATATACAACCGGAACCTTGGGGAATAGAATCCAAAAGAAACGTCGAGCAATGCTACCGCATGACTGATTCATCGGCAGCGTGTCGCCCTCATAGCTCCGTGTTGTAATCATTTCAAGAGTCATTGCTTTCGTCAACCATGACACCGCCATTACCCATGAGTTTATTAGTATGAGAGAGGATAGACAAAGGAAAGCACAACGCCCCGACGGCTGCAAGAATAAAAACGGGGAAGATGTAAAGATGTAGCATGGACAAGGCCCAGTGCCATGCATGAGGCAAGGTGCCCGCGTCGGGACCGCGCCGACCTTGAGGAGTACTACTTCTCACAGAGGAGCACAACCTCCAAGCCAAACGACGGATTGACCCTATTCCCAGCTGCACCGACTTACTGGTTTCCAGCGGGAGCGGCACTGGGAGCGCCATTGCCATTGGCGTTAGCTCCGCCACGGCCCCGACCACCGCGACCGCGGCCACGACCGTGGCCACGGAACTCGCCGCGTCCGCGTCCCCGGAAGCCATCACCCCGTCCGCGGCCATGTCCGCCACGACCACGTCCGCGAACACTAGGCTGTCTCTGGTGGTGGTGTACCTGTTCAAAGCCGTCCTTCGGCACAGTAACATTCTCCGAGCCCTGCTCGGCAGTCGCGCTGCTCTTCACCTCCGCTTGCGCCGCTGCAGGTGTGGCCTCCAGTCCAGTATCGGTCTCGGCGGGGTCCCGGGGGACTTCAACCCAGCCTTCGGTATTGGCCGAGGAGACACCAGAAGCATTGGCATCCCAGTTGGCTTCCGCGACTGCGTTAGCACCCTCGCCGACAAGAGTCTGAGCAGGCGGCTGGACCTGTTCAGCCTCAGGCTCAGCGGCAGTAGCGGACTCGGTAGTGACAGTAGCAGTAGCATCGGTGTTGTAAGAAGAATCCTGAAGCTCGGTGTAACCGGCGTTGGCAATAGTAGGGTCCGACTGAGGAGCGGCCTCGGTGGTGGCGGTGGTGGTCTCGTCAGTTGGTCCAGCAAGCTCAGCAGCGGCCTGCTTTACTCTTCCGTCTAAGCAACAGAGAATCGTTAGCAACAGGCAAGACAAATTACATGGGATGACGGCAGTGCTCACAGGTGACATCCAGAAGAGTGCTGTCAACGCCAACCACCTTCTCATCCACACCATCGATGATCTTCAGCATGGAAGAGACAGCATCCTGAGTACCGCCGTAGATCTGGTAAAGGACACCCTCAAAGGCACGGCTCTCATTTGAGGTCTCATCTCCAGAGTTTCGAACCCGCGCAGCTGCACAGAGGAACTTGCTCAAGTTAAGCAGCTTCTGTCTGAGCTCCGTCTCTCTGACACCGCTAGCAGCTTCGGTGGCCTGCTTCTGAACAGCCTCAAGCTGCTCCTTGTGAGCCTTCTCCAACTCAGCCTTCTGGCTGACCAATCGTTCCTCGTAGTAGGCAGCGAAGCTCTTGAACTGGGCGATCTGTTCCTCGATCTGAGCAACAGCGGCCTGAAGGGAAGGCTTCTTCAGGGCCTGAGCCTTCTGATCGACGTTGATCTTCTTCTCCGCGACAAGCTCGTCCAATGACTTTCCAGGGTTTTCGGCGATGATGGCGTCAACCTTAGCGGTCGCATTCTGGATGGGGAAAATGTGAGCGGTGTACAGAAACCTAAAAATGAGTCGAGTGAACGAACCAGCTTCTTCATAGCATTGCGCAGACTCCTATAGCGCTCTGGTTAGCATCCTATCCAATATGGTCTCTTTTGCCCGGTCAAGAGGTGGGAAGCGCCGAGGCTGACTTCTCGGATGACTCACTTTTGAAGTTCTTTGAAGTGTTGATGCTCTTGGCTATCGGAACCGTTCACCTCTGCCTTGGAAGCGATCGAAGGGCTAGAAGCATGGTTCGGCTTGTGCTTCTCTGACGAGGTCTCGGACTGTGGGGGGTTGGTGTTGACAGCTGCGGCGGCCATTGTTGCTGGTGTGTGAGGTGGTAGACGCTGGGAGGGGAGCCTAGTTGTTTGGTAGAAAAGGGGGAGAGTAGGAAAAAGAAAAAAGGATAATGTAGGGATTGAAGAGAAAGGAGAAGAAGGAGAAGGGTATTTGCGTAGATTGGAGAAAGTGACTGGAGAAGAGAGGAAGAGAGAAGAGAGAGAGAAAGAGGAAAGGAAGCCAAGGCGGCAGAAGTGAGAGAGCGAGACACAGCGAGAGAAGACGAAGATGCGGGTGGAAGGCGTCCGAACCGCAGCGCCGCCTTTGCTTTGTCGCGTGCTGTTCGCCGCCAGCCCAACAACTTTTGCCCCCAAGTCGACGCTCGGACGGTCGCGCAGCTTATTGTGAACTCAATGGTCTACAAAAGAAATTGTGGTTGGAGGAGCGCCTCGGACGCATTACAGGTTCGATTTCGACAAGGGGGAATCCCTGCTGCTTTAGATCACCATGATCGTTGGGTATCATCACAAACAACTCCTAGTCAACGCCGCGCAAAGCTCCCATCATTGTCTGACCAAGTTTCCATCAGCCAATTGTCCCGTAGGATAGGCATGGCAAGCAAATGAAAATAAACCCAGAGCAAAAAATCAAACCCCTACGATAATCCTCCTTCCCCAAAATCAACGCCATCTGGTTATAGTATAGGCCCGCCATTACTATAAGGCCATCGCGACATCATACATGCTCTCCAGGAGCCCGGAGAAGGACGCCGAACCGCACACCGTGCACAAGCTTATCCTTTAAACTTCCGAAGGGTTCTCTAAACCGGTGGAAATTCATGGTCAGCCTAGATTATAACAGGCTATTCTTGAAATGCAACAAAGCAAACATACCTCAGTCACCTTTCGAACGCTGTTGGGAGAGATGTTCTTCTCGCCCGCTTTGCGCGATTGAATTGAGGATTCCCGCATCAGTCTGCAAATACAAGCAGACGTCAGCAACCAGCTTCAAGATGCCAGGTAATTATAAACAGTAAACAATGACGTCGACTCACTCTTGCATGAACAGCATGTAATCCAGGAAGATCTATACAGTAAAGACGAGCATGTCAGTTTCTGAGCAGACAATGATAGTATCAATCAAGGGGATCAGGGTTGCAGCTTACCAAAATATCGGCATTCTTGCTCACGTTGCGGTTGGAGTGTGCCTTGACGACGCGTTTGACGGTCGCGCGGGGGTATAGCTTCTGTGTAGCTGCCATGATAGCTCCTGGCGCAAAGGGCAGCAGCACCGAGGTTAACAGGTGAGGCGGTGGTGCTGAGGGTAAGTGAAGTGGATCACGACGGGCGGCGGAAGGAGGGATGGATAATGGGAACAATAACCATGACTACTAAGTTTACCACTAGAAGTTGATCTCGACTCGAGCTCTCAAACTTAGCTGCTTTTTCCTTACCGCTTGCCCTGTCCGTGTAATTTACCCTGGTCCCTAACCAAACAGTACCATACGCGGTTTTCCTATCAACTTCCTTATCTAATCGAGAGCTGGGCAATATTCGCCGCATGATGGGCCCTGTCTTGACACGATGGACTTATAAAATGGGAAGAGAAGGCGTGTCATCATTAACATTGTTATCCACACAGGTTATATAAGATTTCAGGTATAGACATATTTGATATCTACTTTAGCCGGCGGAGCAGCTTCCATGCATAGATGGCGGCTGTAGAGCCCAGTGCGATCCTCCAGGCCACAATGATGTAGATGGCAATCCGCACCCGTTCATAGTAGCCCCGGAGCATGATTCCCACTGCATATGCATGGCCGGTAGGGTCTGTATCAGATGATCCGAAATACCTACCTACTCCAAGCCCTCCAATGCCGACTTGATTGTGTTCCGCATCCCCATTGGTCGCTGCGGTCTTCGTGACCGGCAGGGCAGCGGTCTGGCTATCCACCGCCGTGTTGCTGGGCCGGGCACCCGACCGGACCTGACTGCGGTTGTGCTTGCGCAGACGATATGTCAGAACGTTTATAATGAATCGCAAGTCTATTGCTGTGAAATTTGGATATTTCCATAACTGTACAGCGGTGTGAGGTGGAAGCATATCTAGGAAATCAGCCATAATACCCAGTGTCATACCCCAGAGAAGGAGTGGCTGGTCTTGGTGGCCGGAGTGTGTCTGACTGCCCAAACACCAGGATTTCCAGCGCTGAACGAGAGAGGTGGACGGCTGGTTGCCTTCTGGAATATAGCCCGGAGTCGAGTTGCACTGTAGGCTTTCAGTTGGAGCCAGCCGGATGGCAGAAAACTGCATGTAGCCCATCATCGAGCGATATGCAAGGCGGGCCAGAAGCCCGCCCATATTCGCCAACCGCTGAGTCATGTCCACATGTTCCACCGTTCTCAGGGATGAGGAGAGCAGGGCTCTGAGGGGTACCCAATGGGTCGAAGCGACTTCCGTAGGCTGTAATCGGAGGGTGGGCGAATCACTGGACGTTAACAAGAAGACATAAGGACAGAGAACCATTAAACTAGAAGGAATATAGTCAGTGGTATGCTTTCTATGAGCGACGAAAAGGAGACGTGGGAAGACACGCACGGTACTGTTCCCCAACTTGAAGTCACTACTCTCTCTGGTAAATTTCCCACATGGATACATTCACTCGTTGTCAAGTCCAGTCCGATCTCTTCCACGGCTTCTCGAATTGCGGCAGCTTTATCGTCGACATCTTCTGGGTCCCGTTTTCCTCCTGGCAGGGCGACATGGCCAGTCCAGCGATCGCCTACGCGCGATGCTCGTTTGATAAAGAGAGCTTCCGGTTCTCCATTCTGGACCCAGTCCTGTGCGAAGAACGTCTCCAGTCGTTGCGGAACGGAGGCGGAAACATCTGAAGCAGAGAGAGACGAGGAATTGGGCCAGTGGTGGTATGTGGGACGGACACGGAGGATCAAAGCGACGGAGGCACGTTTCTTACACGAGGGCGGATTGGGGACATGGGGATATGGACGGTGGTGCAAGTCTGACAGGACGTCATGAAGCGACGGGGCCAACGAGGAGGACATTGGTATCGAAGGTGGAACCTTTTACCAAAAGCATCAGTGTCAGGTGCTTAGGGAAGGTTGTTGTCAGGCACGGAATGCCTATAGCTGAACCTATGAAGTGCAGCGAAAGACGGACAGACAGACAGACAAACAGACGGCGGGATGCGAATAACATCACTATCAGCAGGCCAAAGACAAAGGCCGGAGATTAGCGATGGAGCCGAGGCTTAGTATGGTACTGGTATTACTGATACCACAAGATCAAGTTGATACTAGCTTCCAACTGGCCGGGTAGCTCGAACTCAATTAGCCAATCAGAGTGTCATGGGACAGGAATGACGGGAGCACGTGCGAGGATACGGCGATGGCAGTCCTTCTGGCTGGAAGCTGCTAAAGTAGTTGCTATCTAGTACTCTTTACTAGTCATGATGCTGTTGCTGCTTGAAACCCTCGCCACTTTCTTCATTTCCTTTTCTCTTTCTTCTCTTCCTTCCTGAAAACTTTCTCAACTACCCCGATACCAGAAAAAAACGGTGCATATAGCTAATTGCTTTCCCCCCCCTTGCATCGATCGCCCTCAGTGGTTCCCGGAATCGTCTCCGCTAGGACGGCATTCCTTACATCTCTAGTCTCTCCCGGAATCCATCTCTCTCTCTTCCCCGCCTCCGATCTTCTGAACTGTCGCGTGCGTACTTGCCCATCACAGTCATGCGTTTCGGCAAGACTCTACGCAACTCTATCTATGCCCCCTGGGCGGGCAAATACATCGACTACAATAAGCTCAAGGTCTTGCTCCGAGAGCATGATGTCACTGGTGATGGCAGTGACTCTGAAAGCAACCCATGGACCGAGCAGGATGAAGAAGCCTTCGTGCAAGAGCTCATTAACGTCCAGCTCGATAAGGTCAATGCTTTTCAGATGGAAACCCTCCAACAGTTGCGAGAGCGTACCACTACCTGCGAAGCCCGCTTGCGCCCGTTGACGACCTCGCCCGAGGACGGGGCCCCTACCGTGGTGGATGAAGAGGAGAAGAAGCGTGTCGCTTCCGATGTCCTGCAGGAATTGGACAATATCACAAAGGAGGTAATAGAGCTCGAGAAGTACAGTCGCATCAACTTCACCGGCTTTCTCAAAGCTGCAAAGAAGCATGATCGTAAGCGTGGTACTCGCTACCGTGTCAAGCCTCTGCTCCAAGTGCGTCTCTCGCAACTCCCCTTCAACTCTGAAGACTATTCCCCTTTGGTGCGTCGGTTGTCCGTGATGTACTCCTTCGCCCGCGAGATCCTCAGCCAAGGTATAATCGAGGCTAAGGACCCCGCCGAGCCTCGTGTCGGTCAGGATGTCTACTCCTCGTTCAAGTTTTGGGTTCATGCAGACAACATTCTGGAGGTGAAGACCTACATCCTCCGACAACTGCCCGTCCTTATCTACAACCCTGGCACCTCCAGGGATCTCAACACCGTTCCCGATGACCCCACGATTACCTCCCTCTACTTCGACAACCCGCAATTCGATCTTTACACTCAGAAGGTAGCCCGTGCCCCTGAAGCGGGCTCGCTGCGGCTGCGCTGGACCGGCAACCTACGGGATAAGCCCGCCATCTTCCTGGAGAAGAAGGTGGTCACAGATGATGATCGCAGTCGAGAGGTCAAGGTGCAGCTCAAGCAGAAGCACGTCAAGGAATTCCTGGACGGAGAGTACCGTTTCGACAAGAAGGTGCATCGCATGGAAAACATGGGCAATGGAGAGTCCGAGCAAGCGGAGGCTTTCAAGAAGGATGTCGATGAGCTCCAATCCTTCATCAAGGAGCACAACCTGCAGCCCATGCTCCGCGCCAACTACACCCGCACGGCCTTCCAGATTCCTGGAGATGATCGAATCCGTATTTCCCTCGATACCAACCTGGCACTCATCCGGGAAGACGCGCTGGACGAGCTGCGCCCGTGCCGTGACGCAGATGAATGGCACCGGAGGGATATTGACGATGCTGGCATGGAATATCCCTTCCAGTCCATCAGAACCGGCGAAATTGCTCGTTTCCCTCATGGCTTGCTGGAGATTAAAATCAGAGGGGATGTGGCTCGTAGCGCTGAATGGGTCAAGGACCTGATGGTGTCTCATCTCGTGAAGGAAGCCCCACGGTTCTCCAAATTCGTCCATGGCGTTGCCCAATTGTTCGAAGACTATGTCAACAGCTTCCCCTTCTGGCTTGGCGAGTTGGAAAGCGACATCAGGCGGGACCCTGAGACGGCTTTCCACGAAGAACAGGAGCGACTGGCGAAGCGTGCCGAAGACGATATGGCTGTCGGAAGCTTCCTGGGAGGCAAGACACCGTCAACTCGGCACATTGTCGGGTCCCCTGTCCAGATGTTCACCGAGACAGGGCCGTCACGACGCCGCCAATCCTCCCAGATTGTACAGCCGATTCCTCGTCCATCTGCCCCGACAATGTCACAACCGACCCCTGAGCGTCAAGAGCCCGCCCAAGAGTTCGCCGCAGAGGCGGAACAGCCAGTCACCATGAAGCGCCTGGCCTCTCTCTTCCCCTCCTTTACTATCTCCCGTCAAAATCGCGCACCGGCAGACAACGTTGTTCTGCCCCCTGGTGTCCGGGAGCCCGGCACGTGGATCAAGGACTCGGGCCCGGTCCGTGTCGAGACCAAGGTCTGGCTCGCCAACCAGCGTACCTTTATCAAGTGGCTCCACATTAGCATCCTACTTTCTTCGCTATCTCTGGGTTTGTACAACGCGGCGGGCAAGCACAACGACATTGCTCGCGCTCTGTCCATTGTCTACACCTGCTTCGCCATCTTCGCTGCCGCCTGGGGATGGTACATGCACGAGAAGCGGGCCCGTCTAATCCGTCAGCGGAGCGGAAAGGACCTGGACAACATGTTTGGTCCGATTGTGGTCTGCGTGGGGTTGGCCGTTGCCTTGGTATTGAACTTTGCCTTTAAGGTAGGCTTATATCGCACCCTCATCTCTTTATTGAACAGTCCAAACTAACCCCAAATCCAGTACAACTCTACCATGGAGAAGCTCCGAAACCGTGAACCCCCGGTTATGGAGCCCCTTCCCGGGCTGAACTCGACTGCATTCCTCAACAAGGCCAACATGTGGCAACTCGTTAACCAAGGTGGTCAGACTCTGTGAGACGATTCCCTTTCTTTCAATTCTTGAGGCGATATGTGGCGCCAGAATGTAACCAGCCACAACCACAACTGTGTAAAGTGCATAGAATGTATGAGACTGTCGGCACACCCCCTTTACTTGAGGTAAATACGGGTGGTGGTGTATCGCCAATGTACGTATCTTTAGCATGTTATTATCTGATTAGATGGACTTTCGTCACGGCGACACGAGCGAGTATTTCTAGAATGAAAAGTGAATCTTGCGTTTATAGGGTACGTCTCAGTCGGTATATTGCTTTATGCATGATTATAGGCTCTATTCCATCGTTTGTCAATTATTACAAGTCGTACATTGATGAAAGTTGTATATATAGTTGAACAGGGAAGATATATACATAGTAGTAGACACAACCAACCCAACGCCACGTCTTACATGAGCATCACACAATGGTATATCATATCTAAACATAACCGTCATAAACATCACTACGTATACCTCGTCCCAAACCCACCCTGAGCTTGAGACTGAGGAAGCAACGGCGCCCGCTCAGGATCCACATCCAGGGTATTACCAGCAGCGCTGTACGAAGACTCGGCTTCAGCTTCAGCTACTCCTACCCCTGCTACTGCGGGACGGTCGAGGAATTTGCCATGCGGGGCTGTATTGTATAAAATGCTGGGGACGTAGCCTTCGAAGGTGGTTCTGCTAGCGGTCAGCAATCATCACAATGAAGGAATGATGATAAGATGCTTATAGACTTGTGCAAGGAGGCGTGAGCGTACCGATCAAAGAACCCACAGAAGAGCCATAGATAGATCGTTCCTAGGAATGCAATGATCCACTCGAGGATACCAGCTGTTCTGTAATCGTTTACGTCTTCGGGAATGGTGAGAGAGATGAAAGCTACGCCGAGGAAGAGCTGTATTAAGATGAGGATGGTGGAGAGGGATGCACTGTCCGTTTTCCAACAATGTTTAGAAGGTTGTGAGGTGATTCAATAGAAGGAATGTGCACATACAATATCCTAACTCGTGTACTCCTCTTTCTTCCCCAATCATTGCCCCATACCCCCCAGTGGTATAAATACGACACGAAACTCAGGACCTCAGTTGAATAGACAATCGCGGTACCGGCTGACTGTATCGCCAAGCATCCGAAGCAGATGCGAAGGAAGATATGATGGGCGAATTTGTAGCGGAATGTATCCATAACTCCGAGGAGGATGAGCGCTGTACTGGCTGTTCCGGCTGCGAGGATTGATAGTAACGATATGACTTTGAGGGTGCGGGTTGTTTCTTGGTCTTCTTCTTCCCCTTCCTCCTCTTCCTCATCATGTCCATGTCCGGTTATGTGATTCTGGGCATTTCGGTGATTGTTTTCGCTAGTTCTGTTGTAGGACGCATTGGATTCCTGATCATTGTTGGCAGTGTCTTCGGAGATAACTGGACATTTAACCAAGGCGAAACCGGGCTCGTAGCGCATGACGTGCACAGCAGCTACCGTGAAAACGAACCCCACGGCGGTCATGGAAGCACCTATGAGGAAGAGGGGTTTTAGTTCGAAGGAGGCAATGTCGGAGATGAAGCTATCCTCGAAATCAATAACCATCTAAACTGTAATGTGTAATTGAGATGGAAGAAACACCCACGCGACATGTGGATTACTTTGACCCGGATAGACGGGCATTCCACGAGCCAACCATGTCAGAAGCAGGGACGCCAGAGTCAGGAACCAGACGGTACCAGCCAAGGTAGGGAAGATATACAATCGGGATGGAGGGATATTGAGGATAACGGCATGGAGAAAAGCCCAGGTGGAATCATGGCAGCGGAGAAGGAACGAAATGATCATGGAGAGGAGGGCAGCAAATGCGAGGCTGGGTTCTGGTTCCTGAAATCTGGAGAGGTACGTGAGTGGAGAGGAGCGAAATCAACGGTTAGTATGTCCTTTGATTAAGAGAGAAGATTATGTCAAAAACAGGGAAATCGGAAAGAAGAGTCAGCTGATAAGAGCAGTGGGATTGGGCTATGCAAGCTATCTGCGCAAAAGTGGGACTGTAGCAGATGCTGAGAATGTGATATATCGTTGATTGACTCTGGTCAACTCTGGTTAACTCTCTAATAATGGGATATCCACCCATTGGACCCCTACACAACGAATACTTCCTACTAGTCTGTCATCCGTCGATCAGCAACACAAGTGAGATGATGTCATGCGGGGAGGAAAAAAAAAAGAGGAGGATCAGCCGCAGCATCACAACTCAACTGCACTTCTCCACGCGATCTTTCCAACTGGTCAGATGAAGACCAGCTCCAGTCTATTTGCTAAAAGATGGATCGGAACTCGGCTCTACAAGCAGATCACCAATGACTGTTTCCATCGCAGTCCATGTGGTTGAATCTCCCCCACAATTTGCTAATCTGCTGACAAATCCAGTGCGACATCCAGCAACTAAACTACACTATACTATGCAGTTACATTTTCACCCTTTGGACTTAACAAACACATCTTTCTCTACCTATTCAAAACAAGATTAATAGATAGTGGACCAATATACACAATGACCAACTTCAACATCCAAATCATCTCCGACACCGTCTGCCCGGTACCTTACCTTTCCCCAAAACTCGGCCCATCCCACCCTACAAACAAGAATCATACACATACACTAACAAAACCAAAAACAGTGGTGCTACGTCGGCTTCCGCCGTCTCACACGCGCCATAACAACCCACAAGACCACCCACCCAGCCGACACATTCACCCTAACGTGGCACGCCTTCTACCTGAACCCGAACTCGCCAAGTTTCCCCGGTCTCGACAAAACCGAATACTACAAATCCAAGTTCGGTGCTGACCGCGCGAGCGCCATCTTCGATCGACTGGGTGCCGTGGGCCAGAGCGAAGGGATCAAGTTCAGTTTTGGTGGGAGGACGGGGAATACGCGGGACTCGCATCGGTTGATGTGGTATGCTGGACAGAAGGAGAAGATTGATACAGTGAAGAAAGATGACAATGTGATTGGGGGCTTGCAGACGAGGGTGGCGGAGGAGTTGTTCCGGGCCTATTTTGAAGAGGAGAAGAATGTGACGGATCGGGAGGTGTTGGTGCAGGCTGGGGTTGGGGCTGGGTTGGAGAAGAGTGAGGTTGAGAGGTTGTTGGATGGGGAGGAGGGTGGGAAGGAGGTCGACTTGGAGGCTGAGAAGGCGAGGCGTCAGTTGGTGACGGGGGTGCCGTATTATATGATTCAGGGGCAGTATGCTGTGGAGGGTGCGGATGAGCCGGAGACCTTTTTGGAGGTTTTTGAGCAGGTGAAGAAGAGTTCTTGAGAGGAATTACGGATGGTATATAAAGGTGAGAAGGGGAACATCTACAGGTACTGTTGATCCCATGCAAATTACATTGCTCTATGGAGGCAGCAAATATGTAACACAAGCAGAGAAGTGTAACGTAGTGGAGTCTAGTCTTATGAGACAGCCGTCCTTTGCCCATTAAATCCTCCGATCCACAACCATAAGTCTTTGCAAGGGGGGTAGAAATTTGCAACCCCAGAGAGTATCCCCAAACGCCCGAGTTGACAAATGCGAGCAAGTAAGCAAATGCGCGCTAAAGTCAAGACCCAGTGAATACGCAACTGGACGTCTCCCGGGATAATACACGTATGCGAAAGGGAATGGGGGGAAGCAACAGCCGGCAACCAGTCCAGCAAAAGGCTCCATAACACCCAAGGAAAAGCAGAAGAGAATAGCAAAGTTGTAAGAAACGTCGTCAAGAGTCATTGCTCATAGAAGGCATCTTTTGAAGAAAGCAGAAATGTCACTGATAGTGCTAGACCGGCCATTTCGTCGTTGCACCGGTGCCAGGAAATAGCGGTGTCTAGTACTGGGCAGTCTGCTGCAACTTGAAGTCGGGAATGTAGTCGAACCAGTCCGTATCGGTATTGTAACGGTACGCCTTGAATTCAACACCGTACGGCTTGGGCTCCAACATATAAAGCATTCCCAGAGGCACATCCAAGGAAGCAACCTCATCGCGCTTCAGGCCACGGAAGTACGCCAGTAGGACGCGGGCGACCGACCGGTGAGTGACCAGCAGAACATGGTCGGTCGTCCGCTCCACCTCAATGATCACGGCGCGAAGCCGATTGATCACATCCAGATACCCTTCGCCTCCAGGGCCAGGGTAGCGGTAATAGAGCTTGTTCTTCCGACGCGCCGCATACTCCTCAGGGAACTTCTCGCGAATTTCGTCATAAGTCATTCCCTCCATCTCGCCAGCATAGAGCTCATCAAGCATCTTCATCTGCTTGACATCATACTCATCCTCGTTGAAGTAGTCGACGGTTTGCACGGAACGTTGCATCATCGACGACCAAACACAGAAGTTGCGAGGCCGGTCGCGGGGAATGTACGATGGGTTGGGAGGAGTGCTATCGCCAGCACGAGGGGGCAAATGCTGCAGCATTTCCTTCTGCCTCTGAACCAACTCCCACTGCTGCTTCTGATGGTCGATGAAACGGTTCAGCGCCTTTGCATAGCGATGGCCATTCTCACTCAATTCAGAGTCGCCACCAATGCGGCCCAGCTGGTTATCCTTACTTTCACCGTGTCTGGTAATCCAGATTTGACGCGGGGAGAGGTTAAAGTTGAGCAGATAATAGACGACCTGCGACGAAAGGAAGCCATGAGTCTGATGAGAAACGATCTTGCGTCCAACATCAATCATCTGGATGTACGCCATGCTGTGCTTCTCCTCATACTCGCCGAGAGGAACATAGGACTTTTCATAGAGGGCCACACGTCGTTTGAAGTCTGCGAGGGCCTTGACAGGGTCCTGATATTTGTAGTCGGGGCCCGACAGCTTCAGACGCATGTTGGCTTCCAGCAATTCCGCGTCCACGCAGCTGCTTTCAAGGAACAAGATGTTGAGCTCGGGACCAGCACGGTTGCGGATATGATCGACAATTGCTTTGCGGCGCTCCATGGTGCTGTTGGTGGCGTCAAGAATGCCGACACTTCCGCCCTCATCGAGAATGTAATCCAGAAGTTCATCCAATGTGTCCAAGGCCACCTGCTCTCGCAGCTTCACGGCCAGCTGATTCTTAGGGTCGAAGAAATTGGCTGACTGGTCGATGGGCTCGGGAGATGCCTCGCGTATGGCATCCTGTTCGGCCGGGGACGCATGCATGGGTGGGACGATAGTGCTCTCCGAAGGATCCTCTTCCTTCCCGTTGACCAGAATTTTGGTAGGGACAGCGGGAGGCGGGAGGCTGCCATCGAAAGGCGGGACGCTGCCTTCATGTTCAGGGGGCGAGGTCACAGCGCTCTCCGAGGCATTCGCTGCTGCTTCGGCCGCAAGGTCACTCTTCTTCGACGGCTGATTCATGGTGCCAACGCTGACACTGAGCCGACGCACTGAGTCGACGAGTTCGCTATGAATGGTACTGGCTCTGTGACTCGGACGTCTTCCATCGGTAGCTGGAGACTTTCCGGCGGCCACACGACGACGTTCTCCTACGTTGAAGATCTCCGTATCGTGCTGCAACCAGTTAAGGTAACGGGCCAGCTTCTTGGTGACATAACTTTTTCCTCGAGCGGGGAGGCCGACCATGACAATAACCAATTTCGAGCCCACATCACGTTGAGCAATACGTCCATCGGGAGAGACCTTCGACTTGGTGAGACCTGGGATATCAAGGGTAGTGGCACGAATCCGACCCGGGGTAGACGGAGTAGTATTGGCAGTACTATTGTGGATAGCTAGTTAGCTTGCAACGCCACAAACTCTGTTCCTGACTGTGTCCAGAAACAGCTGCGCAAATGACAAATAGGGAGACGACTCCTGGGCAGCTAGACACATGGCCCAACAACCCCAGAACTAAAAGGATGAACTCGGAGAAAAGGAAGTATGAAGGAACGAGCGGGGAAGACCGGGTCATCAGCCGGGCCAATATAACCCGAATTGACAGCCGTCGATCATTCCGGGGAAGAACATAATAAACTAAAATCTTTTTTTAAGAAAAAAGAAAGGAAAAAGGGCTTTCACGATCTAGAGTTCGAGAGCAAAACGCCCCGAAACAGATCTAGACAGCAGACGAAAAAGAAACGGACCAACAGGAGCAAGGAAAAGGCGGGAGAACATACAAAGGTGGAGACGAGGGTGCGGTAGAAATCGGAGTGTCTGTTAGGGCAAACCCGACACCATCCTTGGGCACCTGCGATCCCTTGTGGGAATCGGAATGCAGTTCGTTGCCTAGCGCTCGTCCGACCAGTGATTTCGGGGGAGGCATAAGATTAGCGTCCTTCCCAGTTCCCGAGTGAGGAATCGGTCCATTTGGTTTTCCTGGAGCACTGGTGCGTTGGTGATCGGGAGCCGACGCGCACGTCATGATGGCGGATCGTGCAATATCGGTGTGTTGAGACATCCCCGCGAGTGGCGCAGGGATGCAGCCGGGATGCAAAGATGAATCGATAGGTGAACAACGGGGCAAGAGAGAGCCAATGAGATGATGACAACAGTGAGAATCACCTCCGATCTAATGCTGGCAGCGACCTCAACCGGGTCAACCACAGTCTGCTCACGGAGGCGATGATCGAGGGGGTTTAGCTAGGATTTGGAGAAGGATGGAGAAAAAAAGAGTGAGGGGGAAGATGTTGTTGTGTTGGTCGTCGCGCTGTGAGGCGGGCGGGATGAGTCAAATCCGCGCTCTCAACCAAACGTCACTTCAAATTCACTTGTTCGGCACACACTCGTCACTTTGCTCGCTCTTTCCGTGAATGCAGTCCTACTCTTTTAAGAGAGGCCTACAGTCGCGGTCGTGAATTTTATACCACCACGCGGTAGCAACTGCACGACCGCGTCTTCTTAGCTGGATAGACACTGGCAGAATCCCGCAGAACGGGGGCAAGTCACGGCACGCAACACTCTTTCCAGGGCGGCGGAACCATGCAATGCAAAGCTCCTTTTCCGGGTCTTCCGAAGGCAAAATCGCAAGGCGAGTGAGCTAGCAGATGAAGTTATAGGCCAGGATTATTGCACGAGGTGGTAAAGACTAATTTGGTTGGATGATTCTTATCATCTGGTTGAGTGAGGGTCTTGGGAGGTCAAAGAGATTCCAACTGCGACCGGGCATATAAGAGGGTCACGGTCGTTGCTGATGAAGTCACTCCCGCCCACTCGTTCATGACAAACGGTGGAGACTTTTCCGCGGATTGATCAACATCCATGGCCACCCCATGATGTCAAATCATATCCACTATGCTTCTCGCTAAGAGGTACCTCGCTACTTACAATGCAGGCTATGTACCAAAAGTATATAGTTAGGAGCAAAACTACTTCGGTAGATCCGGTTTCAACTATGTAGTATCTACTGCTGTAGAATGTCGGGCCCGCTAGTCAATCTGCATTGTCGATCTTAGAGCTAAAAGCTAATCAAATTACCATCGAAAGTAAATCCAACTCCTCTGAATTCCACACTAATCTCGTAGATAAGTGATGATAGTTACCGAGAAGATCTAGAATGCTTGGCCAAGGTAAGGGTGTGTCAGATGTCTTATTGTCAACAAGGTGAGTAGACAATCCTTCCAAGTTTCATCTACATTATCCTGCACCGAACAGATCCGGTCACCTCCGTTGCAGCATGGCCAGTCTTGCCGGTTTCCTGCCTCGTATTACGGCTACTTGTCTGCCCTAAAGTTCTCCATGTAAACCTCCAAGTTGCACCTTTTCTCTCAAGTTCGGCGTATCACTTTTAATCGATTCAAACTCTCTCTATATACTGATCCTTTCAGCAAAGATGCGAGCAATACTAGTGGCCGGCTATATCTGCCGACTCAGTGTAATATTCACCAGATTGTAGTTCGATCTACTTCTCAAGCTGGATGTCTGCAGGACATGCAGTTCCTTGTCCCGATCTGACCAAACAAAGCGACAAATAACAGCATCCGCTGGGCATTCGAACAACTACATAGTACTATCAGAAGTTGAGCTACAATATTGCTACACGATGTGTCTCATACCCCTTCGCTTCAAGTATAGCTAGTACTTAGCACTCTTTGTTATCCAAAGATCAAGTCAAAACATGAAAAGTATCCTGTGCTGTTGCTTGCCGAAAAGTAGTATACATATTAGCTATTTCTTCAGTTATCGTGTGTAGATATTATAATATTTTTATGTAAGCTACTAAATATAATCCATGTCCTATCATACTTCCATATGCCCTTGACTATTAACCAATCAGCCGTCTGAAACGACCCTCTCCATTTCCTAAGAGTATCTCTTATCTTATGCAACGGAGCCCAAGGAGCATGAAATTCCCCAGCTGCAAGAGGAGAACCGGCAGCTGTTCGTATTATTGAGTCCGGTAGTCGATATTATAGGCCTCATACAAGACACAAGACTTGAAGTCGCCGAACTTTATATCAAGGCCTTCTGAAAGAATTATGCCCCCCATAGCCTGTCCCGTATTCTGATCAAACCTTCCTTGCACTCCTGTATCATCGCCTATTGCATGTCACTCCACATACTATTCGTCAACACGCAACCGGATAACAATCGATCTCCTGTGATTCCATGGGGTATACTGCCACCTATCGCAGAATATAAGTCGATAGTAGCGTGACTTGATTTCCTCTGTGCAAGTTGGGCATAAAGTATAAGATATTGACAGGTCACACGGTATCTTTCATTTCAGGTTCCGTAGTAGTACATTTACTAACTATGCTATCCACGGCACTGAGTTGGTTGCATACCATTGCCTTTAGGCTACTCTATAGGCAGCCAAATGATTTCCATGTTCTGCAGCTGACATGCTAGTCTTTCAGGGAGCTTCAATTCGCACAGATAATGGTAACAATAATGGGGGCAAACTCTCGCAACGTGAATAACGAGGGAAATATCCTGATTTGGTTCAGCCTATTATTTAGGTCGTATCTCTTCCAGAGTAGATCTGTAGCACAGGCAGTATTATCGTTGTATAAAATATTTCGATACCAAGGGTTTGCTTCGGAGAGGCCTTGATATTAAAGGGATATCTCTCGATCAGGATAGGCTCAGTTAATTGTATCCCAAGGGACTTTTCCACTTGCTGCACAGTATGTTGATAGCTTGCGGTTCATATCTGCTCTCTAGCATCTAATTATTTATAGTGTTGTGTGGCTCGCAATGGTGCGCCATCTGTGGTTATGTCAACATTCCGGAGTGATAGCTGTGCCAGTGTTACAGTTGTGTCTTTGATGTATGGTTTCAACTTCTGCGTCAGTGGGATCGTGCGTAGTACGTATGGATCTAACATTATACATCGAATGTTTGTTCTATTGTAGCTCCTTCATTCTCCATTCGGCCTTTCTTTTATCTTGGAGGTGCCCAATCAATACAGGAACGTCGAGGTTCCTCTTGAATCATTGATTATACTCGGTACTATATCCCTTCTAATGGATGAGGTACTGATTGAGGAGTGGTCCTCGCCCTTTCCTAGTGATACGATAACCAAGGATACGTTTGTTCGGATAGAAAAGCTTCTTGATTAGGTCTTTATTGGCTCTGATGTTTTGGCCATCCACTGTACCTATTCGAGTTGGCTACTAAATTGTCTCGTATCTAGAGTAATCGGAGTTTAGCAATGGGGGGAGTTGGATACGGAGGATACTGCAGCTTTTATATTGGAGGGCTACATGAGAGCTGGTGAAGTTGGCAAGAGGTCGTGAATAGAAGTATGAATAGGACCATGAGTAATTGAATACGACAAGAGACAAATTAACAACACAAGAAGGTAATGTACAGAAAGGATTTCCTTCCGGACATGTTGCAAGGAGAACTGCAGGACCAACCCGACGATTCGACACCCGTCCCCAGCTCACTTCAGACCGTCCTGCATCGTCAGTAGCGCCACCACAAACATAGGTCGGGAACCGAGACTAGATTCGTAATAATTTCCCGTATCCGCGAAACAAGCGACCGTATAATGAGCTAAGAGCATTGCAAACAATGACTTGAGCATAGACAACATCATGATACTGGACAGGGAAGGTGGCTAAAAGCTGTAATGCTGCATCTCGTCATGAACTACGAGTCCCACATGCCCGAGCAGGAAATGTCTTGGTCGTAAGGCAAGGTTATCCCTGTCTGACCACTGCTCAACTTTGCGCTGGGAAGTCTATGGCTTGATGTCTGCGGAAGTCGGCTCGACACACCCGCGTGCTACGTCTCTCGACTGCATTTGAGCAGGAAGCGAGGAAGGAAACCTGGGAATGAGCCCGTCGCATTCTGCATATACTTGGCACTTGGCAGGTACGCAGTGAGGTTGTAGGCATATTGCCTAGAGTGTCTTGGCGAGGCGTGACCGCCTATTTGTCCAGCCTCACGGTCAGCGCGATAAGGGTCGCGTAGGCGGCAATGCTAAGGGCCGTCAAGACCACCACGGCATTTCCACTAGTTCTGAACTTGTGACGAATGCCATCTTCCCCTATCTCGGAAAAGAATTGCCGGTTGCCTTGTTGGCGACGGAAGAGTCCGATGATAAGCACGCCCGTGCCGTAGATGGCGAAAAGCGCACCAGTGCTATAGAACTCGCTGGTGAAGATCTTCAATACCACTAGGGCAAAGGAGAATTGGGATAAAGCCGTACGGATGTAGGCGCCTTCGAAAGTCCGCTGCGCTGCCCGTACTTCGACAATCTCATCCGAAGTTAGCGCGACTGTGCGGGCACGGTGCATTCGCAGCCGGTAACGGTCCGCGGCGCGACGCTGGTGCCAGTCAGTACGGAGACACCATTATAGATGCAAATCTCATTGTAGGAAGAGTAAGCCGTGTGGTATGTTCCAGTCAGCCAACGCACCTCGAACATCACGACGTGTCATGTAATATCTGAGTGGTACGACTCGAGTCCTCCGATCGACGGGATACTGGAGTGAAGAGGCGACCGTTTGGCTCCTCGTCTGAAGATAAGAGGCGGACCGGGGTGACTTCCGTTTTGGCTGAAGTTAGGCCCCAAGACGTATGCTGCTCTAAAAGACGACGAGTCGACATGAAAATTCTGAAATGGACGTTGGGCAAGTCGAAGGATGATGAGGGGATTAAGCTAAGCAGCCTGGTCTTTCACGTGGTCTAGCTGCACTGGAAGAGGAATAGCACGCGACCATGGCACCTGATGGCTCAACTTGGCGTTAAGCTGCATCGTCTGCTGTAGCTCTTTGCTACGTGGAGGACTTCCTTTCCGGGGTCAATCCTGGAGCTGCAGATAGGTTGCTCATATCAAAGAGATGAAGCTCAAGAGCATATAGATAATATTCCGAAAGAAAACTGGAGACAGCCTTGAGCCATGACATCAAGGGTCTCGGGATTGTCCACCAATGGCCGGTCATCCTTCTCTAAGCATTCCCCGTCGGCGACCGACATTTCCCAAAACAGGCGGAATTCAATCGCCGCCCCCAACTTTGACTGCTCGTCGGAGTTCAGGCCGAGCCGTAAATGGGGTGGGTTTAACCGGGTTAGTTGAATGCGAGGCATCTCGAGGCCACCGCTCCGAACACTTCATCTCCTACCGTCGTTTTCTCTTAACTATTCTTGACTTCTCCTCGTCTCTCCCCCCTCTCGCGGGTCGCTTTCGACAATTGTCACAGGACCAATTGCTACGATCCAGACATCTCTTTGAATAGCACGATGAGCAAGGTATTCGACGCGGCGGAAGGTTAGTATACCCCGGAAGTCCCCCATGCAGCGCGCAATTGTCATCTCAGGATAGAGTCACAGTCTTGGAAACTGACTGAAGACCCTCAGTCGCAAAACACAACACTCCAGAGAGTTGCTGGGTAATTCTCTACGGAAAGGTTTACGATGTATGTTCACCCAATCATACATCTCTTTGTTGCTTATCCGAAACTAAATATTGCAATTCAATCAGGTCACCGACTTTCTCTCAGAGCACCCTGGTGGTGCCAAAATAATTCTTAAGCTTGCTGGAAAAGATGCCACCGAGGAATATGACCCTATTCATCCTCCAGGCATTCTAGAGGAGAACCTGAAGCCCGAATCATTCCTAGGAACGGTAAATGCCGACACTCTGCCGAAAGTACAAGCGGAGCCACCCTCAGATGCGGGGGTGAAGGAAGGCCCGCCTCCGATGGAGAGTCTACTCAACATGGATGATATCGAGCAAGTGGCCACCAAAAATGTCAGCAAGAAAGCCTGGGCCTACTACTACTCAGCATCTGACGACAAAATCACGAAACATTTCAATACTGAAGTTTACCGGTCCATCTTGCTGCGGCCACGGGTATTCATCGACTGCACGCGATGTGACCTGGATACTACAGCTCTGGGCAACAAGATCGGCATGCCCATCTATGTCTCCCCCGCAGCTATGGCTCGCTTGGGTCACCCAGCAGGTGAAGCTGGCATTGCCGAGGCCTGTCGCAGCTTCGGGGCCATGCAGATTATTTCCAACAACGCTTCAATGACACCAGAGCAGATCGTTCAGGACGCTGCGCCAGACCAAGTATTTGGATGGCAATTGTATGTACAAACAGACCGGAAGAAGAGCGAGGCCATGCTGGCACGTATAAACAAGCTCAAGGCGATCAAGTTCATTGTTCTCACTCTAGATGCGCCTGTGCCTGGAAAGAGAGAGGACGACGAGCGTGGCAACACCGTGGGCGCATCAGCACCAGTTCCGAGCGCCACAAAAGCTGCAGACAAGTCTGCGGGCGAGATCAACAACGGAGGCGGTGGTGTCGGACGTCAGCTTTTCGCAGGCACCGATCCGACCCTCACATGGAAAGAGACTCTTCCGTGGTTGGCTAAGCATACCGATCTACCCATTGTCCTCAAGGGTCTTCAGACCCACGAGGATGCTTACATTGCATCTCTTCACACCCCCCAGGTTAAGGGCATCATTCTTTCCAACCATGGTGGGCGTGCTCTCGACACGGCTCCTCCAGCTGTGCACACATTACTCGAAATTCGAAAGTATTGCCCGGAAGTCTTTGATAAGTTGGAAGTATGGATTGACGGCGGTATCCGCCGTGGCACAGACGTTGTCAAGGCCCTCTGTCTGGGCGCAAGAGGTGTTGGTATTGGACGTCCTGCGTTGTGGGGCTTAGGAGCCGGCGGTGTCGAGGGCGTCAAGCGCACCCTGCAGAGTACGTATATGGATCCGAGATTCAGAAAGGACGTCTGCTTACTAGAAATTTTAGTTCTGTCCGACGAAACCAAGACATGCATGCGGTTACTTGGTGTTGAGCGTGTGGAAGATCTAGGACCCCAGCATGTAAGTGTCACTTCATCTGTCTTCCATTTCTCCTAGTCTTTTCTAACCGACAGGAAAACAGATCAACACTCGCTTTGCGGAACAGCAAATCTACGATGGACCGTCAGGGCTGGAAGGTATCCGGAGCACATACCGTGCCAAATTATGAAATGAGCTACGCCAAGATTGGGTGTCTATATCCTAGCATCTCTGTTCTATGTAGCCTGCATACAGAAATTAGACATGGTGGTAATCGATACTAGTTGCAAGTCTGACTTGACTGTCCGTAGTGTATATATCCCGTCTACTGCAAAGCGACTCGTAACAGTAATCTTCTTGATGAATTAATAAGAACTTGAATTTCTAATGACCATCAACAAGTGTAGCAAATTTATTCATATTTTGACGATAAAGCGATGATAATATCCAGTTTTGATAAAGGAAGAGAAAATATTCAGCGACCCAAAAACGAGACATTGTGTTAATAGTAAACAGCCAGCGTTAAGAGTGACCAATCCAATGTCCAGTAAGTAACCAGAAAAAGAAGAGATGCTGAATACCTCCTTAACCATATCAACCCAACGTACTCCAATTCTCAGACAAGTAACAAGTATGGTGGCCCAGGAACGGGAGATATAGCCATCTTACAGAGCCCAAACATACTCTCCAGTCAGCATTGAAGGTTCTACGACCGGGAGATCAGCCGCCTTTCTTGTAGAGCAGTCGAAGCAAATGGGACAAACACTAACCAGCAAGATCAATCGTCGAAGAAGTACCATCACATAAATGACTTGAGCGCCTCGGCCACCTTAATCTTATATTCACCAACTCCCCATCTTAGAATAGCGTAAATGCTCTTCAGGATCTTGGAGCAGGCTTTTTCACTTGTTGCATGCCATGATTTCAGATGTGCAGAACAGTATTCTATCTTGCCGAAGCTCTCTCCCCCAACTATATTCCGATAATGGACCCAGAGTTGGAATGCTGCGCCATCCGAAACAAATGAAAATACCGGAAGATTGGTGATATCAAAGCTCTTCTTGGGCTTAGCGCTTTTCACCTCACATCTATTTGCAGAGAGCATCTGAAGCATCCAAAGCGCGCGAGAAGCACCAACTGCAGCTCGATTCTGGGTTTGGCGTAGGTCATCTCCAGCAGTGTCGGACCGGACTTCCACAATGAAGAATGGAAATCGCAGATACTGCGGCTTCGCAAATGGGTCACTGATCACCCCACCGTCTACTTTCAGCTTATTCCAGAACTCCTCTGCAACTGCATCGTCAGATTTGTGATACAGAACTTCTCGTATCTGAAGTTCACGCAGCCCAACACAAATGTCTGGTCGAGATATGTTTTCGGGACTCTGCAGCAGTTTGGGCTGTATGTCTGCGTGCCAATCTTTTTGGGAGGTCAGATCTGATGCTAACAATATGCAAACGTTAGGATATTCTGTGTCACATACCTTTGTCTTCCACAGTTGTGAATGATACGCTGTTCTCTAATTTCAGGCGAAGAATGGCCTTGTGTATAAGCCCCACCCATTCATGGTGCATGCTGCGTCTGCTGTTGACTTCAGCTATCTGCTCCTGAAACGATTCTGTTCCGCCCTGCTCAGCATTTCGGAGCCTACTGATACTCAAGACCGTGCTATCTGCATACTCTTTGATATCAGCTGGTAGCTCGACATCGACTATGATACCGGACGGTTCAAGATCGCCATAGCGGTCGAGGCCATCATAAATCTTGTACGACAGGTCGCTGGACGATGAGTGTACCGGGCTCGTAGGCTGAGCTTGGGATGGGATGGTCGATTGAGGGTCAGCTTCCTCGGACTGGCCAGGTGCTTCAGGGCCTGCCTTTGCGGTCTTGCGACGCTTGGATGACGAGGGTTTCGATTTAAGATGGCTTCGCTTCTTCTTATCTGATGGAGCCATGGCTTGTAAATGTTCAGTGACGTGATAAGTGTCTAAAGATGAGATGCTAGGAGGATTCAAAAGCACAATCATTGAGGTTGGAGTGCAGAAGGTCCCGCCGTTTGACCCAACTACCCAATAAGGTAGGGTGCGTCTATTCTTAGAAAAGGGAAATCTGTCACTGAATCACCAGCATTGTGCACAATCTCTCGGTCAACCGCCCTTGGTAGTTTGGCTTATGTTGCAAGGGCGGGGCCAGTTATGTGAATTATATCTCAACCTACTAGAGTATATCACAGCTAATCGTATACATAGAGAACAGAGTTTAGCTTCTGAATGATCTACTGATCTCGAAACAGTGACTTCCATACCCCTTCAAACCAGCTCCTATCCTTTTCCCATGCCTTGGTGACGATATCTCTACCCAGACGAACAGCATCTTCAACCTGCTGTGAGGTACCCCAATTAGGAATTAAGGGTGCCCAGGCAATGAAATGGACGCCAACATGGATCAATACCCGAAAGGCCGTCTCATCGTCCAGGCCCTGATATCCTTTCATGAAGCCTTGAATTATCCACGTCGCGGCATCGATGTCCTTGAAATGCTTCAATAG
Source organism: Aspergillus welwitschiae (assembly GCF_003344945.1). NCBI lineage: Eukaryota > Fungi > Ascomycota > Eurotiomycetes > Eurotiales > Aspergillaceae > Aspergillus > Aspergillus welwitschiae. Next base: position 139,302 of record NW_020798695.1, read on the forward strand.
GTATAGCTCAGCAAACATCTGTCCTAGATCGAGGGCACGAGCACCGCAGTGGCAAAGTTCCCAGTCGATGATGAATATGGGAAGGTGATATGGTTGCTCTAGGGCCACCTTGGGGATGAGGACACTATATTGCATCAGTTTGCTTCTCCTTTTGATGTATCGAGGCAAAGAACTACGTACTTTCCCGACCAAAAGTCTCCATGGATTATTCCAAAACCATTTCCGTCCTTTTGACTCAACTCTGCAGCCGTCATTTCCCGAACCTTGCTAAACACATCCCGAGAGCCTCCCAGTACAGTCGGGTATTTATCAATTGTGTTCACGAGGGCATCATAGTTGACCATAAACTTCAAGTCTCTCATATACTGGTTCTTGTCCATCTCTGCCGCCACCCCTGATTGGGTCTCATTATCAGCCCAGTGATGGAATGATCGTAGCCAGTTCCCTAGTGCACGGCCTATAGAAGATGCCCATTCTTGAGTCACGTTGTTGGAAGCAGCTGTGGAAATTAAGAAGGACTTAAGGTCCAGAGAATCGGGGAGGTCTTCTAGAACAGCAGTGTAGGTTTCGCGATTGAATGAGAAGAGACGAGGCGTTTTGACTAACACTTCTTGAGGGTTCGTCTCGCAATGCTTGCTTCTGTCCAGTATGCTAGGAAACCCGTCGAGAGCCTTCAAGATGGATTCTTCGAAAAGCTATATGGCATATGTCAATACGATGTTTGTACTTGCGTACGTCCCGACTTTGCACAAGGGAATACCGACACAGCGTTCAGCGGGAAGTTTAAATTCCCGATTCAGGGCAATAAACGCCTCTGTGTGCTTCACAATAACGGATTTTGTTCCATCTGGGAGCGGCTGGTCGAGCTGAGCCCGATAGACAAAGTTGGCGGTTCCCCCGCTTAGTGGGATCAGAGAGGATGAAGTATACTGAGTCCCGGCGAGTTCTTTGGTTATGGTGGTGAGGAGGTCTTTATCGGACATTTTGCTCTTCTTTGGGATTCCTTAAGCTCGAAGCTGCCTGCAATTCAGTGTAATTGGGGATTCTTGAGCTGTTCAAGTAGCTACTGGCTACTTGGTTAAACAGCGGTTGTATGCTGAGTCATGGTGTCGGGGTCTCTTTTGGGAAACGAGGTCTCACATCTTGTGGAATTCCCCACCATCTACAACCACGACCAATCTTCCTCATCCGGGCATTAACCCCTTGTAGTGGGGTGAGTGATCTTTGAACTAGTCACTTCCAAGAAGTCACAATTTCGATTGATCAAAATGTGGGATGAGCTATTGCAACTACCTCTCGTTCAAGAAGTGCAGTGGGATCAACGATGACAGCCCAGGTATATGGCATCGGAAATCTATCAATGGAATCAGATCTCTACATACGCTGTATCTAAACTTTGGTCAAACAGCATACAGGTCAACAGCTCAATAAAATCCAGGTTGACATCTCAATGGAGCGTTGCCCGACACGAAAGCTTACCATAGTTCACCACTACCATGGGCGCTGCTAGCATTGTGGGTTACACTCCAAGACCGAAACTACCATCAACTGGTGATCGACAAGCCATAGCCATTTATTGGGCAGTAGGCAAAACAAAACAGTCGTCGTTTAAATGCTATTACAAGCTCTAACTCCGAAGAAACCGGTTTATACCCACAAACAAAATCTAACCATAGATGTCAAAGTTTGAGATGTCACCGATTGCTCATGAGCTTTAACTTGGTTGTCCTCATCGACAAATTAGTTCTCTGGTCCATTATACGCCACGGCGATATTTATATGTTCGTAAGGGACCAGTTCCTTCATGAAAGTCAGCGTGACCTATCAACAGATCAAAATGACCGACAAAGCCCAAACCCCTTCGTTCCAGCCTTATACCCTCACGCCTCTAGACCACTTGCTCCCTCCATATCATGTATTCGCTTATATGTCCTTTCGACCTGAACAGCCGTCTGAGGCAGTTGTCGCGATAGAGTCGGGTCTGTCGGGCTTGATATCCCAATGGCCCTTCTTGGCAGGCAATGTTGCTCGAGTGCAGAAGGAGGATAGAAGAAACATTTTAGAGTTGCAGCCACCGACAGCATCGGACCTCTACTAATGCCCCATGTTGAATGTCAAACATCATCAACACACCATTTCAGATGCTTTGGCCTCACCGGTCATCGATTATGAAATGCTACACATTCCGACAACAGTCTCAAATTCTCAACCAATACCTGCTGTGCGATTTCAGGCCAATGTCATGCGAGACGGACTCATCTTATGCCTCGCGTGGCATCATCAGGTAATGGATTCAGTAGGCGTCACCGTAATTTTGCACGCCCTGTCTCGGTTTTGCTCTGGACCGGGTCGAAAGAGCGCCGCTCCCGGGCGTCTTCCGATGAACCTCGAAAAAGAAGAGCAGACAAGGCGGAGGATAAATAAAACTACCACCAACAGCAACCATGACCTCGAGGATGCATATCACAAGACTCGCTACGATTATGGGCTGCATGAATACCAGTCCAAGTCAGTCATCTGTCGCCGTTATACTATGCATACAGACAGAGTGAATTGTCTTAAAAATTCGTGCGACAATTTTGCCCACGAGTTTGCCAAGGGCCATTCAATGTCACAGGAAAATTCACCAATTGATAGCCAGTACAAACTTGACAATATCTCAAGTGACGATGTGGTGACTGCTCTAGTATGGCTTTGTGTATCCCGTGCTCGTCGTCGGGTTGCTTCCGAGCTTTCGTCAGACTTGCCGCGTGTATCCTCTTTATCCAGGTGTATAGAGGTCCGCTCAATAATACAGCCTCCCCTCCCGAGGAGCTACCTAGGAAATAGCCTCGTGCTGGCAAAAACCCAGTGTGACTGGAACGATATCCCTACTCCACAGGAAGCCACCCTCGTAACACGAAATCGAATGGACGAAGAAACAATAAATGCACTGCTCAAGCTAGCCTTGATGTCTCGAGTCAAATGCAATTCTATTCATGACGAGCAGATTCGCGGCCTCATAGGCCGTGTGGAAGAGTGTGATGGCGACTCGACAGTTTGTGGTGCCCCTTCTGGGGTCACGATGTCCAGCCTTCGAAAAGCCAACATCTTTGCCTCCGACTGGGGCACGAAACTGGGGCCCCTGCTGGACTTTGATACCATCGACTGTCGGATTGATGGGATGACTCTGATTCTACCTGACAAGAATCCTCCAAAGAGAGGTGAAAGCGCTTGGGAAGTCCGCGTGAATCTGTCTGTAGAAGTCATGGAAGAGTTCGGGAAAGATGAGCTGTTGCTTTGGGTCACAGAGGCAGAAAAGCCAGGAGCCAGGCTATAGTTTTACAGGCATTAGGTATCCATACTAGGTATTCATTTGCACATGTATACTACTTTAGTTTACGACATACTCAATGAAGTAACTGTTGCATCTTGCGGTTTCAGGATTGATATGATTCGATGTGTAGTAGGTCTATGATCAAGCTTGTTGCTGAACTTGAGGAATCTAGGTGTGAATACGCTAGAGTATTTTAGAAAGATGCTCTTTTAAGTGGCCGTTTTAGGATAATTTGAATGTCAGTCAGTTATCATGTAACATAACGGCTACCACGGTAGCTGTTGTTAGCATCAGGGACAGGAACATCCCACGACCCTCTCTACGCACCTCTCCGGGCGCCTGTAAGTTACTTGCTAGAAAGGTGCTGTTATTGATCATTAGAGGGAGAAGAAGTAAAAAATGAGTATGGAATGACAACAATATTCACTGTCTATCGAGAAATGTTATAAAGTTCCCTCCCTGCTATGTCTAGTTTACATCTAAGAGGAAGTCTGGACAGTAAAAGTGCCATTCAGCTTCAGATCCCGAGAGCTTGCACCCACGTGGACCTTGTAGTCACCCGAAGCAACGAGCCACTGCTGGGCCGGGACATCCCAGTAGGAGATATCACGGCGGCGCAGCTTGAAGGTAACCTGGCTTTGCTTGCCGGAAGCGATCTCGACGCGTTCAAAGCCACGGAGTTGGCGAACGGGTTGCTGCGCAGCAGTGGGGAACCCGAGGTAGAGCTGGGGGACTTCGGCGCCGTCGAGCGAGCCGGTGTTGGCGACCTTCACGGAGACGCTTCCCACAATATCCCAGAGGTCGCTGTTACCTCCGACAGCTTTCTCACCAGTGGGGTACTTGGAAAGTGTGGCAGGCTTCTCGATGTTCAAGTCGGAGTAGGAGAAGGTAGTGTAGGAGAGACCGTGACCGAAGGGGTATCTAGGGGTGATGTTGTGGGCGTCGAAGTAACGGTAGTCGAGATAGACACCTATGAAGGGTATATGAATAAGTACTTGCAAAGGGTATGTGGAAGAGATATATGTCAAAGCTGTTTACCTTCGGTGAAGTCACACTGCGCCGTGTAGCAGATTTTGACGTTGTAGTCACTTTCGTTTTTGGCGATCGTGTGAATGAGGCGGCCAGAAGGGTTCACGTCTCCATAGAGAACGTCGACAATGGAGTTACCAGACTCCTGGCCTAAGAGGGATCCGTAGAGGACAGCAGTAACGTTGTCATGTTCGATCCAATGGTCCATCAGGCGCGGGCCGACAGTGTTGATGATGACGATTGTGTTGTTGCAGTTATCGGCGACGGTGTTGACCATGGTATCTTGGTCATCATTGTACAGCTCGGTGCGATCAGCGCCTTCTCCAGACAGAGCATTCAGAAAGACGAGGCAGACATCAGAGTTCGTGGCATAGTTGGTAAACGAGGGGTCCACAGCGGTGCTGTCAGTTCCCTCTGAGATCAAGCCGGAAGTGCTCGAAGAGGAATACGTATCATTAAGCACCCACCGTATCATGGTACCATCCTCAATGGCCTTGTTAGTCAGTGAAACATAAGGTGTCACTAGGTAAGGATAGGAGGCCTGGCCAGACCCAGTGCCAGTGGCCAAATGACCTTGGTATGTCGGTCCGGAACCCTCGACATCCAGGGCCATGTTTGGCCCTCCCATGACAGGGCCAGCGTGAGCACCAAACACACCCATCACACGAGGATTCTTCAATGGCAGAGCATTCTTGTTCTTCAACAGGGCCATCGACTTCGCCCCGTTCTCCCGAATCAGCTTAGAGTGGTTGCCTCTCACGTACACGTACGCATCTTCGCTTTGCTCCTCCGGTTGGAGCCCATTGTCCAGGTTTACATAGTAGTAGCCCATCAGATTGCGGATAGCCATGTCATCCAAGCGGGCCTCACTGAGGGAGCCATTGGATAGCAGCTTTTCCATGGTGGAGGTGCTCCAAATGCTACTGGAACCGTAGTCCTCGCCGCCGACGGCAGACTCCAAAGCACTGTTCTGGGCAAACATATCGGGCCATACCAAACCCGGAAAGCCAAGCTCAGTCTTCAGATGCTTCATCAATAAATCAGAGTTCTCGCAACTCATAGTGCCATTGACTTTAGTCATTGCACACATCACAGCACCCAAGCCATGCTTGACGGAGTCATAGAAAGGCCAAAGATAAGTCTCATGCAGGGTCTTATCGTCGGCATTGGAGGAGTAAGGTGCCGAGCCACTGTCCGACTCGGAGCCAGAACTGGCAGCACGACGGTTCATTGATCCTGTAGGCCGGGCACCCAAGGATGAAGTGTTCGACGATCCAGGTCCCATTCCACCACTGGAGGGCATACCGCCGCCGCCGCCGCCAGTACTGGTCCGGTTGGTTTCTTGTTCATACAGGAGGAAGTGCTGTAAAGTGATGCGGCTCAAAATTAGTGAAATGACAGGTTTATCCAATGAATTTATGGACTACTACTTACCTTAGCACCAGGGATAACACCAGCGTCGACGTAGGCCCTTGTTGTTAACCCAGTAGCTAATCCATTGAGATAAGGGTCGGGACCAAAGCCCTCAACGTTACGGCCACCCCAGGGCGATCGTCCCAATGGCTGAGAAGTAGGGCCAGCGACCACTTGGATTCCCTTTTTGTAAAACTCAGAGCCGACTGCTTTGCCCTGTGCGTAGATGGCGTCGCGGTCCCAGGTCATGGCAACCGCTGAAGACAAGCTGAAAGCGGAGACATAGAAGAAGTCCTGTAGACCCATGTCACCATCAAGGAAAGTAAGGGCACTAAAGCTGCTATTAGTGGAATTGACGCTGCTGCCCGTGATCAAAGCCAGCTTTTGATCAGTGGTCAGGCCTGCGACGAAGGAAGAGGCCTTCTGGTAAGCGGAGTCCCAGTCTCCCAGGGCCACTGTGCGACATTAGCGGACCGACTCAGCAAAGGCGTACAGGTGAGTGTTCAGTGCTTACCACCATCTGACTTCAACAGCCCCTGGCTGGAGTTCGAAGATGCACCACTGAGGCCCAGAAGGACCGCAGTCACGATAAATGAGAGGGCTTTCATATTGAAAGAAACCATAAAGAGTGAGCAACGATGGAAAAAGGAATGACACAGAAGGAAACACTGGGAAAGCAGGCAAGGAACGAGTGAGACCTATCTAAGGAAAGAATAGTTCAGATTTCTAGATCATGATGGACATCTCTTGTACTATTTATCCACGTATCTTACGTATGGCTACTCTCTTAACCAGTCTTTGCTAGCCAGCGTGCCTGTTCCGAGTATACAGCTTCCGGGATGCCAAGTCGGAAAATCCGCAGGTCTTCTGGTGTTCATGGCTCGTGAAACCGCCGGCGTCCCGTAGGACGCGATAACTTCGGCCCTTTCGGGGGTGATTGGCAACGGTCTAACCCCAGGCAACGCGTCATCTTGCCCTCTGCTGGGTTTGCCGATCTGCGTGGAGAAACAAGAACCCTTAGGCGTCGAGTCAGTCCTGATGGATCCTTGGGATGAAATGTAGATGCTTAGTCATCGGAATAGATACGGAGATGCTAGTTCAAAGTCTTCAACGAAATGCACTCAGTAGGGCTGAGGTGGTGGGTCTCACGATGAAGAAAGTGGAAATGGCCGGTATTTTCTCTCACAATGCCGGCAAACGAAACCGGGAACTACACCGAGATTAACACGGGCCATCAGCATCATATGTCGGAATAACGGCAAAGCCACCCTGCTTATTTGATAGAGGGATATTTCTTCCAATAGCTTGAGCCTGGATTCAACGAGGGGCTTCTAAGCTCAAACGAGGCTTGGATATCATGGTTTCGAGCAAGCGGCGTCCTTTGTCCGGTCAGTCCTGGTGGGTGTGAACAAGCCTCGGAACGCGGACTCATTCATCACTTTATTTTCGAATGCTTTGCCCAGAGACTTGCTTAGGTAGTCGCTTGAGAATGGTGGATACTCGGTTAGGTCAATTGGACGGACATAGCGTCTCATTATCCCTTTTCGCTCAGACAATTTGGTATAATGAGGTGGGTTGAGGTGGGAAGATGAGGCGATCGAAGATAAACAAGAAACAGGTCATGTGTCTCCTTGGTGAATTGATCAGAATGCAAACTTAAGGAGCTGCACTCGGAGCCAAACTTGAGACGAGCAGATGTGATCATTCCAAAAAATACTTTGGCGAACTGGAGCGGCACTAATAAAAAAGGTCGTTTCTCGCTCACTCTCCGTTTTCTTTTTCTAAAGTAAAAGGATCAGCTACGTTTCTGCATGAGTTTCATAGGGACTTTACGAACTGCTGAATATCTGTATGGCGATTGCGATCTATATCAAAGCTTCCAGTAGATCACTATGGATAACCAAAGCTGCCAGGGTACTGTGTACTCACCCCACTGGACCCAAAACTCTCCACACGGCAATGCGTGGCTGGATGACGTGGACAGGAAACAGCTTGCTGCACAGTTTATTGTAGTCTCATTTCCCACCAGGGTTCGGAGACATGCTTGTAATGCTCGGTGAGCCGGTATGTATCGTAGATATGGCGCCCTGGACAATTGCTGGCATGGAGAAACCACGGACACATTGAAGGCTGACACTTTCATCACAAATTGAAATAGAATATTAGGTAATCATTGAACAAGTTCATTCTGGCTTTCTGTAGTCGAGAAGATCATGGTGACCGTATTTTGTAATGTTCTGATTCAACGGTTGTTGTCAACTGAAGTAAAAATGTGCACAAATGGCCTTGGAAATACTATGATTTAGTACTGCGGTGCCAATGGAACGCACACGATTATGAAGGCCTATATATAGTGGTGTGCGGGTGCAGCTCTCCGATTATTCTATGTGGTACTACTACAATTGGACTTAGTTACATCATGTTAGTTCTCTACTAGCCACGTAGGAAATCTTGACTTTAGCTGCCTGGCTGTCAGTGCACTTATATATCCAGTGATCAAGTCCTAGTATTAGACCTGCAGTTCATGGTTCACAGCATTCGCTCAACTGCTTCATCACATGGTACTTCGAACCCCGGCAAACCACCCAACAAGCATGCAGCATAACAGTTTTAAGGCATACTGAATGATAGTCTCATGCAGTCACTGTGACAATGGTGTATCCGTCATAGTTCCTGACCAGCCGATCTACTCAGAAGTCACGTGATGAAAGAGCCAGCAGCAGGAGGAAGACCACCCAGTCAATCAGGCAATCCACTACCACTGGAACAAGGGAAGGGGGAAAAAGGGGTCCTCTGACTTCTGTTCATGCATCTTCAACATCGTCTGGAAAGTCTCCAGACTGTTCAGCGATTTAGAACCAATGCTTCAATCCGAATGCTTGAACCCCGTTGGGTCCACAATCCGACCCAGGGCCTGTCCCTGTTGACCATCGATGATTAACAGACCTGACAGTGTTCAGGTTGCTTCTAGATTTGAGAACAAATGAGCGCCATCAGAGAAAGTGAGCTTGTCGTCAAGGTCAGCCGGAACACCATTGAAATGCGCATCGGATCCAGCCGCATAATGGTCGGGGATTTGCTTGATGGGTTGACCACACCCACCCCCCCCCCCCCCCCCCTCCTCCCTCTCTGACCTCTGCCACACCCCCCCGCTCGTCCACCAAAACTTTAGACCCGCGTTTGTCTGAACTCCTTTCTCAACACCATCGTCCAGATTTCAATCCTGTAAATCATAAGTGATAGGGTCAAGTCAGAGAGCGGTAGATTGTTTCCATCACGCGTCTCACTTGGTTTTGCCTGACAGCTTCGAAGCTGGGACCGAGGTGTTCCATTTCGAGCTGCAGGCTAAGGTCTCTGGCCCCTGGATCTCGTTCAGTTGATCCGCGCAACAGAAATCATTCAAAGAGACACTATTCGAATTATCCTTCCCAGCCTTCCTCGTTCCTCAAAACCTTCCTCTCGACCGCGCCGAATTGCGGGGACGACGTCATGAACGACACCACCACCACCCCTTCTCCCACTCCAGGTCCCGCCACGAAAGCATCTCCGACTTCGAAATCTCCCTCAGCCGTAGCCGGAACGAAGCGCAAGCGCGCATCAGCGGCGAAATACTACGCCGTGAAGGCTGGCTATCAGCCCGGTGTTTACTATGATTGGCATGATTGTCTGACCCAGGTCACCGGGTACAAGGGAGCTGTCTGTAAGTGACCCGCGGATAGGCCGCATCCTGTCTTCTGAAGCTGACCTATTCTTTCAGTCCAGGCCTTCCCTTCTTACGAAGAAGCAAATGCCTTCCTTACCGGGACTCGTGCCCCCGCTGTGCGCGGCGGAACCCCCTTGGATTCTGAACCCACGAGATTCTACGGTGTCCAGCGTGGTCGAATACCCGGTGTTTATACGGACTGGGCAAAGGCGCAGGAGCAGATTAAAGGATTTCCCAAACCGCGTTACAAGAAATTCTCGACAAGGGAGGAAGCAGAGGAGTTTGCAAGGGAAGGGCAAGGATCTGGCGCTACGTTCGGAAAGACCCCGGAATCGCAGAAGCTCGCCGGTGCACCGGGACTGATGAACGGGGTCCCTGCGGATGCGCAGGGTATACCTTTTGAGGCGGGGACTGGCCCTCTGCCGACCGGAACGGAGGATGGGTTTGACCCCAACGTATTGTTGGATCCCAAAACAGGGAAAGTGGTCTATAAATCACAGGATCAGAAGACCGCGACCAAGATGAAATCTACTGGTCCACCGGGGATGCTGCGCATCTACACGGACGGTAGTTCTTTGAAAAATGGCAAAGCGCTTGCCTCAGCGGGTGTCGGGGTTTACTTTGGACCTGGCGACTCACGGTTTGTCCCCCCCTGACACTCACCTTAGCGTTGTCGTGTGTTCTTTATTCCCTGGGAGGGTTTGCCTTTGGCATATACTGACGCCTGTTCTCCCAGCAGAAATGTTTCCGAGCCCCTCAAAGGTAGTCGCCAGACCAATCAGCGTGCCGAGCTGACGGCCATCCTCCGGGCGCTTGACATAGCTCCACGACATCGGGACGTGACCATATTTACAGATAGCCAATACGCGATCAACTGTGTGACGGTGTGGTTTACAAAGTGGCGGCGCAACAACTGGATGACCGCTGGCAACAAGCCGGTGGACAACAAGGACTTGGTTGAATCCATTCTGTCGAAGATCGAAGAACGCAATGAGCTGAAGGTGAAGACCTTGTTCGAATGGGTCAAGGGACATAGCTCCCACCCTGGGAATGAGGCCGCCGATCGTCTGGCGGTGAGTGGTGCTCGACGAGGAGTTTCGGAGAAGGCTGCAGCATTGGAAGCAGTCAGAGACATTCCGGACGAGGCTTTTGAGGATGATGACGACGATTTCTGAGCTACCAATCTCGAGGCACCCTCGTAGATTGCTCTCTGACACAGATCAATGATGGCGATGGGTTCTGTGTATCAAGGTACTGGGTAGAATGTTGCGTTGCGATCCGTGACTTCTATCCTGTTGGTCTCATTGAGAAATGACGTGTCCCACCCCGGGGCGGGAGAGAGATTCAACCTAGAACTGCAGCATGAATTGATGCCTTACTTGGCATTAGCTGGGCCAGCTGTAGATGATATGACCTGTATGACGGACAGCAGGGCTGCCTGCTTTTAAAAGAAAGAGTCACTTGTAGTGTAGAAATGCGTACCACGAGGTGGTGCCTTTCCCGAAAGCGGCACGGGCCACACCAGCGTTTAAACCCAACTGGTACTGACTTGATCCCCGGAACTTTTTCTTCTCCCCCCGATTTGCCCGCGTCTTTTACTCCTCTTCTTCTTCCTCTTCCCTTCCACTCACACGTACCGCTGCATACTGACATCGCTTCTGGCGCATACTCGCTCATATCGAGTCTGATCGTCGCCCGAGGTCATTCGTCGCGTCTGTGCTTGCTTGCCTGCATCTGCTCGCCTCGTGTTTGGTCTCTCGTATTGCCCTTTTTACTTCCTCCCACCCCCCCGAAGTTTATCGGGCTGGAAACTCGTGCTGTCGGTGACGACGTTCGCCTGTTTTAAGATCCAGCTGCTGGAGGAATTCCCCATTCTTCCGATGCCAGGAGAGCTTGCCATCAAAGACATCTATACTATTATGATTGAATAACACGTGCTTGTGATCTTAGTTTGATTGTGTCAAGTTCTGGAGATTATTCTAATTCTCCCCCACATTTTACCTTCTTTTACCCCGCGCTCTCCAGCTGAACAGGGAGTTGTAAACCTTCAGGATTCCGGCATCCTTGCTTGGGATCAAAGCAATAATCAACAATAGACGTTGTGCACCGCACACCCTGGGGGAGCGCAACGACAAGATGCCTACCCTATCGTTGATCAACTTCAACATCGTCTGTGCGACGCTGGGAGGATTTATATCCGTCTTCGGATTGGTGTCCTACCTGTTCAAGGAGAGATTCTATCTTTCTGAAGCATGTCCGTCCTGCCTTTTTCAACCTTCCACCCGCTACTCCCGATCTCTCCTCGGCAATGCGTGTTGTCGTTGATTGGACGGTGGATAACTGACGTTGTACAGTGATTTCATTGCTAGCTGGAGTGATCTTCTCCCCCCATGCAGCCAACTTTATAAGACCCCAGGAGTATGCACTTGGTTCCGAGCAAAATCTAGAAGAGATCACCCTGTACTTCACCCGCCTCGTCCTTGGGGTCCAGCTGGTCCTTGCCGGGGTGCAGCTCCCCAAACGGTACTTGCAGATAGAATGGAAGAGCCTGTCGCTCCTTTTGGGTCCTGGGATGGCTGCCATGTGGATGTGTAGCAGTCTGGTCATTTGGGCCATGGTGCCGAACTTTCCCTTTCTCCATGCTCTTGTCGTGGGTGCGTGCATCACTCCCACCGACCCCGTGCTCTCCAATTCCATCGTGAAGGGCAAATTTGCAGACAAGAATGTGCCTCGTCCTTTGCAGCGTATTATTGTGGCCGAGTCAGGTGCCAACGATGGTCTCGGCTATCCTTTTCTCTATTTTGGATTGTATCTTCTCAAGTACATTGGAAGGGGCGGCGAGGGGTACAGTGGAGGCGCTGGGAAAGCCATAGGCTTGTGGTTCTATGAAACTTGGGTCTACACTGTGATCTTGAGTGTCGTCTACGGGATCGTAGTTGGGTGGCTCTCCCGTAAGTTGCTCCACTGGGCAGAGGAGAAGCATTACGTGGATCGAGAAAGCTTTCTTGTATTTGCTATCGCTCTTTCAGTAAGTTGAGTACTTGGCTCCGCCATTCCATTTTGCTAATATCGAATGCAGCTGTTTATCATTGGTACATGTGGCTTGATAGGGACGGATGATCTCCTGGCCTGCTTTGTTGCCGGCAATGTGTTTACGCAGGAGTAAGACGTCATGTCCACTTGCTTCGGTTCAATTGCTGACGAAGGTAGTGACTGGTTTCGCCTAGAAACCATGGATGATTCCTTGCAGCCAACCATCGATATGTTGCTAAACTTGGCGGTCTTCATGTGGTTCGGTGCTGTCTGCCCGTGGTCGTCGTTCCTGAACAACAGCGTGATCCCCATCTATCGCTTGATATTTTTGGGAATCCTAATCCTGCTAGTCCGACGCATGCCTATCATTTTTGCCATGCACAAGCTCATCCACCAAATTGAGCACTTCTATCAGGCAGCATTTGTTGGATTTTTTGGACCTATCGGGGTCGGGGCTGTCTTCTACCTGTCGGTCAGTCGGGAATTCCTGAACCAGATCACCGTCGAAGGTCAAGTCCGTGAAGATGCCGCGAAGGTTTCCGAGGCCGTCAATGTCGTGGTTTGGTTCCTGGTCATTTGCAGCATAGTAAGTCCACACACTATCAGACCAATATCTAGATCTTATAGATCTTGAAACATCTCTTCTGACTTTCTCGGCAGATCGTCCATGGACTCTGCATCCCACTAGCAAAAGCCGGCTACCATCTCCCACGGACAATCTCCCAAGCACTCAGCACCAGCACCATTGCTGAACCCGACCCCGTGCCGATCGCCAATGTGCAGCACACGCACAGCACTGCGACACGCAGCGCAGGGCCCACGAACAACCGAAACCGGAAGCGCGGTCATGCAGGACGGGAACCGCCCGACCCAGCTGTCTTCCAGATCGGTCGGTCTGTTATTCGGACCACCTCTTCGCAGGAGCAAGTCCAGGTTGGAGCAGCAACAGCGGATGAACCTGCTCGACCCGTCAACCTGGTTGTGCGAGAGAACGAGCAGGAAAGTACACAGGAGAGTAGCAACAGTCCGACCCCGCCATTCGAACAACATGTCTAGTCTGCTTGCGATATCCAGTCAGGATTCGGAGACACATTTTTGCTGTTGTAAACTGGAGCTGCATGGAGACCTTCAGCGATTGGTCTCCATTCACAAGATGATGCTCGTGTTGTATATATGGTGATGGTGAAGCTGAACGGTTGCACATATATACAATATACGTTAGAGTTGAGGGGAATGTATGCGGCTGAGGATTTGTGGATGGATGGATGGCCGATGGTATAGAGATGGATGTGTCGTGTATAGAGGGGATGATGATGATGAAAGAGAAAGGATACTGTACAAAGGGGACGTGCTGCCTACCTACTAGTAACCATCTAGTGTCAGTGGATGTTCTCGGCATCCCTAGATCTCAATTCACTGCATAGACTACTATTAGGACTATCAGCATAATATACATTTAGATTATGGTGTGGTTGATAGCTACTACTAGTAGTTGATGGGAGATGTCAGTAATGGAGACCCATGATTTTATAAATATACTAATAATATTGCCTAAACATGCTTTTTTATCAAGTCGTGCCTGAAATAGATCAACAAATAAATATTCATCCCACCCTAAACCATGCCTTGATTTTGATGACCACCCTATTTTGCATACCGCCGTATCTCGTCATTAATATGATAGTGAGAGTATAAGGGAAAAAATGTGTAATTTGTGCTGAAACGAAGGTTTGTGTGTGTGTGATGGTGCAAAAAGGAAACAAGAAGAGAAAAAGACATAGAATAACCAGTCATGATGGGGCGGATCTGCTGCACCACAACTGGCCCAAAATCATCTGGGGAGTCGAAGAAATCGACAATAGTTCCCATCATTTGAACTGAACTCAACTCCATCGTAGGGCGTTGCTGTATCGTGTTCGTCACTAACCTCCGGACTCCTCATCTCCAACTTCGTTCAAATAAAGCATGCACGCCAGCCGCCGACCAAAAATTCCACAGCTCTTCTTTTTTCTGGATAGACATGTCTATGGGGGGAAAAAGGAAAATCATGCAGTCTTTATAAACCCGTCCACGCCACATCAAGAAAAAACCCATCTGCATCAGCGAGGCAAACCAAGGGGCTATGCGAGGAAACTAGGGGTATATATCAGAGCGACATCTCACCAGATACAGCACCGCGAACACACAAAATCATAAGCGAGATAGATGGATAAGCTACAGGGCAAATGTCATCAGGAACACGGAAGGGAACGGGGAAAATAATAACAATTAAAAAGCAAAATACACAGCAATGGTCTGGTGACGCCCACCATCTGTGTAGACTCAAATGCGAGCAATAAGACGGGGTCTTGCGCGGCGGAAATTGTCTGAATACTCGGAAAGAAGGGCCCAACAACTCCCCGAATATCCATTACACCTCCGCAGCAGCGACCCTTGATGGCCGATGAAAACACGGGCCTCTAATGAACCGCCAGGTCGATGTCATGTTGTATGCGCAGTCGACGGACAAAAATTGAGTTAGTGTAAATAGTTGATACGTGGGTGGGTAGGCGCCAGAACACATTTGGCGTACTACCAGGCAGCGTTGGGATCCTGTGATTTCTCCCCAGATAAAGGAGACGGGAGAATGCGCTTATTGGTTTTCTCTCTCTCTTCTCGATAGTTCGCCAATCGCTCCTGGAGATGGTTCTCTCCGGAACAAGCCAAATCAAACGATGCGTTGGTAGAATAACAGGTAAGCCACCTTGTTGTCTCGGGATCCGTACCGTCCAAGAGGAGTGCGGACACCGGAAGACGGTGCTGAGGCTGCACCAGAGGTGGATTTCTTGCTTGAATGGCCGCTGGCGCCGTTGACCTGGCTCCAGCCTCTCTCATTATCGGACTGCTCCAAGTCGTCCTGGTCAATATGATCAAAGATGTTAACATTCGGTCCGTCGCGCTTGTGTTGTTCGAGCGCCGCCGCAAGAACCTTGGGGTCTTCCTCGCCCCCGGCCTGTGCAACATCCTCACTCCGAACCCGACGAATAAGAGTGTCGTCCAAGCGGATCCATTCGCGTCCATCTTGACGACGGACATCAACGGTGTAGTGGCCGCCACTAGCGTTCTTGCCATGATGGTAGATGACGCCGACGAGGCGATACTTGGGCAGGCCACCTTGTGCCATCATGA
Organism: Aspergillus welwitschiae; assembly: GCF_003344945.1. NCBI lineage: Eukaryota > Fungi > Ascomycota > Eurotiomycetes > Eurotiales > Aspergillaceae > Aspergillus > Aspergillus welwitschiae. The sequence goes on from NW_020798695.1 coordinate 154,964, forward strand.
TATTGCGCTTGTTAGGCGGGAAGACCTCGCGAGGAATCTCCAAGTCGAGCGGGTATCCAACCTTTTTCCAGATCTTTTGGGTGCCTCTGGTCACACTGTCGTATTGGAACCGCTTCAGGTGAAGGATAAGAACTGGCGGCATGGTTTCAATAAAGATCTGTTTGGTAGCTGTGACATTGGGTCCGCGGGAAGAATTGAAGTCCCCTTGAATGCTTTCCGGCTTAGTGAGTCCTTTGAGAGCATCGACAATATTGTTGATCTCAGGAGCTCCAATGTCCAGCTGAAGTGGCTGGTAGGGCTCGAGGGTCACAGAAGTCTTGTTACCAGGCACCCTGAACTCTGACCGGATCTTTCCACCGAAGATCTTCGTAATTGGCGATTCCAAAGCGATATGGCCAGATGAGCGCGTAACAGCCGCCTTCTGCTTGTGACCGACCTCCAACCAGCCATCGCCGGGCTCTTCGTTTGCAACCTCTGCCTCGGGGTTCGGTGCGGCAGAGGCAGTTACAGGGGCATCCTTTGCGGCACGATTGCACTCTTCGTGCATTTCTTCCAGAAGGAAGCCCAAAAACTCTTGAGCATCTTGCTGATGGCCTCTCTGTATTCATTGGAATCATGTACGTATTAGCGCGCATGGTCTCATGCATTAGGGGATGGAACAGACTTACCCGCATGTCCCTAAAGCGTGGCAACTGCCTAATAACCTCGTAGACAAATTCCGGGACAAAGGCTTCGCCGTAATCCTCGAGCTCGTTTGGTTTCAACCTCAACTTCAGCTGTTCCTCAGTGTGTGCGGCATCAATGATGCGGAACTCTCTCATAAACATGATCCTTTAAGCGTATTAGTAAGACTTTCGAGTAAAAACAAGCACAATTAAAAACATTGAGGAACTGAGAATCGAAAAATTCAGGTAACTCACAAAGCGTCGATCATCGGAAAGTCGCTGTTGAAGCTGTGGGACGCCCTCCGTCCAATATGATCCAAGAATTGGTAGAAAGGCACACAGGAAACCAGAATTTGAAGCACCTGAAGTAAAGTCATTAGCTAGTAGCACTTCGTGCTGACAACTTAGAGAAACATACGGAATTCATGTAGCACATGTTGCCGGTATTCACGAGTCCTCTGGGTTGAAGGAAGGCAACTTTATCACTATACTGCGACACATCGTCTCCTAGTGTCGTCAAGACGTCGGCCAGAGACTCACTCTTGGGCTTGATAACGCCATTTGACACAGCAGGGGATGCGTTGGGAGCACTCGCGCCTTTAGCGAGTGCTTTTGACCGGACCAAATCCGCCCACGACTTGGGCACTGCAGGGGCAGGCGAAGCCTGCTTAACAGTTCCCTCGGTCTTATTCTGGGACAAGTCCTGAGTATCCTCGTTTGCCTTCTCCTGAGCTGTGCCACTGACCGACTTGGGCGTTTCCGACGAGCGACTCGAATCATCCTTGGTTGCTTGACGAGGGGTACTAGGCGCCGGGACGACTGGGACCACGGGGACTACAGGAATAGTCGGTTTGGCTCCCTTGGACTGCGACTGAGGACGCAGAGGGAGGTTCTGCGCAACTGAAGATGGAGTTGTGGGTTGTGTCGAATTCGCAACTGATGGAGCGGCAGACAAAGTTGGTGTTTGGGGTTCCGATGGCGACTGTACCGGCTCCAGTCTTTGGACTTCGGTTTGTCTCTCAGGCTGGTCAGCCCGATGAGGCTCCTTGGTGGGAAGCTCGACGGAAACAGCTGACGTAGGGAGAAGACGGCTTTTCCTACGTCTGCCCGGAATCCGAGCAGGGAAAGGGTGGTCGGGGACGGAGAGCCAAGGTAGCTGGTGACTGATGTCAGGAAAAAAGACCGAGTGCGTGCTAGTCTATACAACTTACCGGTGGGCGGAAAGGCTCCTTGGGCTCCGAAGAAACCTTTGCAGGTGCAGGAGCGGGGGACAATGACACAGCGGAACTCGGCGCCGGGTGCACGGGAACAGTGGCTGGAGACTGTGCCTGAGTCGTAATGGGCAGAGGTGGAAGTCCGACAGGCGGAGACATGGTGCTTTGTAGGGGAGTGGAGGTCCTCGGCTGCATGGGAAGAGACGCGGGAGGAATATGGGCCGGCGCCATTATAGGCTGAGAGGGAGGATAGGCAGACACATACATCGGTCCGTAAGGGTGTTGGTATGGGCGTGGAGGGAGCTGCATGGCAGGATAAGGCGGGTACCAATGAGGGTATTGCTGGGGCGAGTATGCGGCCGGAGGAGGGTGGCCGTTCATATGGGGATGGTACCCCATGTAGGCAGGAGGGGTTCGCATGTTGGGAGGAGCTGTAGTGTAAGGAACATCTTGCTGTCGACGAGGAGTAGGCATGGGTGGCTGCCCATGGGGCATTGCGGGCATATGATGGTTCATCATGTCCAGGCAGTCGGAGAGTCGCCTTGACTATTCAGCCACGCGTTGCCTCAATGGGAGCCATACGAGGTCAAGAAGCGAAAGAAAGCAGACTGGGGGGGCGAGCACCCGTCTAAGCAGCCATCCTAACGCCCCAGGCGGGACACTGAAAGCTAAGATAAGGTAATTGTAGGCCGAAGCTTGGCGTCTAATTGTGCTCGAAGGATCAGCGTGGTGTACGACGTAAGGTAGACGTTGCGCAAAAGATCGGGGAAGGGTTGGTTGGGTGAGATGTGGTACGAACCTTGTGTGAAACGCGGGGTCAAGCTCTAAGGATGAATGACGAGGCCGGAGGGATAATAAAGAAGGCCAGTAAGACAAGAAAGGGAGGTGGTGAAGAAAGAGGCAAAGGGCCGGACAGCACAATCGGGGGGAAGTGGGTGGATTGCTGGAGCTGAGATGGATGATGTTTTTTTGGCGGACGGCACGTGCCTGAGGCTCCGCTGCGGCAGGATCGCCGGCCCTGGAGATTCACCAACAAACCCAACAGAGCCTCACCAGATGTTACGTTCTTTCTTAATTCTGGTATACTTACTCTCTGAAGGATAGTGACAGGCAAGCTTGCAGTAGCATACTCTGAAATCGAATCATAATAATACTTCTCATCTTCTCCAGACCTCCCACAGATCAGTATTCTCCTGACACCGTGTCTTCCTGATCAGGAAAGAGAGCTAGGTTACTAGTACCTTCTATCTGGATAGACGCGTCGTGACTCCGAAAGAGTCCAACAGAAGAGGTTTCTCTAATCTTAGCTGCTTTATCATTTTTATCTAGTTGTTGTAATTGGTACACATATGTAGCCATCAAATTTCCATAAAAACACTCTCGACTCCTGACCTATGCTCTTCCCAAAATGTATCTGCAAACAACCCCCCACACATGATTATAACATAATATTCGTGATAAAGTAGAGAAAAATCCACAAAGTACCGTACAGAAAAGATTGTAAACGACAAAGTGGATCACCAGAAGCTGGTGGACGAAGAACGCACAGATAGTTGCACCTTCTATGCCCCTCTTTGGATATTGGTCGACATGAGTGTAATTTTCTTATTCTTCTTCTTTTTCCCGCCAGAGGAAGAAGCTGGAGTGTTCGCCTCAGCAGCAGATTGAGCCAAGAGCTCCCTTTCTTGCTGGGCCCACAGCTCCTCCTCCCAGCCCTGCAGCCAACCATCGGCAGGGGCTTGTGAGCTCGACGGAGCCGAAAGTGTCGGAGCGGCAACTGTTCCCCACACCGTACGAGATCCGGGGGGACTCGAGGAGGGCGGAGGGGATGCAGAGGAAGAGGATATATCGAAGCCAGAAGGCTCGCCAGCAGAGCCCGATAACGGCTGAAAATCGCGGTCGGAGAAGGGAGGTTCATCGACGGGGCCAATGCTAGGCCTCTTCCGGCGCGCCGCTGCCCAGCGCTTTTCATCCTCTTCTTTCTCCGCTCGAATGCGATCCTTCTCTTCTCGCACCTCTTTCTCCTTATTGCGCTTCCGTCTCTTTTCAGTTTCCGACTTGAAATTTTCTAGCACCTCCGGCACAACTACGTCTCTCCAGTCACACTCGAGAAAGTTCACCTCACAACCTTGCGGCAGGTGGCTGAGATACTTGACTCGTTTGCGTAGCTCGTCGTCCACAATATGACCGCTCGAAATACGCTCAACCCTAGGGAGAATGGTGGCCGGGAATGAAGAGTAATCGCCAAATGCAGCTTTCAAGATGCGGATGTCCAAGGGCGAAAGGTAGAATTGGGGTAGAGCTTGGTAGAAGAAGAACGCATGGTCAGATGTAGTAGGACCTCGCTTTGAGGGCATGTTATTTCGGCCGTGTCCAGGATCCCTCTTTTTCTTTTTCGGGGCAGAGGTTGTATTCAGGTCAACCTGGCCCAAAGCTTCGGCTGTACGATCCACATCATTGGACGTCTCCGGAGTGGAGGCCGAACCAGGCCCAGTATCTGACGCGGTGATAGACTCCGCAGACGAACTTTGGCCTGACTTGATTGCATGCTGCGATGCATACATGGCAGCAATTTCCTCTGGTGGTGAGTGTGCGGCGACAGGTTCCTTTGGCTCTTGGCTTGGGACGGGCTGTCGCACAATCTCGGGTGGGTTCCCTATACCTTCTACCTTGGATTTGGCATCTGCAATTGCTGCAACCGCCTTCCGTGTCCAAGTAGTATCATCTCCAAATAAAAGCTCATCCTCAAGCTCCTGCCTGCGGAGCTCATCAATCTCAATGTCGTATTGTTCTTTCATATAATCTTCACCTCCTTTCATTATGCGCGCGTAATCAGCCACTTCCGCAGCATGATACCACGGAACATCCTCATCTGGTGCTATTCCCTCAGCTCCATCCCGTGGCAGTGCTAACGTGCTTCCGGGCTCTCTTTTCACTAGCCTTAGTACGACATCACCCCCCTCGAATGGGAGGTCCCCTTCTTGGCCACGAAACCATCGCACAGGCCGAGTTTCCGAAATGTATACGGAGTCCCAACAGATGGGGCACTTTTTCCATCGTGGCTTCTTCTCAGGAACCGCTTTTTCCTCGTCAGTCGAATGCATGTAGCGAATCAAACAAGGAAGGCAGAATATATGACCACAACGAGCCATGCGTGGCGCTACCGGTGTGGACAAACAGATGGGGCAGCTAGCTGACTGTGTCTGCTCTGATACCAAGACCTGCATCACTGAATCCCAGTCAAGATGGACATCAGCATTGGCCGCTTGTGCATGGTAGTTGCGATTCGGCGTCACAATAAAGCGATAGTTGGCATGAACGTAGCGGGATTTGTCCATGGCATGGTAGCCGGAACCTGGACCCCAGGACGTATAGCGGCGAGTATTACGGGGTGGAGGATGGTACTGAGGACGAGGGGGAAGGGAGAAGTTCATCAGATGAGTGATGGACGTCTGTCCCTTGCGACTGGTCGTGGATCTCATGATGGCCTGGGGAGACGGACGAGTCAGTAAACAAGGCTAGCAAAGCCATAGCGATAGTCCTAGTGAGTGACTGCAGCCACATTGTTCGCACTTCTGCTACAACCCCCAGATTATCTTGCATGCGCAGGCCCCTCCTTCAGCATCTTATGTAAGCCCCTTCGCGTATATGATGTCCAGGGATCTCAAGGAAGCTTCCCAAGGCTTTACGCATACGGAATCACAAAGAGCATCAGGTGGGGATAATACAAGGGCGGGAAGTATGGCAGGATAGTGTGGCTCGAGTCAGGCTCGGGTGAGCGTGATGTAGCTGTAGCCACTCCCTAGAATTCGAGACACGTACCGATTCGCTATAATCCTCATCATCTAGCAATCGAGGACGCCTCTGTCGTTTATGCTGACTCCTGAGAGCTTGATTGTGCCTAGGAGAGCCTGAGTTTCTAGCCTGAGATGTCAACCCAGCTCCAAAGCTGCCAGAACCTCCCGGGCGCCGCTGAGACCGCGGAGAGCCGCTATCGAATGACGATGGAGTAAATGTCGCAGAGGCTGGCTGACTCGGAATGTTCACCGCTTTCATAGATGTGGTAGGAATCTGACTAGGATTGCCCGACATTATTCACTCTGCCTTTTTAAGGTAAAGGCGTGAAAGTACCTTCGTATGGCGGGGGCAGAAAAAGCAGTTATGGAAGGAAAATGCGGAGATATGACTAGAGTTGCGGTACAGCCTCCGACTGAGGCAGGTGGGGGATTGTGGTTGAGCAAGAAAAAATCTGAACAATGAAAAGTCAAGAAAAGGGCTACAGAAGCCCCAAGGGCAGCACCAGGAAAGGAGAAGCACCAGAACCCTGAAGCTTCCCCTACCGTAAAAAGTAGCAGAGGCAGAGCGGAAGAGGAGAGACAGATTGAGGGAGGGGCGAGTATGTCATGCCTTGGCGGCCGGCCGGAGCCTCAGGCACGTGCTGTACGGCAGGCGATTAAGGCATGGGTTTACACTACTTACTAGATAGTTTAGTTACACCCACTGCTCTTCCGCGAAAGAACACGCATGCCTCCCCATATAAGTTACCAGAATATATTTATGCTTACACAAGCATAGCTGGGCTCATATCAAATAAGGCATGTGGCCACCCGTGAGGTTGTATATGCATGGCAGTTTAACAAATCGAAATGCTTACATGATTGCCAAGTATCGGATGGCTGCTGCTGTTCCTGTCTGTTTTGTTGGTAAAATATGTACTCTGTTGTATGGTGCCAGCGGGCCATGACCCTACTGTATAACCTGATAGTACGTACTAGTAGTTAGTATTATTGATCCATTAAATTGATTCGTTCATCTATGATAGTCCGTGCTTTCATATTGGACCCTTGCCCCTTTCATGATTGTGGGATTGTACAAGCCCTGCACGGGTAGTATTGTTGGTTGCGGTAATAAGCTCCAGGGCCGATGATCCTGCCGCAGCGGGCAACGCACCCACTCCCTTTTAGTTCATCCCCAATCTGAATGTTGTTGTTGTTCTTCCTTGCGACCGCCTAAAGATTCTCCCTCGTCTCCCTAACCTTCTCCTCGCATCAATTGTGCCCATTCTTCCCTTCGCTTACACTCAATCATTATAGAACCCTCGGCTTGAGGCCTCTTATGGTCAGCACACAATGACCGTCACTCGATCCCAAACGGGGAAAACCCCAAAGTAAGTCATCCAGTTGCGCAAGGGAGTGAGAGTTCCATGGGAGAAACGAGAAGGCACGATGAATCAGGGACCGAGTGAGGAACCCCAGTCGTGAATAGTACCCTATCTTCGGTCTACCCCAATCGCGCTTCGCATGCGAGCCCTTCAATCTGCTTGTTGCAATTGATTGTCTTTGGCTTACCGGTCGATCAATCCCTCTAGGAAAATGGAGCGGCCCGGCTTCGTCGAGACACCTGGCCGCCGAGTAACCCGCAGCGCAAGCGCCAGATTGTCGGAGGAGCCTTCCGACTCAACAGCTGAAGGATCGAAGTCGACAACCCGGAGACGCACTTCTGTCAAGATCAAGACTGAACCTGTGGAGGAAGAATCAAAGCCCTTTGCGACCAATGGTCATGCCGACGGTTCTGATGTCAAAAAGGCTCGGATTGTGGATGGGTGGGAAGAAGGGAAGGACCCCAAAGTCGACTACAGTGGCCACTTTGAATTTGGAGGATCCTTCGGTGTCGCGTCCATGATGATCGGATTTCCGCTACTGATGTACTACATGTGGATTGGTGCCACCTACTACGATGGCAAGTTTCCTCGCCCCGCCGAAGGACAAAGTATGTCGGACTTCTTTGCGCATCTGGGACACCTGGTATATGAAGGTGCTTTCCCGTCTCTCAAGGCTTGGACGATCTACTGGGTGTTCTTCATCTTTGAGGGAATTTGCTACCTCTATCTCCCCGGTATCACCGTGATGGGTCGTCCTTTGCCGCACTTGGGAGGCAAGCAGCTGCCATACTACTGCTCTGCTGTTTGGTCCTTCTACACCACTATCGCGCTGGCCTCCCTGCTTCATATTACTGGTATCTTCAAGTTGTACACTATCATTGACGAGTTCGGCCCTCTCATGAGCGTCGCTATCCTTTCTGGGTTCCTTGTTGCTTTCGTGGCCTACTTTTCGGCATTGGCACGCGGGGCGCAACATCGCATGACCGGGCACCACGTCTACGATTTCTTCATGGGTGCCGAGCTCAACCCAAGAATGTTTGGCATTCTGGACTTCAAAATGTTCTTTGAAGTTCGCCTTCCTTGGTACATTCTGCTCTTCGTTACCTTGGGTGCCGCGGCCAGACAGTATGAAGTCTACGGCTACGTCTCTGGTGAAGTTGGTTTCCTTCTCATGGCGCACTTCTTGTATGCGAACGCCTGCTCTAAGGGTGAAGAGTGCATTGTGTCTACATGGTAAGTACTTCCCACAACCTGCGACTGTGTGTCACTGTCTAATTGGTTTGCAGGGACATGTACTACGAAAAATGGGGTTTCATGCTGATCTTCTGGAACCTCGCTGGTGTTCCCCTGAGCTACTGCCACTGCACAATCTACCTGGCCAACCACGACCCGGCCACGTACCACTGGAACCGCTACTTCCTCACATTCCTCTACGTCGCCTACCTCTTCGTGTACTGGGTGTGGGATACGACCAATAGTCAGAAGAACCGTTACCGCCAACAGGAGCGTGGAACGATGGTGTTCCGCAGCACTTTCCCGCAGCTGCCTTGGCAGACCCTGAAGAACCCCAAGACTATCACGGCTGAGGATGGTTCGAAGATCCTCGTCGACGGCTGGTGTAAGTTATGCTCATATTCTCACCTTTATCGTCATACATTGCGCTAAACTCGACACTCTGCAGATGGCAAGGCACGCAAGATCCACTACACCTGTGACCTGTACTTTGCCCTCAACTGGGGCCTCATTACTGGGTTCAGTAGCCCCTTCCCTTGGTTCTATCCTCTGTTCTTCGCCTGCATGATCACTCACCGTGCGATGCGTGATATCGAGCGTTGCCGGAACAAGTACGGCGAGGCCTGGAGGGAGTACGAGAGACAGGTTCCTTACCTGTTTATCCCGGTAAGTGAACTGCCGAGTGTTGATTATGCAGACCGACCGCTGACGTCTATGGCTAGTATGTGTTCTAAGCGTCTCGATGCGCCAGCCCACTCCTCAGCGCAACCTGGGGTTTCATATCTCCTAGTCTGGGATGAAGGTAGGGCCTTACATTTACAAGCTTCATTGCTTTTGACCGATCTTATCATATCTTGTTGTAATCTCTCTTATTTGCTCGATCCATGCGCTCGAGTCCTGACTCGAATACGCTACAGTACATGCATTATGTCTTGATTTTAGTTCTGCATGAGGATAATTCCTCAAGTGTCGCATTTCACCCTTTCCTGTTAGATCATGAACATTCTATGTACATTATTAGATTGCTTCTTTATTTTTTCTTTTTCTTTTTTTCTTGAATCGGCTTCTTTCATCTTTCATGTATTCCCGAACCTAGTTGCAACCATTAGGTAGCAAGCATTTTACTGTACCCTAATTAACATAATACCAAATGGATATCATATAACCAAACTGCAGTCCAAACAATGTACAATTCATCTCCCTGCCGTAGAAGATTTATGTTAGTTGATTTCTATATAGTGATCCCAATGCTTTCCCCAACTTCAAATCACATGACTACCCCTCCATTTCCGGGAATCTTATCGCAAGAATATCAGTCCCAACAACAACTGAACCCCGCCATAACGCTCTAAGCGGATCAAAACACTTCGATTGCCAATCTGTTACTTATCCTGAACCCCCTCGAACATTGAATAATTGCATACTACTCTCTATCTACGACAGTATAAATCTTAATCTACCATGTTGATTCAGGAATCTTTCCTTGATGTGCCGACCAAGGCGGACGGCAATGGAACTATGCGTATGTTACCCAGTAGTAGTTTGAGATTTGAGATTTACCTTTTATTCACCAGTAGCTGCGGCTACAATGGAGGATGACTAGTAATTATTTATCCAATTGATCATTGCTGACTTGGTTCTCAATTCAGGTATTTATGTCTTCCACCCTACTATTCCCGGGTACCCTAAGGCGCGGTTCCCGGGTGTAGTTGTGTTTAGTGAAATCTATCAAGGTAAGTTGAGAGCCCGATCTTTCAAGTAGATTCTAGGAAGTTTCCCTATAACGAGAAGATACGATTATCGATAACACCTATACATACAGTAACTGGCCCTGTCGCACGATTTGCTCGACAAATCGCCGGACAAGGATATATCTGCGCGGCGCCCTCGAGCTATCATGAATTCACGGGTCCCGAGCCGTTGAAGTATGATGCCGAGGATACGGACAAGGGCAATCAATGGAAAATTAGTAAGGTGAGTAAATTACCAGTTAAATTATTTACAGTTTGATTTGTGAAATGAAATATAGAAAGGCCCATGCTGAGGGATTCTTATCCATATAGAAAATTGCGGCTTACGATGAGGACGCCTCATTGTGCGTCGACTATCTACTGTCACTGCCCACGTGCAATGGTCGTGTAGGTGCGACGGGTATGTGCCTGGGTGGACATCTGGCGTATCGCTGCGCGTTGGACAGCCGCGTGAAAGCGGCGGTGTGCTACTTCGCCACGGACATCCATAGTAAGACGTTGGGGCTGGGGAAGAATGATGATAGTTTGGCCCGGGCAGGGGATATCAAGGGCGAGATGCTCATGGTGAGATAGGATCCCCGCCCTTCCATTTATTTTATAAGTCCGCTTCGCATGCGTGAGGGAATTGAAGTACTAACGGGAAGGATTGTTTGTGTGTTATCGCAGATTTTTGGAAAGAATGATACCCATGTTCCGCCCGAGGGAAGGGATTTGATCCGCAAGACCCTTCATGACAAGGGAGTCTTGTTTAGCTTTTACGAGGTGGCTTGGGCTCAACGTAGGTTCTTCATATTTTCCCTGTTTAGGAAGGGGGAGTAGAACGGGGGTGTGCTGACAAGGGTTCAATAGACGCCTTCATTCGCGATGAGCTCAGCAAGGGACGGTATGACCCTGCTATTACCAAGGTGTGCTTTGAGATGTTGCTGGAGTTGTTCGGACGGACGCTGAAGCTGGATCTGGGAGAGCATGATGGGAAGGAGTTGAAGATCGAAGATGTGTGCTAGAGGATGATGCGACCCGCGGACTCTGTGCAGTAGGTGGATTGGATGGTAGCAATAGGCAACGACGATATATCGGGAAACTAAATCGGTGTGACGACTCCATCATCTGCCCACCATGTTTGGCCATAGACGGCATTCTCCGACTTGCAGATTGTTCTATCGACTAGTTTACAAGGGCAATACTACTCTCCGACCCTCCCTTTGGACAATTCCTTTGTAGTATGATCAATTGGATATAGATGCAAGGGCGAGCAGACAGATGAAAGACAGATCCTGGCTGATGACCCTTCCGAGGGGACCAGCGGGGCGCACACAGTGGCTGAGAGTCCCATCGGATGAGTGAGATTGGGTGAGATCTAGTTCAAGCGGGACATGCATGTTACTAGTACAGAGAACATGAAATCATGCAGCATCAAAATAGTTTCCAGGAAGCATAAGTATGATTGAATAGGATGGATGTTGTTGAACCATGCTGACCGACGGGTTGGTGTGGCTGGGGGGGAAGGGAGCCTGCAGGCGTCATTCGGCGAAGGAACCGCGCGGGTTAAGACACATCATACAGTCGAAGGATGGAAGAAGATCGCAGCGGCATTTCACATCCGGATTTTCATGCAAGATCAATCAAGGTCCCAAGAAATGTTGCCTGTCACTGCTATTCTTAGCCCCAGCCAGAGACGGACAGTACGTACGTAAGTATGTAGCGAGTTCTCTACCATGATTCATGACTTGACTAGGATGCGGGTTGAGGGCGGAACCAGAATAGAAACTGGAGAAAAACTCAGGAAGCCCGAGCCATGGATGGCGAAAAAGGAGAACATAATCCATGGTACTGAAGTGCAAGTCAGGACATGTTTTCCACAGGGGGTCAAACTCTGCTGAGGTCAAGCACAGGGGGTTGTGTAGTAGTTTCTATGAATGTTTTTGTTGATTAGTTAGTATAGGCATAGAGACAGCCAAGGCGCTGTCTCTGTTCATAGACTCTACCAGCCGCATGAAGTAATTCCCGCTTCAGCCTATCTGGTTCCTGGATCTGCTGCGCTTCAGCTGCAGGGCTTTTGACGGACAATGCCTTATTTAGGGGCCATTCGTTGGCTGTGGATGGCGTCGCGCAACGGGCCTTCTTCCCTCTGGGTCTTAGACTGGCTGGTGGGAATTGGACTCGCACTGCCTATCATCGTGAGCCGAAAGATCTCCCATCCAACGCTAACCCGCGCCTAACTGGAACTAATTCCAGCTTTCCTGGACGCTCTATTTTCCAGCACAGCAAAGCATCTCGTGTGGACTTTTTAGACTAGGCTAGACATTGATTAGTCTACTTGTTGCTGGATTAGTTGGTATCTCTCCATCATTTCCCCTCCCCTTCTTCCTTTCTTTCTCTCTCTCTCTTTTGCTTTCTTCCGACGCTCTTCGCCCGGACAGCGTGGCTCAGCATCTTCTTCTCCTTCTTGTTCTACTTCCCCTCCTCGCTCTGTTGTCTCTATCTTGCTGTCTCTATTCTCATCTCATCCCGATCGATCGTTCAACCTTTCACACAGTCTTCTAGACTTGTGTATGACTTCGTTATTTGACGACGCTGCTGTTCCCGTCCCCCCACATACTACAATACTACTACTACACATACCCACTCGGCCCTACAGATCACCCACCCGCGCCGGTGTTTGAGATTATCGCTTTCACAATTCTTTGGCTCACGCTTCGGTCTCCCTCGAGTTGCTGATATTTACCCTTCCTTTCCCTTCCGGCTCCTTGAGTCTTACAATTCCCGATTAACCCGCTCCATCTTTTCCCGCTTTCTCTCAACTGTCCGACTGCACGTCGAGTTGTGAACCCGGCCTCTCAGGCCCTCCCTTGCCCCCCCTGGTCTCTCTTCCTTCTCTTCATTTCCCTTTTCGTGTGCAGTCTGTCTCTCTCACTCTCTCCCCCTGTTGGTCCCATTCTTTCTCCAGTTGTTTCAACTGAATCTTCCCACCCTGATTAAATTAATTCTTATTGCTCCTTATCGCCCGACTTTGTAATCATAATTGGTGCCCTCTTTTGTTCCCACATTCCAGATCTGCAGCGGAGCCATCGTGACCGACGTGGGTCTGCCGAACTCGATCGAATTATTCACCGTCACCACCACCACCACCGTCTGACCAAGCCTGCTCTCCGTGACCTTTGTTGCATGGTGTCGCGCTTCGTGCCTCTTTAGCCATGGGTTCGACACAGTTTGGAAATTTCAACGTGGGTTTGCCATTGATCTATCGTTTGCATCTGCCAGAACCTGGAAGAAGCTGACCGTGAATGATCTGCATGTGCAGGACTTTTGTCGAGATTCCACACTGCCCGTCTGCAATGTAAGTCTTCCCCAATTTACTTTATCCCCAATTTCCTTTTTCTGTTTCTGTCATCGGCTGTCAATGCTCAATTGATACATTCCATGTGGCTGACCATGTGCTTCCGATAGCTCTTTGTCTCCAACAATCAACCCCCTAATGAAGCATACGGAGGATGCCCGCTTCACGGTATCGTGCTCAGCGATAATCGCTATCTCAGCAATCTGGGTATGGCACGCCAGACATGCTCATGCTCGACGTCCTAGCGCTAACCTATACAGGCTCGATCCTTCTCGCGTTCATTTCCATCCTAGTATCGCTGTTCCTGCTGTTCAGGTCGGATCGCAAACGGGCGGCAGTCGGAAGGAGGTACGCGACAAACGATTGGATGAGGAAAAAAGGAGGGGAAATGCTGATTGGAGTAGGGAAATGCAAATATTTTTGCTGGCATTTATCGTCGTCGAAATCTGCGAGATCTTCTCTGTGGGCGGTTTCCCTCTGGATGCAGCAGTGCGCAAGGTTAGTCGTGCGACTCCTCACACGGATTGCTGTTTCTAATCAACATGCACAGGGCTTCTCGGCTGCACATGTCGCTGCAATCACCGCAACGTGCTGGATTCTCTTTCTGAATGCCGTGGTAGGCTATCAATTCCTCGACGACGGTACCCCGGCCTCAATCGGTCTAATCCTTGCCTCCGCCCTGGTTCTCTTCATCGGTACGGGCTATATTGCCCTGGACACGGCTTTTGACTGGACGGGTGAATTCGCGACAACCGAGGCAAACAATTATCGCAACATTGCTCTCTATGTGCTGTACCAACTCTTTCCTCTCATCTGCCTCGTCGCGTTTTACGTGTTGGAAGCTATCCTAGTTATTCGGATCTTGGGCGAAGTTCGACCAATGAGTAAGTTTACAACCTATTTTCGGATAACGTTGTTGTGTTTCATCCGACTCCCTAACTTGTCTATAGTCTACTTGACTGCTGCCGCCTTGTTGTTCGCCATCGGACAAATCTTCGAATACGTGATCAGCGTTCACCTCTGCCACGCCTCCGGCAGCAAGATTAACGGCGCATTGTTCGAGACACTTTTCACTCTTTTGGCAGTTGGTACAGTATGGAGCTTCTGGAGCAGCATCACCGAAGACGATTGGCCTATGCCGATAACAACCGGAGGCGCGTACCATTAAAGCACTCAGTGCTGAAAGCTGACCACCTCTATTAATACTCCCCTCATTTCCTCCCCTCATATCCGACTTGTTTATATTTCTTCTCTACGATCCTTGCACATCAGTGCTTCGATACCCGCCCTTTGCTCTTCGCATACTCGACGCATCCACGGAGTCTACGACGGGCTATGTTCTCGCCATCTTTTGTGATACCTTTTAACGTTTTATGATGTTTTTGATGCGACGTGGTGTGGTTTTATGCTTCGACTATGACTGAATCTATCTACTGTGGGGTGTGATCTACTTGCCCTGTTGATGAGTGTGTGATCGCAGCCGGTACCTACCTATCTTTGGTCTTAATTCTTGCTTCCAGCTAGATACCTATTTGCATTGTAATTAGTACGATGACGTTACTTTCCTTACCGACATCTGCAGCAGACGGTGGTTTCGCACTCGATATATCACCAGTACCATAATATATACTCGGGTGCAGAGACCGACGATAATGATACTATCTATACCCCAGGAATTGCTACCGTAATTCCACTAATCACCTACATGGCAACATCGACATAAAATGGTAGATACAGTTGCACTGCACTATCAATAACAATCCATTTCAGGACACGACAGGACAAGAAAGAAGATAGTTATGTACATAAAACCTTACAGGTTACACCGGAGAATTTCCCACGAACCCACCCCATACCAGGTCTTTCTTCAAGGAGACATATATTATGCATCATGTATGCAGCTAGCTGCAAGTCCACCGCGATATCTCTATGTTTATACCGACGTCAATCTCGACTTTGGACCTGAACAGTAGAAAAGCAGGAGAGAGAAAGCGTGCAAGATGGGGTAGAGAGGAGAAAGAGGAGGGGGCGTAATGTGAGAAGATATACACAACATGCAAATGCCGTTCTCTTTCGACAAAGAAACAAGATAAAAAAGATTGAAATGGAACAAAGTGGGAATAAAAAAGGAGAACCAGGACATGGGAAAAAGTGCCCATCAAACAAAACTAAACATATATATCTAAATTTCCCCCCATCACTACCATCCCCTCTCCTTTCTCCAAACACACTCAATAAGGTATAGATAAGCAAACCTCCCTATTTTACAACCTCACCTTGACATCCACACACGGCAACGTCCACTCCCTCCTCCCCAAAAGACTCCTCAGCCACTCAAGCCCAATACCCGTCCACTCATCTTGCGCGGAAGTCGTTGTCGACGCGGCCAATGTTCCATTCAGGGCGAGTCTGCGTTGCGCTTCTTCGACGACGGCCCCGGCAAGGGCCTTGGTGGTGCTGTTGACGGTTTCGAAGACGTAGCTGGCGAGGGTTTCATTGACGGATGATGATGTACTTGTGGTGGTGTCTAATGCGGTGGTGGAGTAGCGCGGAGAGAACCAGTCACCGCGGAGATCGAAGAAACATTTGTCGGACCAGTGGCAGGAGGAGATGAAGAGGATGAGGAGGAGCGCGGAGCAGTAGATGCAGGGTCGGTGGAGGATGTAGGTTAGGGTGACGAAGGAGATGATGAAGAGGGGAGAGGCGTTTGTTGGGATGAAGAGGAGGGGGAGCCAGCTAGATTCATTCATTTGTTGATTAGTACTTTGGGGGGTTTGACGGAGTGGTTTGGAGGCGAGGATGGATTTGCTTACCTCCGGAGACAGAACATGGTGCTGGTTGTGGGTTCGTCGTGGTGGTTAAGATAGTGGTTGGTGCGTGAGGTATTTGGACGGAATTGCGGCAATGATGTCGATCGATAATAAAGTGGTTGAGTGACAGTGACAGTGAGTGATGGTGGCGAGGTAAAGTAAGGGAAAGGGACCGGGTGAGTTTTGTAGAGGCACCTCACTTCTGAGAGATTTAGTGAAGTGAATTAAGGACTGCTACTAGATTGAGATGATGAAGTGAATCATGAGTGAAAGTGATGCTGGTGAATAATGACTTGATGATGAAATGATTCGTGATTCTTTTCCTTTCCTTCATCCTTTTCCCATACATATACCATACCTGACCATACAGAAGCATCAGCCACACCGCCTGCCAAAACCCACCAGCCACAGAAGCCTGACTCTCCGCCGTTCATTTCTTCCGCTTCTCGCTTCGAGTCGCTCTTCGCCGAGCTTTCTCTCTCTCTCTCTCTCTCTTCCTCTTCTCTTTTCCCTTTCTTCCTTCCCTTCTCCCCTTTCCCCCTTCATTCGTGTACTATAGTCCGTCCTTTTGGTCTTCTTGCTTGTTCTGCTTGCATTCCTTTTCTTTCTTCTTCTCCTTCGCGAGTCTTCCTGCTCCTTTTCTCGCGTTCTCTTTCCTTTGCCTCGCTTGTTGTCTCTCGAAAGAGAGCTTCGCACTACCTTTGAAGCTTGGATTTCGTTTGGAGGTCGCCTCTTCCGCTTGGCGAGTGACAGAAATGTCCACCCCCAATGATCTTCAAGCCCTTTTGGCGAGTATCAGGCCGCGCCCCTCGCCATCGGGCACCCCTGCTCATGATGCTCCCATGCAGCAGCAGCAGCAACACCCCGGCCAGTACCAGCCTGCTTACCGCCAGCAGCAGCAGTTCCAGCCGCCCTATGACGGCCAGAGCTACCCTCACCCTCAACACCTCCACCACCACCACGGCTACCGTCATCCATCCGTTTCGTCGAATATCCACAGCCCGTCGCCCTTTAATACTCCGCCTCATCATGGCTCGGATATTCTCAGTCCCAACGTTTCCACTCCGCGTGCGGACATTTATCCCCAGCAGCAGCCGCAGCCGCATCATCAGCCCTTGCCGCAAAACCCCGACCGTGCTGTCAATCTGTTGAACCTTCTCAAGTTCAACCAGCCTCCGGCCGCTCCTGCTCAGCAGCAGCAGCAGCAGCCGGCGGTGATGGCTGGGATCGATCAGCCCAAATACCCTCAGGCGCGTGCTGCTGCTCCGGAAGAGGCGTCCTCGGGCCATGCGAGGAACATCTCTGCGTCCGACCTTGTCGCGTCGCTCTTTGGACAGGGTCAATCCACTGCCCCACCTGTTAGACCGGCGGGTACTCACCCTGGTCAGCTTGGGGCTGCGGCTGCGAGTCCCGGCGTGGCGGAGAGCTCCTCTTCTGCTGCTCCGACCGCAGAGAATACTCAGGAGATGTTGCTTCGTCTGCTGAACCGCCCCAAGCCCGCTCAGGACGTGTCGGAGGGACCTGTGAGACCTGTCTCTCAGTCTCCATCTACTGTCTCTCCCATCAAGTCCCCTGTGCCGGAGGCAGAGTTGAGAAATATCCTGCAGCCATCTGGTCCGGTTGTCGGAGAGTCGACTGCCCGTCCGGAGGAGCCGTTGTCTGGGAAACTGGACAGGCCCTCTGGGAAGGAATCGATGTTCACTTACGTCAATCCTTTTGAGCAGCTGGCTGCCGCCTCCCCTCGAGTCAAGTCTCCTCAGCCCAAGTCTCGCAGTGAGAGTCCAGCCGTGGAAATCATGAAGAACAAGAAGGTCAGCATTGCTGCCAAGGCCGAGAACGTGCCGGCGCCCAATCCCGTGGAGTCCACCGAGGATAAACGCGCCGCATCGCCCGTCCTGGCCGAGGAGCAGAAGGAAGCTGTCACGCAGGTGGTTGACAAGCTCGTGGAGGAAATCAGCCGTGAGGTGGATACTGCTGCTTCCAAGTCTGCGGAGCAGAAGGTGTCTCAGATCGCGTCGGCTCAGGAAGAGAGCACTCAGGCAGTTATCTCGTCTGTTGCTTCTCACCTGCGCGAGACGGCGGCTGAGGCGAAGGAGGACACTGAAGCTGTGAACAACAAGACCGAGAAAGAAGAAACTGAAGCCGCCGCCCCGGCCGCTGCTGCGAAGGAGACTTCTCAGAGTGGCAGTGGTGATGCGCTCGCCGACAGCTGGGAGAGCGCGGAGGACAGCGCTGAGAAGGAGGAAGAGCGTGTCGTCTCCGTGCACAACTTCCCTCTGAAGCCCTTCATCTCTATCATCGTCAAGGCCCACACTGGGAAACTTGCGACTCTGCGAGATGACGGCATCATGGACATCGCTCGGCTCAAGAAGGACTTCGATCAGCTTGATCGCTCTTTGACGTCCGCTACTTCCGACTACATTGTCTATGCATTGGCGAAGAACGGAGGCATGCGCATTATTCGCCAGGATGACGGAAGTGACAAGCAGGTGTTCCGCTCCGCTCGTGATCGCGTGTTTAACGTTGCTGTCTGCACTTCGCAGGCGGTAACCGGCCGCAGCACCGAGGAGCAGGCGCTCCTTGGTATTGGCGTGAGCGGTGCAGTTTACTGGGCCCTCATCTCACGCGCTGATAAGGATCTTTTCGAACTGGACGCTCTCGAGAGTGAGAGCCTCATTTTCCCACCTTTCCCGGCCTCAGACGAGAACACTTCGGGCGGCCAGCTGAAAACGCGGGCCAAACGGAGCTCTCGCCATCCTGGTTTCTTTGCCATTGGCCGCGGAAAGAACATCTACGTCGTTTCGCCACAGGCTGCTATGAATCCGAGCTATGGCGTCGCAGGCCCGCAACGCGTCGTCAACACTGAGAAGTTCTTCAAGGAGCGTGCTCTGAAAATCTCGACCGGCAAGGCCGGCAAGGACTTCATGTTCAGCGACGACGACACGGTCATTGCCTCTCTTGACAAGACCGGTAGACTGCGTTTCTGGGACATCCGGGAGGCGATTAGCAATCCCGCCTTCTTTACCGCTGGACCTAGCCCAGCTGAGGTACGAGTTCCATTGAACACTTTCGTCACTGGTTCCCCTACCGAGAAGTCGTGGCCCACTTCGGTGCTCTTCATCGACAAGCTACGCCCATATGTCAAGTCGATGGCGCTTCGTTACGTGTTGGTGGGTCTTAAGCAGAACCACACCCTGCAGCTCTGGGATATTGGGCTGGGCAAGGCTGTGCAGGAGCTCAAGTTTCCCCATGAGAACGAGTCGGACGCCATCTGCAGTGTTGCCTACCACCCTGCGTCCGGCATCATCGTCGTCGGACATCCCACCAGGAACTCCATCTACTTCGTCCACCTGTCCGCCCCCAGGTACAACCTGCAGGCTATGTCGCAGGCTTCTTTCATCAAGCGCTCGGGTGAGAAGGATAGCAGTTTGCCCAAGCCGGAGTCTACCGCATGCAT
Source organism: Aspergillus welwitschiae (assembly GCF_003344945.1). Lineage (NCBI taxonomy): Eukaryota > Fungi > Ascomycota > Eurotiomycetes > Eurotiales > Aspergillaceae > Aspergillus > Aspergillus welwitschiae. The sequence continues at coordinate 174,592 of NW_020798695.1, forward strand.
GAGTGGCATCCGGGAGATCTCCTTCGCTTCGAAGGGACAGCTGCGCAGCTTGGACCTTCTCCCGGTCACTAAGAGCGCTGGCGATGAGAGTGGCCTGTTCGAACTCTACGTTATGCACTCCCGTGGAGTGACGTGCTTGAACATCAAGAAAGAAGACTTGGGCTGGACCTCGGACAACAAGATCATTCGCCCGATCAATGCGTTGGAAGAAGGCCTCATCGACATTGCTGAACTGCAAACGTTCCCCACATATGTAGCAGACGAGCCGTCGGTCAACGGTGATTCTGCCCCTACTCCCACCAAGCCTGCAGTTAAGGAGATCGCGAAGAAGATCCCCGAATTGAACACTGAGGCTGCCGCTGCTCCTGCTGCCGCCGGTCCTAGCACTCTGCGTACTCAGTCACCCACGAAGTTGGTGACGAGGAAGCCCGCCCAAGAACAGCCCGAGGCTGCTACTGCTGCTAATAGCACCGACAAGGCTGATAAAAAGAAGAAGAAGAAGAGTGCTGCGACAGCCACCCCCACGGGTGAACCATCCGTCAAGGGCAAGGAGCCTGCAACTGCAATTGAGTCCGTCACTGGTGACTTTGTTGCTTCTGTTCAGACTCCTGTGAGTGGCGAACAATTCAATGGCGATGCACAGAAGGCATCTCTTGCGCCTACCCCAGTTTCAACTTCTGCTCCCCCGGCGCCCTCTGGATCTGGCCTTGTCGCTGTTGACTCTGCGGTTGCTCTGAATAAGCATCTGGAGGCCTTGCAGAGTGCTGTCTCGTCTGAGTTCAGCAAGAGCCTTGGCCGTGAAGTAGAAGGGTTGTACCAGCGCTTTGATGAAGAGCGTCGTAGCTGGGATGCGGCCTCAGCAGCCAAGCAGGATCAAGTTCTACGTTTGGTCTCTAGCACCCTGTCTGACAATGTGGAGAAGAACCTGGCTCGCATCGTATCGAGTAACATTCAGACCGAGGTCGTGCCTGCTTTAAGCGATCTTACTACCGCCGCTGTCGGCAAGCAACTCAATACCGTTATTGCTCAGCAGATTGGAGGGGTTGTGCCCCGTGAACTGCGCCAGGCCCTTCCTGAAGCCGTCAATCGTGCCGTCCAGCACCCCGACTTGATGAGAGTCTTGTCGGATGCTGTGGGCCAGAAGCTGGCGATCCAGGTAGAGAACGAGGTCTCGAAGGCTGTCCACAACACCGTTGCCCCCGCTATCCGGAACGTTGCTGCCCAGTCTGCGGAGAAGGTCGCCAGCTCTATGGAGAAGCAGATGCAAGCTCAGGCTCGGCAGTATGAGCTGCAGCGTCAGAATGATGCCGCCAAGATTGACCAGCTCACCTCCCTCGTGCGAGAACTGTCCGAGACTGTCTCCTCCATGGCGACGGCACAGGCACAGCTCCAGGGCGAAGTTTTGCGGCTCAATCGTGCCCTGGCTTCCCCAGTAACCCAGCCGGAACAAGTGCAACAGCAGCAGCAGCAGCAACAGCAGCAGCAACAGCCTCAGCCTGTTGCGCCTGCGGTTGCTGACACGAGAACTCCTGAGCAAATTGAATTGGAAGAAATTGCTGAACTGATCCACGCGGGTCGGTATGAAGAGGGTTCAGTCAAGGTGCGTTCTCTACTTATGAGACTTTTACGGACTTTGCTAATTGTCATGTAGTGGCTCCAATCCTCCCAGCAGGCTGATCTGTTTGACAACCTGTTTGTGCGGTTGAATCCCTCCTACCTCACCAGCCTTTCGCCTATTGTGGGTCTGTCTGTTGGCGTTGCCGTTACTTCGTCGCTGCAGACCAACATTATGCCGCGCCTGACATGGCTGGAAGTGGTCCTGCAAACGGTCAACCCGATGGTATGTTCAGTCATTTGATCTCCATAATTACACCTATACTGACAAGACATCAGGATCCGGATATCCGAGAGCTTGTGCCTCGTATCATGGACATCCTCAGCCAACGGTTGGAGGCGCTGTACATGTCTGTTGCCGAAACGTCGCCTCACGACCCCATTATTCGCAAGATTGCGCCTCTGTCGCGCCGTGCCCGGCTTCTGCGGGGATGAACTGGAAAAGAAGTCGCAAAACAAAAGTGGTCTACGTCCTGGTTTTTCATGAAATAATGCCTGGATGAGTAAACGCGGAAATGTCTAGCCGCCGCTTACTTGCATATGAGATGCGAATAGTTGGTTGGTTTTATGGAACCAGTCATGGATTTGATAATATCTTAGCTTAATATTATGAATGACGAGGTTAGCTTTTGATGCTGTTTTTGTAGATTTAGAGCCTTCGTACATATACTTTTGTGTTCATTCAATCACGACTCGAAAGGGTTACGATAATAGTAATACTACACCCACCCACACAACGCCCCTTTTAAGACGCCTATACCCTATGCATCTATACTTATACCCATACCTATCATACTACAATATCATCAAGCATGAAACGCCACCCCCAACTCAGCACTCCCCTCTCCATTCTCCAGCTCTTCCACAAACTCAAACCCCAACGCCCGCCAATTCAACTCCTTCCGCCAATGCAACCCATAATACTCCCTTTCCACCGATCCATCATCATCCGTCTTTTCAGCTCCAATCCCATTCTCATTCTCATTCTCATTTTCATTCTCATCTTCCTCAGCAGGTACAGGCCTAACCACCGGCTCCGACGCCAATCCACCCGACACCATCCTCCCCGAACGAGGGAACACCACAGCCCGGAAGCGCGAGAGCAGCAGACCCATGCTACAGCAGATGCATGGCTCGTGGGTCAGGTATACGTCTAGGTCTGTGCAGAGGTATCCGCCTTGGGAGCGGGGGCGGATGCGCGATGTGGATGTGCCTGTAGATGTGGAGGTATGGATGGGATGTGCGGTGGTTTCTGTAGTTTTTTGGTATTTTTCCGGTGGCGGCACTGGAGTAGACTCTTTTGATTCGGGTTCGGGTTCGGTTGGCTGTGTAGCAGTAATGTCGGTGTCTGACTTAGACAGGAAGTATCTCTCCACGTCCGTAAGACAGGGCCGGTTTGTAGTTGATGAGCCGGGACGGTCTTCGCGACGTTTACTGGCGATGAGTTCCACGGCGCGCATTAGGGCGTGGAGTTCGGGTCCGCCTTCGTGGTCGGGGGAGTAGGTTGTTGCGTATTGGTTGGGAGGGTTTGGAGGTTCTGTGCCCGTGTCTGCGCGGGAGTATCGTCCGTCGCCGGCTACTGCGACGACTGCGTCGGACCAGTGGATTCCATTGTCGTTGTCATTGTCATTGTCGTCGGTTGCGGCTTGCTCGGCGATCGTTGCTTCAAGGTCTGGATCCACGACGACGGCGCCGACACGCCGGCCTAGGCCTGATCGTTCGGCCTCGTCTGCGACTCTTTGCGCTAGAGCGAGGTACCGGCCTGCTTTGGGCTGGATAGAGTCGCGCGCGCGGGCTAGGATGTGTGGTGGCGGGGCGATCATGGCGCGGGGCGCGGCGGGGTTGTAGACGACTGGCCACATGCTTTTGGACCATGCGTCGGCTTGGACGGGGGTGAGGGGGGGTTGGAGGGGGATGCGGATGGTGTGGAAGGTGAGGGGGTTGTTGCTGTTCTCCTCCCCAGCAGGGGTTGGGGGTGCGAATGGCGATAGAGCATCTTGGAGGGATTCGAGGTCAGGGAGAGGCGGGGAGACTAGCACGAAGATAGTTTGCGCGGGGGAGGATCCCTCGTGGAGGAGGATGGGACGGAGGTGTTCGGGGAGTTGGTTGTGTTTTGCGAAGCGGCGGAGGTGGCTTAGTGGTTGGGAGGAGTCGCGGGGGAAGCGGGAGTCCAGGACTCTGGTTATTGGAGAAGAGAAGGTGAGCGGAGAAGAAGATAGTATGTGTTCGGGGTGAGCTCACTTGATCACTTTCGAGGCACATTTGACGTTGACTTCGGTGATGTAGGCATCGGCTGGGGATTATTAGATGCGTTAAGGTCCTTGTGGAGAAGTTCCAAGGATGACGCACCGTAGTCTTCGCGGGGACGCGTTTCCTGAACGGTCCGAATTGCGGTGACTTGGCCCTCGAGGGGCTTGATGCCACGGAGAATCTCCTCTACGTCCATTGCCTTGGGTAGTGGTTCTTGCGGGGGAGAAGTCTTTTATGGCGGGGTTGCGGGTGGAGGAGGGGCAGTTTGACGATGAGAAGGGAAAACTGAGGATGGCGGATGTGTCCGGTCACGGCATTCTTCAATACAGATACTCAATCTGGCAGGTATTAGCTGCGCCGTCTTGGTCAAGATGCGAGAGCGGCAAGATGAGGCCGAATACTAACTTTCCGTCTGGATGCACGGGATTGCAGACCCTGTGCCCTAGGACCTAAGCCCTAGCAGGGGAGCTGGATTGGGACTAGAGGGGAGGAGTCAGGACTAAGACGTCATGTCATGTTTCCTCACGGGTAAGCAATACAGCCAGCACTGTCTTTTTCGATGACGCCTAAACCACTCGGGGCTACGGAGCGGGCCCAGCGATGGGTCAAATGGGTGGAACACAGTGGGCCAATCGATCCCTCTATCGTCCGAGAAGAGTGAAATATATCATGTATTGTGAATGCTGTACAGGGTGTTATACGAGTAAAAACCAGACATGACACTAAACGGAAAGATTCAAAAGAACGAAAAACGAGAAACAGTAAATTCAAACAACACCAGCCATAAAGGATATCGATCGCTCCCCGCCATCAAAATATGCAGAAACAACATCAACTCCATGTCCGTGTATGTGTGATATGTACTGGTACAAACACATCGTCTTCCCACAAACTCTCCAGATAGTAGTAATCCCTAGCTTGCGCCATCCAAGCCCAGAAATATATGCAATCGATCTAAATCTTCATGCGTGGCTCGCAGGCACCTCAAATGTCGACGTCGGAGAAGAAAAGAAAAAAGGATCAACTGTCACGTCCGATCGCATACCCATCACATCGCTCGACCAAGCTCTTGTAGTAGTCTACAAGCACTTCGGGTTCGGGCACAATGCGCCACTCTACGCGGAACAGGAACTCCAACTCAAGCAGGGCTAGCTCGGTCATGGTGATACCGCCCACCCGAGCGTAGGTCTTGTTGGTCCAGAAGCTGTCGCTTAGGCCCTTGCTAGCTACCGTGGCGCTCGCAATGAGGAATCGATGAATCGTCAGGCTGGACACGGTGAAGGCGGGGTACAGAGCACAGAGTCGGTCAATGTAGTACACCATGCTCAGAAGGATCGGAGGGGACAGCGTAGCATGGGTGGTGAGTCGCTGGAGGTAGTCATGCACCGAAATTCGCGGCGGCGACCGCGAGTGAAAGCGAGTCAAGCGACCTTGATTCAGAGGGATCTTGTCGTTAAACCGGATCAGCTCCATCAACATGCTCGAGATCAACACAACAATATCCCGAGGATCCGCCAGCTCGTACCGCTCCGGCAGCAACTTGACTGCCGGAATGTCCGGTCGCATTCGTTTCGACTGAGAGCCCTCGAGGTCAGCGTGAGCTAGGCCCGCGGCGCGCTCACCACCGACCGGAGGGTCGTTCGGGCTGTTACGCTTGTTGGACCCGGAGCCAGCGCTGTTGGGGACCGGCATTGGGGGAGTCGAGGTAGATTGGGCAACTGAGGCGGGAACGGAGGCTGCAGGTACGGCCGGGACAGACACGTTATTGGCAGGACGATCCTGAGCAGGGCGCATGGGATTGGAGGCGGGAATGGCGGCGTCAGCAGGCGGATGAGACGTGGTGCTACTTCCGCCCCCAGAGGAGGTCAGCCCGGCGGACATGCGACCGCGAGGGATATCCCCTGAGGGCCCGGGAGGGGATGAGCCAACGGTATGCCGGTTTAAGGCCGATCGAAGTTCTTCGATGGCCACCCGAGAAGATTGCGGGTCGAAACGAGAGTCGGAGGAAGATGCAACAGCAGCAGAAGCGTGCCCGGCGGGCTCATAATGCTGATGCGAAGGCTGTCGTGGAAACGAGGTGAAGGGAGAAGAGGAGGAGGGCTGGGAGTGAGGGGACGGATGAGGATGCGAGTGAGAATGGGGAAGGGGATGAGAATGGGAATGATGAGTGGTAGTGGCAGTGGTAGTGGTAGTAGAAGGGGAGGGAGGGGATGGTCGCAGGGCGGCGGACGGAGAGGGCGACGAAACTAGCATTTCCGCCCAACGAGGCCACCACGTGGGCGCACGACTGAACGACGTGCAACGGAGCTGGCAGACGCTGCGAAACCTTGTGCTGCTGCGAGGGGTGAAGGTGGCGTGCACAGACGCATCGTGATCTGCGGGGGGGAGAAAGAGAGAGGAGCGAAATATTCAGCTCTTCAAGGGAGGGAAGGAGGCTGAAAGGCGGGGGAGAGAGAGAGGGAGGGAAAGGGGAGAGGAGAAGGAAAAGGAAAAGGAAGTGGAGGAGGATTAGAATTAGAAGAAGAAAAGTACTGGAGAGCAAAGAACTCCGACGAGCGAGAAATCATATACTAACAATGACGCCGATCCAGCAAGAGAGGGGGGAATATTACATTGGGAAAATTTCTCTTCAAACCGGCCCGGGTAAGTTTGGCAGTAAGAAAAAGTGAGAAATGTGAGTAAAAGTGAGTATGGAGCAATACGAGGACAGTATGATACGCAGGGAACAAAGCAGGGAAGCTCACCCTGCGTGGCCCAATTCACCAATGGGAGTCCCCGCTGGTCGGTCTAATCTCGGTCTAGTGTCCCGCCGCATTACAACCTCCCCTGTTTTTGACGCATCTCGGCAAAAGAACCAGATTATTACTTCGGACTCGCTGTTTTGCTGGTACTCATTAGGAGATAGATACTCAATTGGGTACAGTGCTACATGGATTGGGAAGGCGGAGTGTTTGACACTCCCCGGACCATCTTATCATGAATTACGGAGTAGCCATGACATGTATAAAGCACTGTATAGAATTACTCAAAAGTGCTTGCTCTGTATTTTACTACAATGTCAATGTGTGTGTGTGTGTGTACACTACTACTAGTAGTCCCGTATAGATAGTAAGTAACTTGGCGTCAGGTGATGGTGACACAGACCTATCGATCTATCGACTCCAGGGGAGCAAACGAGGCGAGGAGCTGCATCCCTTTTGGTCTATAGGCCAAGAAGCTTCTCTCCTGTCCTTCCGGGTATCAGGGACACCCTTTCTTCCACATCCATCGCCCGGTCATTTGCTAAGGATCATGCGATGCTGAGTATGAATTTACCCCCATCGTCCGCACTTCCATTTACTACTAGTAACAACTACTCCAACTTCTCTCCAACTTCCCAAGAAAACCCCCCTCAAGCAGCTTCTTCTTAGTGACACCAAGCACCATTGCTTCCCTTCTTTCAATTAATTGAAAGTCACCATCCATCATGCACGCCTCGTTAAAGACTCGGATTCAAGGTTTGTTGCATCCCTTGTTTGGCAGTCGGGGCACGATCCCAAATACCATGGGATACATGGATACATGGGATACCAGTACTACCTCTTGGAGAGACTGCAGCCAATACTAATAGGGCTGAATCACATGATGACTCTGCTGTGTCCGGCGATGGATGACTCAGCACTGTCAGCTTACTACGCAACCGCAACCATCAGGTGATGTCACCTGATGGCTCCGGCCGAAAGCGGTAAGAGGCAATGGCTCCCCCGGGCAGCGGACCAAAGTATCACCACTAAGTCAACGTCCAGAAGCTCCCCCCATCTCCCCCAGTTCAGCTCAAACCCCAGATCCCTTGGTCGCGGATCTTGTTTCTATCTATACTACCTCTTTTCCATTCCGTACATAGCCTGTACTGTTTGTGTTTATTCTGTCATATTTGTTAGACCTTATCGGAATCTCAGTTCCTTGTCTTGTGGTACTGATCCGGTACTTTCACCACTCATTCCAGTTGCAACGCCATTACAATTCACAATTGCTTAACCATCGCCTCCGGCCAGCTGGCGATACGCACGCAACCTTCCTTCCTGGTCAAACCCATCCTCGAAAATTTTATCTTCCTCATCCCCCATACATTGGCCTGTTCATTCTCTCTTTCACCTATACCAACAATTTCCACGCGATCAGCTTTAACTTACTTGTTTCTCCGACGTAATCCATCCAAGATCCCTCCCGCGGGAGGCGGCGATTGCGCACCATGACTCGCGCCTCGGCCCCTCCACTTCTACTACAACTACAGAATGCAGAAACGTTGTCTGCCCAGGCAGCTGCCCTACGAAGCCTGAAGAACGAGACAATTGGTCATGACCAGCGCAAAGAGTCCTGGGTTCGATGGGGGATTCTTCCCGTGTTAGCCAATATCCTGGTCGCCCGGCAGTCTCCCGGAAAAGGCACGGCTTCCGCGGAGCTCGCCGGGGGTTCGAAGCTCCGCTATCCTACATCGGAGGAAGATGAAGCTTGTCTTCAAGCGGTTATCATTCTAGGGAGTTTAGCACAAGGTATATAAAATAACGCTCTGGTCAATCGGGTACTCTACACGTACTCTTATCTCAGCACGGGAACTGATGATCGAGCAGGCGGTGCGGCCTTCCTTTCCCCCATTTTCTCCAGCGGTGTTCTCCCGGCCCTTCTGTCCATTCTCTCTGCGCCGGAATGTCCCTCGTTCTTCGTTCTCCCGATTCTGCGAACCCTCAATAATGTGGCGGATCGACTGCCGCTCCAGAGTCAACAGCTATCGTCCAAGGACACACGCTTGGCCGATCTGCTCTTCTCCAACGATCACATTGGCTGCTTAGCCCGTATCCTTGGCCAGGAGTATGAAAGCCATCATGATCAAGCGGCCATTGAACTTGCTGCATCCCTGGTTGGGAAATTGTGCACGGAGGAGGTCCATAAGGCAGTCCTGGCGGAGTGCGGGGTTTTGGACGCCTTGGCCGTAAAGGTAGCTTCTTTCATCGTTGCCCAAGGCTTCGTACTCCCCGGTGCGGAAGCGCATGTGCAGGATCCGGGTGCTCTTGGTTCTCTACCAGCCCCTGCACCTGCAGGAGCTAAACTGGCGCCCATTCTTCGCGCCGTTACGGTCATTATCGAGCATTCCAAGTGGCGCGCAGAGCACTTTCTCTCATCACCCGGTATACTTACTGTGTTTCCTAGGCAGCTCCCCGAGTTTGCTCCGACAGACATCAAGAAGGGACCATGGGGCTCGACTTACTTTTCTGGTTCCGCCGTTCCCCGCCATGCAGGCGCAAGTCCCTTGGAGCACCTTTTGCCATCGGTTCCCTTGTCGCAGAGCAAGTCACCGGCGAACACTCCTAATTTCCCGCCTTTAGGCCATCAGGGTACCACTCACCGCCGACACAGCCAATCGTATTCTACGCCGATGTCGGTTTACGATCCTCCAACCTCTGAAGACGAGGAGAACCCCATCATTCCGTGGCTCCTGTATATTGTCCGTGCGGAAGGTGGTATGGTTCGGTTGATGGCGGCTCGTCTTGTGACCGTCCTTTTTCGCTTGGGGCTAACCAAGAAGCGTCGGGTCTCGATGCTATGCTACCTGCTAATCCCGATCTTGATCCGGATGCTTGATAAGGACTACGAAATGAACGGGGACGATGGAGTCCAATACGGGGGACTGATCCCTTCGACTGAGCGTCTTCGTGAAGAGGCCCCGTTTGTGCTGGCTACCTTAGTGATTGATGATTTTGAGCTGCAAAGGCATGCAGTCGATGGCAATGCCATCAAACGACTCTCTCAGCTGCTCAAAGAAACATACAATCCAGTTCAGGACGTCTCTCGTCCCATGTGGCATGCGGATGCTGAAGGAAGTATTGAGAGTCCTCCCGACACTTTGTCCGCAGAGTGCCGCCTGGGCTCCCTGGGCTTCTCTCGTGTTCATTGCCACATCATGCGATACCGGGAGAACATCCTCAAGGCCCTAGCAGCTCTAGTCCCTTTCAAGGACGAGTATCGCAAGGCCGTCTGTGAGAACGGCGTGGTACCGTACATCATCGACTCACTGAAGCCGTGTTCAGACGACCAATCGGCGGACCCGTCAGGTCCAAAGAACACCGCTTCGCATGGAAACCCGACCTCAACCCTGTTAGCTGCTTGCGGTGCCGCGCGGATGCTGACGCGCTCAGTCAGTGTCCTAAGGACGAGTATGATCGATGCTGGGGTGGCGACGCCTCTCTTTGTCTTGATTAAGCACCCCAATATCGAGGTGCAAATTGCTGCTACGCAGGTGATATGTAACCTAGCCTTGGATTTCAGCCCCATGAAAGAAGTTAGTTCTACCATCCTTCTGCTACTTAAGAGAATGCGCTAACAGGTCAAGGCGATTATTACCGCCGACGTCCTCCCTACCCTTTGTGAACACGCACACTCTCCGAGCACCAAGCTTCGCATTGAGTCACTATGGGCCTTGAAGCATGTGGCATATAATTCCACCAACGACGTTAAGGTGAGAATTATTGAAGGGTTAAGCCCCGCCTATATCCGGCAAATTATCACCCAGGATCCGACCAACGCATTGGCCAAGCGAGGGATGGATGAGGAGATGGACAACGGTTCCAGCGTCGGGATGGGGCGAGCCAACTCAGCTGGGGAGCAGGTGGATTTGCTTAACCCGGTTGATAACGCCACTGGGCAAGATGAGGACATGAAGATGGCAGACACAATGCCCCCGTCCAAGATGAGCCTGGATATGTTCCTTCCGGATGCCACGAGACGGCGCAAGTTGGCCTTGCATGGTAACCTCGACCAGACAACCCAGGCCCGGCAGGATGATATTGCAGTACAAGAACAGACATTCGACCTGTTGCGCAATATCATCTGCGGGCCAGGCGCATCCGAGATGATTGACCATTTGTTTAAGGTGATTGGTCAGGACCTGATTTTGGATGCGTTGGCGGACAAGCTCCGGCCCCGGTCGATCCAGCTTCCTCACCGGAGGGAGTCGTCAGCGCACCGGCCTCTGAGCGTTCCTACGGAGATTCTGGTGTCAGTTACCTTCGTCATGATTCATCTGGCTGCGGGCCTCCCGTGGCACCGCCAGCTTCTGGTGTCACACCGGGACTTGCTACGCTACTTGATGGAGTATTTCAATCATAGCCATCGTGAAGTCCGCACCAATTGTGTGTGGGTAGTGATTAACCTTACATACAAGGACGATGCGAGTGAGGAGGAAGGGTGTCGAGAACGAGCGTTCCGACTGCGAGCGATGGGAGTCATGGATCGGCTGGCCAGTCTTGGGGATGACCCCGATCTGGACGTGCGGGAACGGACAAGGACAGCCCAGGATCTGGTCAATCACTTGACGCACACATAGTGAGAAAAAAAAATTTTATAATATTAGGCTAGCTATGCATTCGGGGGCCTGGATTTTGCGGACTATTTGGACTGGATCGATGGAATTCCAGACAATCTGGGAGGCGTTTGAGGGGCTGTTGTGTACAAAGCGTTGGTTTACTCATTGTAGACGGTGCTTGAACAGCACCAGGAAACTCATCCATTTCTACTGTGTGAATTTTGTTCGTGGCAACTTTCTGGTTCCTCTTCCTTCTATTGATTGATATCTCATCCTCCATCCCAACTTTCAGTTTCAGGCATCCCAAATGGGTTATCTTATCGATAAGATAAGGTCCGAGCGACGTCATCGGAAGGTCTGCCGCTGAAATCGTTTCCGGCCAATCTTACGCTGCTGTTTGTTTTTGTCCTGATGTCCCCTTCTTTTTCCGTGGTCCCCCTCTTCGTTCTCCTCTTTGTTCCTGACTTTTACCATCGTCACATCTTCAGTTGCGTGTGTGCTGATTGAGACGATGGCTCCCGTGCCTGCCACGCTGCTGCGTGCCCTCTCCATCCCTGACCCCGCCAAAGCCAGCCTGTCCACCGCCGGTCTAGGGTCGGGCTTCACAAACACCGGTGCAATACGAGCTACAGTTCCCCGCTCCGACGGCTCAGGGGAAGAAGAACGACGCTACTTTGTCAAGACCTCTCCAAATGGCGAGGCTGCGGAGGAGATGTTTCGTGGGGAGTACGAATCGCTCAATGCGATCGCGACGTCCGTGCCCGGATTCTGTCCGCGGGCTCTCGCCTGGGGCCCGCTGGAGGAAAGCGCTGGGACAAGCTTCTTCCTAGCAACCGAGTTTTTGGAATTAGGAGGAGCCGGCCGTCGAGGTCGAGGAGATACATTAGCCCAGCGATTAGGCAAACTACATTCGACGCCAGCACCCCCCGACCCTGCAACAGGACGACGTCGATTCGGATTCCCTGTTCCGACCTTCTGCGGGGACACCAAGCAGCCCAACCGCTTCTGCGACTCGTGGGCGGACTTCTATGCCAACGAGCGGCTGCTCACCATCCTCGAGTCATCAGAAACCCGGAATGGTCGTGATGCCGGCTTGCGGGATCTGGTGGAGCGGACGGCGCGGACGGTGGTCCCTGCATTGCTGCGGGACGGACACTTAGGTTACGACAGGGATGGGAATGGACAGGGTATTACGCCTGTCGTTGTTCATGGGGATTTGTGGAGTGGGAATGCAGATCGCGGTCAAATTGTGGGCAGCGGTCGCAAGGATGACGAGGAGGTAGGCGATGTAGTCTATGATCCGTCGGCATGCTACGCACACAGCGAATATGAATTGGGAATAATGAGGATGTTCGGCGGGTTTGGATCGGCTTTCTTCGCAGCATATCATAAGAATGTGCCCAAAACTGAGCCAGTGGAGGAGTATGAGGACCGTGTGCGATTGTACGAGTTGTGAGTTGTCCTCCTGGCTTTCGGTCTGAGTTTTTGGGAAAGAAGCTAACAAAAGAAGATACCATCATCTGAACCACCATGCGATATTCGGAGCCGGATACCGATCGGGGGCTGTATCTATTATGCAGAAGTTGCTGAGAAAATATGGGGATTAATGCTTGAGCCGGACAGAGTAGCTGCTATTGAGCTCGTTTCTAGAATGCCTTGGGGGGCCGTCTACGTGGATTGTTCTCTGCTCGTTAATGGCGACATTCATGACTGGTATCACAATTGAGCTATTCCATATTCGTATCTTTAGTATATTGCTACTTATTACTACTACTTCACTGTAGGCATATCTTGATCCCTTACCGCATGCGGGGTTGTGATCATATGCCATCAATTAATAAGCCCATGACACCATCCTCTGAGTATAAATAAACAGCCACTGCCGCCCACCGGACCATCCCATCGTCAATTCCACATCCATCTCGCAATGGCCGTGCCTGACGCAGACGTTCACCCCGAAGCTACCGGTGCAGCCAAAGCGCTGGTTGACCGACACCAAGCTGAGCAACCATTAAAGCTGTATGCCGGCTGGTTCTGTCCGTGAGTTACAACCCCCTCCCCCCCTTCAAAGTGCACTTTTTGGAATCTTCTACTAATACCTCCGCAGCTTCGGTATACTTCCCACCCCTCATATCTTCTCACTACTCCATTCATAATCGACTAATCAATCTCCAGTCCAACGTGTCTGGCTTGTTCTCGAAGAGAAACAAATTCCCTACCAGTACATCGAAATAAACCCCTACCACAAAGAACCCTCCTTCCTCGCTCTGAACCCACGAGGCCTCGTCCCCACTATCTCCGTCCCCGACCCCTCAACCAACACCTCCAAGCCTCTCTACGAATCCACCGTCATCCTCGAATACCTCGAAGAAGCATACCCAAACCACCGACCTCTCCTCCCTTCTGACCCGTACCAGCGCGCCCGTTCCCGCATCTGGATCGACTACGTCACCTCGCGCATTATCCCCACCCTGCACCGCTTCCTCCAGTACCAGCCCTCGACGCGCGGAATTGAGGGCCTGCACCAAGCCCGTCAGGAGTTCCTCTCCACCTTGAAGGAATGGGCTAAGGAGATCGACTCCTCGGGGCCGTATTTCTGGGGCTCGGAGGTGTCGCTTCCGGATTTGGTGCTCGCGCCGTGGGCGTTCCGACTTTGGGTGTTTGATGAGTTTAAGGGTGGATTAGGGATCCCGAAGCCCGGAGAGGGAGGGGAGGATGAGGAGGTTTGGGGCAAATGGAGAAAGTGGCAGGAGGCTGTTGAGGGACGGCGGAGCGCGAAGGAGACGACGAGTGAGGCGGAGCATTATCTGCCCATTTATAAGAGGTATGCGGATGATAAGGCGCAGAGTTGGTTGGCAAGAGCAACGAGAGAGGGTAAGGGGGTTCCATGATTCATGATGAATAACTCCGTGGTCATACGAGATGAGAAATTCATACTAGCTTTTGAACTATAGTCTCGATAATCTATATAGAGCCTGCTACTACTCGTACTATGAGCTCTCTAGAGTGGATTTGTTGGAGCTAGTAATCAGGCATTTACTGTTAGGGTCCCGGCTACAACTCACAAGTTAATTCGATTAGTACTATCTAATCTCCTTCAAATATCGAGCAAATTAACCTCGCGCTAGCCATACAATATTGGGTTCAAGTAGATAAGCATAGCCAGTAACCAGAAATACATCAATACAACATCCAAGCGAATAGAGAAGCTAAGTGGGCCTCTCAGCTAGAAGCTTCAGCTTGTATCCATGGCTAATCATTGGTACCCACTACTAAATTTTGTTAGAATGCGGTCAGTTTGTTGAATCTGTTCAACAATGTCAAGATGTTCACTGTTATGCAACTACATAAATTAGTCACCATACAGTACCAGGTATTGTAACTTACGTATTGTAATTCGACATTGAAAATGTGCCCGTCACATGACCGGCTGGCCAATGGCCGTCGTCGGCGGCCATCAGCATTAAGAAGCATCCCCATCCATTCCATCCCATCCAGAGCTTCCCTCTCCAGCCATCGCTCATATATCAATACTCTCAGCATGGCTCCCGACAAGAAGGAAGAAGCATCCTCCCCGGATGCTGCCATCCCCGACCCGCCGCCCATCCACCCGTCCTTCATCCAGGTAGCCAAGCCGTACATCTTTGAGCAGACCATTCAGCAATGTATTGCCGCGATGGGTGTCAATCCACTGCGCGAAGAATCCCTTCGCTTGCAAGGCGTGACCTGGATCGATAATGTCCGCCGTGTGCTCTACCTGTAGGTGCCCATGCGCCGGATTCTCCACTGCTCCCAAAGCTCAATATAGCTAACCAGGTAGTTAGCCCGATCCGCACCTTTAACACGGCTGTGGTGTACTACCACAAGTTCCGACTCGTTCATCCTGACAACGAGTATAATTATATGGTACTGCCCACTTTATGTCCCCTGTTGTACCACTCGACGTGTTTGTTAACTCTGATCCAGGACGCCGCTGCAGCTGCGCTCTTTACTGCCTGCAAGATCGAGGACACGTTGAAGCGGTCCCGGGAGATTGTTTGCGCTGCGTATAATCTCAAGCTGCCGGCACAGGAGCACATGGCTCCTGATAATCCGGTAAGCTGTTGCTTCTGACCTCTCTCATGAGATGCATGCTAATAAAGGCAGGTCTTTGAAGCACACGCCAGAGGCATCATCGGCCTGGAGAGACTAATGCTGGAGGCATCCGGCTTCGACTTCCGGACCCGCCATCCGCAAAAGACGCTCATCAAGCTCGCCCGGAAGTACGGGCTGACTCCGCAATCGGAGGTCTCGAACCTGGCGTATCGCATCTCGCAGGACCTCTATCGTACGTACGCGCCTATCAAGCAAACGACGTCCACCATGGCCTTCACCTGTTTGGAACTGGCGGGGCGGTTACTTGACCAGCGAATCGAGGCCGTGGAGCAAGGCGTTGACTATGCAAACTGGAAGACGAGTCGTGAGGAAGTAATGGGTAAGGCCGAGCCAACTTCCCTGCATTGAAGCTCAAAGCTAAATCGAAACGAAAAGAAACTCTCTTCGACCTCCTAGAGCTCTACACCCACAACCGCGGACACACCACCGTCGGTCCCCATTTTCCAGCGGATCGCTTCCTCACCGTCCGCATTCCACTAAACACCGAAGCCGAGTCCCAGAAACTACCCCGGTACACGAACTGGGTTCCTGAACCTCGCGAAAGCAAGGCCACGAACGGCGACAAAGCCACGAAGGATGCCACCACCAAACTGCACCCTCTCACTCCTGTTGCCGCCAATGGAGACCGGCCCAGAGCTACAGAAAAGGGCCGCGATGGCGCCGTGCGCTTTATGCTGGATCCGGAGTGCGCTGATGCCGAGAAATCCCACGTAGCGACGTACTTCAAAGTGGAGATGGAAGAGTACGAGGTTGAGGAGTGAATTGCTTTGATTCTCTCTCACACAGTCTCCTGATTGCCATATATCAGATGGACACTAGGCTGCGTTCCAGCTGCAAGTAACGTGCATTGCTCTGCACGTGTTACTACATAATGCATCCTGCATAGAGGCCCGTCTCGTCTGGTCTCGTCTGAGCACGCGGGCGAATCACCGAGCATGGCAATACGCCTCGGGCCTCACCTCACTCAGACGAGGACATTCGCGCCCCGCTCAACTGTTGATCGACTGATGGATGACCCACAGGCATCTTCAAGCGACAAGGCCGGAATGTGACTCCTCTTGAGCGAGCCCCCTGGTAAGTGTTCGTGTGCCGTGTGCCGACATATTGAGAAGGACAGACATTCAGAAAGGTCATTCGGACTCTTTAATGAGGCTCCGTGTCAGCGTACACCGACAAGCGGCCCAGGAGGGTGGAAGCATTCCAGGGGACTATGACCGCACCTATATAAACCTGCTTTAGTACATACTTACCAAGACAAAGACAGAAAGTTAGCGATATATTGAATGCAATGTATACTACCATCCATACTGCCAATCATTCGTTTATTAGTATCATCAATGTGTAGTGCACTCCGAGTAGATAAGACGTGCATATCAGTAATAGTAGCTGCCTATGCTGAAGAGGTCGTGAAGGGGAAACCAGGATAGAATGAAATCAGATACATGAGGGAGATACAAGCAAGCTTATGCCTATCAGCCACGAGATACGGATAATATGCTAGTATTATCGTTTACAAATCTCCTTGCGTTATTGTCCCTTTTACTATTACATTATTACACTCATTCTTACCACAAAACATCACCATAGCAAGAAAAGAATACAGTAATTATGAAAGAAACTGCAATGAAGAGAGCTGGAGGACAGGAATAAAGAATGATAGGTTAGAAAAAAACAAGATGACTATAAACTACCACAGTATGTAAACAGTGTAGTGTCATGTCAGTCTCATGTTGCAGGGTTCAACATTTCGTATCCGCGCCCCCTGCTGCATTCCAACCCTCACTCTCCATTGTTTTCACGTATGCCTGCTTCCCCCTCCACCCTCTTTGCTTTCCCCCCTTTTTTCGCCCTCTGAAAACATGTATACACCAATGAACAACAACCCCCAATGCAATGAGCAAGGAATATAGAATATAAGTAGCGATAGCGTGACAGATACATGCATGCATGCAGGGTGCTGCACATTTCCAAAAGAAAGAGCTTCCCGGTGCTGGCTCATGAGTGAGAGCGCATCCCGGGAGGCTAGAAAGGTGATTAGAAAGGTGTATAGATGGGACATAGCTCATTTTTAACCCTCAACAGCAACTATAGAGAGAGAAAGAGAAGGATAGGATTTTCATCACGGAGATCCATTGGATCAAGGGCAGGTCGAGTCGTCATGCTTCCGCTCTAACGGCGGAGCTCGGTGTTGATACAATCCAGGATCTGTAGGTAGATAAAGTTAGATATGACGCAAAGCGTAGACTGGGAACAGGGTTGGCTTACTGTTTCAGAGACAGTACCCTGGTTGTACAGGTACTTGCTCAGCCCCCGGACGACCTCGAGTTGCTCCTCCACCGACAGACCGTTGATGGCGATCTCAATTACATCTCCGACGCTCGCCTTGAACACCGCGATGAAGCTGTGGTAGTACATGTACGAGAAGAAGCCCATGATGAACTGGCAGTCCATGCGGTCAGTGATGCCACCGTGACCCGGGATCGACTCGCCAAAGTCCTTGATCTTGAAAGTACGCTTGAGACCGGAGGCGAAGAAGCCGCCAAAGGGAGCGATAAGAGAAGCGAATGTGGCGAAAATCAGAATGTGGAACTGGATAGGCTCAATATGGAAGGTCTTGTGCATGCCAGTCCACTCCGGGACATGGTAGGGCTGGGGCACGAAGGCCGGGTTGGGCGAGCATTGAAGACCCGTCAAGACGTTGGCACCCAGATCATTGACGGGGCAGATGAAGTACTTGTAGCGCATCAGAATGTTGGTCATGAAGTAGCCGAAGATGATGGTGCAAATCCACGCGCCAAGGAACCCTTCGACAGTCTTCTTGGGGGACAGCTGGATAAGCTGGGTGCGACCGAAGGTGATACCGCAGACGTAGGCAAAGATATCGTTCGTGATGACGAGAGAGGCGGGAAGGAAGAACCAGATCATGCCCTCCAGGATGTTGTTCATGACAAAGTGAGCTTGAACGACGATCAGGTAGAGCGCCATATGCGTCCAAGCAAACTGGGTAAATTGGAACCGGTACTGTCCTTTCTGCAAGGACGCGACGAAGAAGACGAAGCCTAGGATTACCTGTCAGCAAGAAAGAGGCAAGCGTCTACGCGCGAAGAGGATGAACTGACCCATAACATAAAGCGTGAAGCTAATGAACCGGTGGTGGGTAGCTAGAGGCAGCAGCACCCGATCCACCAGAAGCACATGCTTGAAGTAGTAGATGACGCTCTCTCCGTATAAGAAGTACATGGTCGTAGCCAGAAAGTACCAATTCAGCGACTTGGTGAAGCGGAGGTTTTTCTCCTTACTGGGCACATTGGCAATGGCGATAACCTCCTTGAACGAGATGATCTGGACAGCGGTAACGATGCCGATGATGTAAATGTGGCCGGAAAACATGGCAACGAAGAAGCCGAAAATCATCACAAAGGTCCATATCGTACGTGTAATAAAGGTCTGTTTCTTCTTTTCGTAATCGGACAACTGGGGCTTCTCGGATTTCTGGTCGTCATGTCAGCCTTGTCTGCAACACAGAAACACCTTTCACGGGGGTTTCCGGAAAGCTCGCAGCTCCTCACCTCCTCGGGAATGGTGGCAGGCGCGGTGACGCTGCCATCTTTGGCCGGGCTACCGGGGTCGGAGAGGACATCGCTGGCATCAGAGATGCTCAAGCGCCGACCTTCAGAGGAGTTGGACATCCGACGTGGGAACCTGACGTTGCGACGCGATTTGGACATGACGGAAAGTTATGTACAGGGGAGCAGGGGAGAGCGACGGAGAGCGACGGAGCACGGCGGCTTCTCGAGTCGTGGCTGCGGGGAGAGAGATCAAGCTCGGAATTTGACCGACCAGGCGAGACGCGCGAGCGCAGGAGTCAATAGAATTCAGCAGGAAAAAGGGAGACGAGACGGAGCAGGCGAAGCAGCAATGATCGTCGTCTAGCGAAAATTCATGTGAAATAATAGCGACCGGGGAACAGCGGGATGGAGCACGAGCGGTGGGCAAGTCAAGTAGATCCCCTGGAGAAAAGAGCTTAGGTCTTGGAGACTATCCAAACTGCTATGGAACCGGTCAATCCAGGACGTCACGAAGGGAGAAATCGACGGTAGGAAAGGTGTGGGTTGTTGGAGCGAGAAGGAGAGGAGAAGTTGGAAGAGGGAAGAAGAGAATGAGATCCCGTGAGGCAGCAACTGGCAAAGCAAACCAACTTGGAGGTCCTTCTGGATTTCCTCCCAACACGACGTCAACTTTTCCGCATCCCGCATTTCTCCTTCACTTCGTTTTACTCAACATTCATCCATTCATCCATTCATCCTTCCCCCCCGAAACTCAACCAACTAGTGCTCTCCTTTTTCAAATAATCCCCACTCTCTCCGTTCATGGCGATCGTCCAATTCAGGGCATGGAAGATAACGACGATGATTTCTTCTCCGACGATGGCTTCGACGACATCCCTCCCGGTACCTTGTTCCAATTGGAGCAGAAGGCTTATCGCGCAACTCAGGCCCCAAACCCTGCCCAACAACATCACCAGCCACAACAACACCAAGAGTCTGTCTCTGACGTAAAGAGATCGTCGCGACCTTTTTCCGATCAGAACCATGGGGCTTTTTCCGAGAATGCATTCACCTCCAACGCTTCCCTACAACCGCCTCCTGCTTTGCATACCGGGTTGAGTAACGAATACGATGTTTGGGATATAGGGGAGCTGGACGCCGAGGTTCTGGACAATGGGGTTCCAATTCAGTCAAATGCTGCACTGGATCAGGCGGCGACTTTTGCAGCAGCAGCTCAACATCAGCCAAAGGCTGCTGCTGCTGCGACGGCAGTGGGCGACGATGACTATGGGGATCTACTGGACCCCATGGAGGTCGAAGAAGATGGCGCATCCCATTTCTCTGACTTACACAGAGCCTATGCTGAGCTGAGTGAAAAGGTAGTTATGCGAAATTACCCTCCTTGAGTTCATCTGAACTGACTGTCTCGATAGCTGGCTTTAGAGAGCGCGCGACACAAACAAATGGCTGAGGAGCTGGCTGCAGCCAAATCAATGGCTGCAACGAAAGCCGGCGAGATCTCCATCATCCGAGCCAACCAGGCCAAACTCACCGCCGATTATGATCGCCAACTGACGGCTTTGCGAAAGGCGATGGCGGACGAGATAGCGAAACATGAGGAAGAGGTTGCGGCGGCTCGTGCGGAGGGCAAGATGTTCGCCACGGAAAACGCCTTTCTGAGGCAAGACCTAGCAGAGGAGGCCATGCGTGCCAATCAGCTCAAGGCAAAAGGTCGAACGGAGGAAAAGGCACCACCGGTGACTCCAAAGAAGTCGAAGGTGCTACCATTCCGCGACGGCTTTGACGATGATGAAATCCTCGCCGTTTCTCCCAGCAAGTCAGCACGTTCCAAGCGAATCACACCACTCGTACCGGGGAAAAGGAAAAGAAGGCACAGTCAGGATACCACGACACCCTTGCAGTTAAGCCCGCAAGCGGAGCCAATGGCAGCCGATTTGGCTGAAGATCTGTCGGATGATGCAATGCTAGATGCTATGCCGGATAAAGCTCAGATAGGCGCGGTGCCTAACTTTGGGGACCTCAGCATTATAAAGCGCCTTATGAACCACAGAACATACCCGGATGAGAAGCCCGATATCGAGGTCATGGCTGGATTGGCATTCCCGTCAGAGCCACAGCGCATGCTCTCCACCATCCTCTTGGAGGAAACTGAGAAGCTTGATCTTGGTAACTACATGGTGGAGTACGCGCGGGCGATCACATCGTTGTGGTCTCGTGCATTGACAGAAAAGTTCTTTCAACCTATCCCGATGTTCATTTCCATCATGCACTACCTCATATTGGAGGACCTACAAGAATTCGATCATGACTTATACGCACACCTGGTGCCGGTTCTGCAAGTATCCGCGGAAGTCAACGCAATCCCACGGTTCAAGGCCTCGCCCGTCTCCCGACAAAACCTAGGTCAGGCGCGAAAGACACCCTTGTCCGAACTGGAACCGCTGGTCGACTCGACTAAAGTTCTTGGCCTGCTGTATGACATGGCATGCTTCCGGATGCACGTAGAACAGGATGTGATTGAGCTGTGGCGACATGTGCGCTACGACTTTGTGCTGACGATGTTGAACTGCTCGCAGCGCATTGACGACATAACACTAATGCTAAGCTTACTGTCGGCCAGCATCCGCGCCGACTCATTCGGCCCCGTCCAAGACACTGAGCAATTTCAACTCACGATCGAGAACTACATCGTGGATCGCGTCGCCAACCTGCTAAGCGAGCCACCGCTGCTTGATGAAGGACAGGAGCCTTACAGCCCAGACGAGATCTGCGGCATGCGGCAAGAAGCATTAGCCTTCCTTACTAGCGTTGCTTTCAATCCCCGTATACCGGACAGCACGCACGGCAGCATGGTCATCGCATCCCACCCCACTGCACTGGCGCGATTAATTCGGGTGATTCACGATGAGTTGGACGCTCTCTATTCACAACCGCCCGAGAAGGACCTCCACGCAGCCTTGGTCAACGGACTCATGTGTCTCGTCTACAACGTGATGCAGCGCCATCGCGAACAGGCAGATCTGCAGCCCAAGCTGTCCCGCGTGCCTGGCGGTAAGCAAAAGTTCCTGGTGGTAATGACACGATTAGCGTTCAGCGAGGGACTAGTGCTAGAGGCGGGAATCGACGACGGCACAGTTGAAATGGCCCATGAAATCCTCGATGATGCTGTGACTCCGCAGGAAGCTGAGGCGCTGGAGGAGGCGTTTCCGAATGCCAAGCGGGAGGATTAGAGCTGCTTCCTGTAGCTGGGACAGACGATCTGCTGATCTGATGGGTGTTAGCGAATAATCTATGGTCGGATATGGAAGGGTGGATGTCTGAATATTTATACAACGATACCAACGATACCTGAGTAATGATATACGATAGAATATGATAATGCAAAAATCTCTAGTCTGTTGACTATTTAGAGTAATGCCCATCACTGATATACTCATAAGCATCTAAACATCCCATCGAATCATATTTCTCATCTCAGTGCCAGACCTTTGATTGTATTGCTGGTTGTTTTCGAGACGCTTGTCGAGGCTTAGGTGAGGATGTAAGAGATATTCCTCGACTGAGGCGAGAGGGCGTTTTCAGCAATGAAAGAGACTTGTGTCCGGGTCATTACTATAGTGTGAGAGGGAGCTTGATGGGTTGTAATGTGATGATTGGGATGATATTCAAGATAAATAGGGGTCTAGACAACAACTCAACCAGGAGACATAACCGCTTGGGATTAATATGCAAGGACGAATGGCCGCCTAAGTAATTATCAGCCTCATGTGCACTAATTAGAGGGAGTATTCTCATCATTCGCAAACAGATCTCATATACAGCATAGTCAATTCATTTCATCCGCTCCCAATCAGGTTATCAAATAAACCCTGTCGCCCAATGCCTGCTTTCTTTGTTCGTTGTCAACTAGTATGGAAGATGGCGTGAGTCCTCATATATTTCACAGCGCACTCTAGTCTATGCCAGCCTCTTTATCCCCAGTAGGGTGTCATTCAATGTAAGGCTACTTCCGCCGTTGCTAGTTCGCTTGCGCGGTGGATGCCGCTACTATATGTTGAAGTGAGTGAAAGGGTAAATCTGTGATTATATTAACGTAGATAGATTAGATCTTTACCGAGATACAGGAGGCGAGCAAAACAAATGATAGATTGTGAGAATAGTTCAGGAGGGGAAATTGCCTAAGTAGATACTGCGTAAGTAATTCGCATCATTAGCAGTAGCGATAATACCGAGCTGATGTAGTTTTAGCTTCAGAAACAGCACCTGCAGTCCACTAACATCGCCCGGCAGGATTGGGTCTGCAATGGATTGACAACCTTCCAGTATGCTCGGTTACAAGCACGGAAAGCGTGGTATATCTCCATCGGATGAATGGTAGTCAGAGATATATAATTCAACCAGTACCAAGCAGTTGACTTCTCATATGGGCTCCCTGGTTCACAGAAACATACATATAACCTACCAGTAAGGTGAAATTAAATTGACGTTCGGAACTAAAGACTTGAGCATTGCCTGCCCCAGAATATTCTACAGGAAGCTCATTCTAGACAGAAGTGGCTCAATAGGAGTAATAACTAAACGCCCAGCGGGAGTTAGTTAGCCGTAGTGTGTGGCGGGTCGACGAGTAGCGTCTCAGCATTAGCAGACCTTCTTCTCTTCAGTGAGGCCAAAGGATAGAAGATACTATTGACACTTGTCTGACACGCATCCCTGATGGAATACAACAGATTTACATTATGACTACAGCTTAGGGTCTACAGTTGTCTCTTCTCCATACCCCCGCGCAAGGCGAAGAAATGATGAAAAGAAATGATTCCACAAAGTGGAGGAGTGCCAAAGAATACGCCTGTCAATGACCCGAAGGCCGTTGAACGGATTGTTCCGCCGCGCTGTGCAATGCAGGGACCAATCCGTGGTGGACCGCCTTCTTGATCGCAGCCACCCAAACAAGGTAAGTATGAAGAAAAGAAAGAAGAAAAGATTCTAAAAGTTTGGCGGGCGAGCGAAGATTATATACCCGCTGGTGGAGGCGGTGAAAGAACGCTAATTGCAAGCGAGCTTGGTCCCGCCAATCAGAACCGCCCGTCATCAAAGGCTCTTGATGCCTCAGAAAGTTGGCATAAAGTAATATATCCGCACGTGATTGATATCACGTGCATCTGCGAAGTTTTGGGCGGCCGGGAATGCATGGGAAAAGAGGCCGACGGGCAGCGAGACAGACAAGAAGACATCTGCTAGCAGGCCATTCCCTGCCCATCTCGCCATCATGAGGAACAGGGCGACCCAGCATCTGAGCAAGCCGGTAAGGACATTTCTTTCTTTTTTCTTGCTCTGTCTCCTTGCTCATCTCGCCGCAATTGCTAATTCTGGTATGCTTTGCTTAGAAAGTCCGGCAATCATGGAGCAAATGGAACCTATATAACATGAAGCGGTTCTCCGTCAAGAACCCCATGTTCCGAACTCATTTCCAGCAAAAATGGGATGCCAAGTCGATAGCCCGTGGATATCATGGCGAACAAGTCTCCGAGAAGCACTGGGTGCGCATGTTTTCTCCCCGCATTCGTAGCGTGGTGCCCATGGATCCCGCCAAATTGGCCAAAGACGATGGTTCTGCCTTGTCTGCCGGTCGTGGTATGGGTGTTGAGTCGCGTTCTGACACAGCCGCGCATCTTAAACTCTCAAAATACGAGAAAGCCGACGCCGACCAACTGGAAAGGCCTTTTCCCTATACACAGGCGACTTTTGCTCCCCTAGAGCGCCGGCTGGATGTGGCCGTCTTCCGGGCTATGTTCGCTAGCAGTACGAGGCAGGCGCGGCAATTTGTCATTCATGGAGCGGTCACTGTCAATGGAAAGAAGGTGAGTGTGCCTGGGACGCTGCATGGTCCTTTTCATTTAAGCGCTGCCATCGAAAGCTGATCGGTTACGTTTGACAGATGAGATACCCCGGTTACCTGCTCAACCCTGGTGATCTTTTCCAGGTCGAACCCGAGCGTGTCATGTTTGCCACCGGTGCTCCAAAGGACAAGTACGACCGGCGCGCGGCTCGTGTTGCTGAGAAGGAGGCAGAGAAGGAGGCGGAGAAAAAGGCCGAGGAAGCCGAGGAAGCCAAGGAAGAGAGTGAGGCCAAGGAGGAGGATAAGCAAGAGGTCCAGTCCCCGCGCCAGACCTTGCAGGCTATGCTGTCGCAGGCCAAGAACATCATGGCCGACAGCAAGTCGGTGCTTCCCGCCAAGCGGAAGCAGGAGCTGCGTGGATTCCAGAAGGCCGTCCGTCGCGTGCTGTCTCGCTCTGATTCAAACGTCCTCGCCGACAACCTGGAGGCTCAGTTTTCCGAGCTGACTCTGCTGCTCAAGGCCAAGAAGGCAGAGAAGACGAAGAAGTCGGGCAACAAGGAAAGACAGGATACCACACCTGCCAACTCCGAGAAGTCCACCGACACCAAGGCTGCTACTGAGGTAGACAGCGAGACCCAGCCCGGCGATAAGCTGTCCGAGGCATTCCGCCAGGCTGCTGAGAACCCTGAACAGGAGGTGGATACGTCCGAGTTGACCGATGAGGAGTTCAAGATTCTTCGTCGTGCCCTTATCCAGATGCGTGATAACCCGATCGATCATTCGAAGCCGTACGCTACGCCCTGGCGGCCGCGGGACTTCATGAGCGCCTTTGCCACGATCCCTCGCTACCTGGAAGTGAACCCTAAGGCTTGTGCGGCCGTCTACCTGCGCCACCCCGTTGTTCGTCCGGGCTTGTCGGAGGTTCCATCGCCCTTCAACCTTGCGACTGGAGCGCTGGCATACCACTGGTACCTGAGACGGCGGTAGATGCATGAGAAATGCTTGTACTAATTAGTTGCCCCCATCTGTTTTTGTTCTTTGGGTTTATCTTCGCTGTTCTGCGGGCATGTTCCACAGTCTTATTGTATTACTGGGTCGCTGGTTTGGTTGTTTCTTAGATCTTCTCTGCATTGTCGGTGTGCTCACCGTGTATCTCTATATCTATCTGTCTGGTCCTCTGTTGAAAGGCGAGGGTCAATGTCATGTTGCAGCGGTGTTGGAGCTGGATGAGCACAAATGTAACCACCAATGAAATATATCCTCACTTCATATTATTGTCCTCCCTTTGTATATTCATCTAATTATAACAGCCTGTGCGATCTCTTTCGTCCAGCATCTTGACTCGATATAGTATCATGGATGTATTGTATACATGCCCAAACGGGAAGTAACCGTGGTGGTCGGCTTACCGTCAGCTGAAAAATACACGCCGGGCCCCGATCGGCGGGGGCTTTTCGCCTGTCAACCCTCGAAATTGCAAATCCGACCGAGCAATTTTCATTTCGATTTCGACTTCGACCTTCGACTTTCCTTTTCCTCTTTCTTTCCTCTTCAATCACCAGCACGCCGGCAGTGCGTCCACTGCTGCTGCTTCATCCTCATCGTCCTTTTTTCTGATTATTGTCCTCCTTATTGTACCCCGCCAGTCGCACAGACAGTCCAGTATCACAGACCATGTCAATGTATCCCTGGCATGGCTCCACGACCAACGCTGCCGCCGCCTCTTCTGGACCTCGCATCGACTCCCCCTCCTCCACTAC
Source organism: Aspergillus welwitschiae (assembly GCF_003344945.1). NCBI lineage: Eukaryota > Fungi > Ascomycota > Eurotiomycetes > Eurotiales > Aspergillaceae > Aspergillus > Aspergillus welwitschiae. The sequence goes on from NW_020798695.1 coordinate 201,115, forward strand.
TCAGTCCTCCCTACAAGTGCCTGGGTTACGATGGCTCCCTTCCATGATCTCGCGCGCAACACCTCTTCCCACCTTGTCATCTTCCAATCTTCGTATAGCCCAGCAGCAGCATCAGCAACAACACCCGTCGCCGCAGCCTTCCCAAACACCACCGCAGCCGCAGCCGCAGCCGCAAACTCCCCTCTCCCATCCTCATTCCCATTCCAATCAACACAATAACCAACCGGCACGCCCGCAAACACGCCAACCTGGACCAGCCGTTATCGATTCGCGATCCCAACAACCACTGACTGAGGCCCTCGAAAGCGAAGCAAGTGACCATACGGATCCCGGTGCGCGCGACCCCACCCACACCGACGCTCTCGCAGATCCCGACTACGGCACATCGCCCGATAATTTAGCTCAGGGAACGAATATTTCCCGACAATCCGGGCATAGACCTACGACTACCGCTGGGATTATGCCTAACGGCACCGCGGCTAATCGAGCCGCACTCCATGCAGCAGCAGCCAGTATCGTTAGACCCTATCCAATGGAAGACCATGACGACAATCCCGATGGCGCGCCAAACGGCGATCGGTCGCGCAAGCATGGAAAGCGATTGACTACCCTGGAAGAAGTCTCGTTGTTCAATATCTGCAACCGGCATGCGAGCGAATTCGGACAGCGCAGTAACCTCTGTAAATGGTGGATGACTGTTACAGAAGAGTTTACCCAGGACCAGGGACACCCATACTCATGGCATTCGGTGCGTCGTAAAGTGGAGTTGGTTACAAAACAGCGGATGAAGTTCCTCGACGAACAGCGCGACAAGGGCGCGGACGCGAGCGAAGACCTGTCGAATCCCCGGTGGCGGGCAGCAGTGGACGCATGGATTCCTACATGGCGGAGATGGGAGGACGCAGAGGCACGGCGAATCGAGAAGCGCGATTCGCGCAAACCGAGAAAGAGGAAAGACCGGCCATGGGACACATGGACTATGAGTCCCAGTGACGAGTGGAAAGGCACAACAAGCCCACTTCCTGCTGTCAGCCAACAGCAACCTGGACCTGTGACTCCTGTATCGCAGAGCACAGTGCGACTACCCCCAGGGTTCGACAGTATGTTTTCGAATCAGGGACTACAGACCCCGTCGCCAGCGATTAGTGTTCCGGATGGGCTTGCGACACAACAGCGGGCAACGCCATCCACGACTGTAGCAGCAGCAGCTGCTGCCGCTGCTGCCGCGACAAATAATCCGCCATCAGGGACGGACAATTCCATGATGAGCGCTATGCTGGAGACATTGGGAAAACTCAACCGTCACCTCGACTCGGTTAACACCCAGCCTACCTCATCTGTGACCAAAAAACCGGCGTCGCCCTCCAGATCCCGTGCTCGCGAACAACGCCGGGACGCTCAACCAGCGGAACTCAACACAACTACCAATAACGCCCCTCCTGCCTCCGTTGCACAAACTGGACTTACGCACTTATCATCCGACTTCATCAACAAACTCAAAGATGAGCTCCGTCAGGAAATGCGCGCCGAAGTGCGTGCCGAGCTAGAGAAAGATCGAGCCACACTCGAAGAGAAATTGGACTCGGTGCAGCGGACGCAGGAAATGATCCTTGAGATGTTGAGACAGGAGCCTGCTTGAGAACCCTTTCTCTGTCTCTCGTTCTTTCTTATTTCCTCGTTCTTCTTTTCTCTCATACTATTCACATCCTCCTGCTTTCTGTTTAAATATTCGTGCCTCCTTTGATTTCACCATATGATACCCATGGACGAGTATGTCGACTATCTTATATCCTATGTCTTTTATTAGCTTTCTTTTCGATTCCTATTGTCTTTGAATGCTGCAGTGCGGATATGTGACTTGACTGAGTGACTGACCGACTGACTGTTGGCGACATCCTTTCTCTTCTCTTTTCATATTTCCATTCTATTCAATTTCATATATTCACTATGACCTTTCGGGGAAACAATACATATATAACCTACCTATACTTTCACTACATCCAAGGTCCATATCTGTAGGAAGTAGTGCCGAGTAAACACTATCGAAAGGCATCTAATAGATCTCCAGAGGTGTATTCCCCGACTTAATGCTTTATTATGAGTAGAGACATACTACTAGGAGAATCTGAAACTTCAAGATGAGGTTTGGAGTAATGCAAAAATATAAATAAAAAACAGAAAAATTTCCCGGGCTAAATTACATAGTAAACATATCCATGGTATGGATGCCTTTGCGTAGTAAGTAGGTAGGAGCCTGCCAATCCCAAATGGTATGGTGCGTGATGTGTGTGCGCGGTCTAAACTTTTGTGTTTAACAAGAAAAACAAAAGGATGACCTTCCTCTCACTCGCTCCTCCTATTTCTTTCATTTTCTTCTCTCGCCTTGTCATCATCATCCAGAGTTCTTCCAACTGAGCTTCATTTCTTCACACTGGAAAATAGGGAGCCTTGTGTTTTAAAAGAAACATATCTAGATTTGGATTTGAGTGGTATGGGTATATCTAGTAGTAGAAGGTCTCGTCGACAGTGCGACCACGCATCCACTTGGGCTCGGAGCCACGGACGTAGATGTCCTCGAAGAGAATGCGGGAGGTGTTCTCGGGAGCGGGCATCTTCTCGGCGATGGCGACCTCCTCGTCGACGTGGGCACGAGCGGCCTTGTCGAGGGACTTGAGCTCGTCCTCGGAGCAGACGTTCCAGTCGAGGATCTTCTGCTTGAGACCGGCGATGGGGTCGTTGGTGCTGCGCATGCGCTGGATCTCCTCACGGCTACGGTAGGTGGTACCGGGGTCGGACATGGAGTGACCACCGTAACGGTAGGTGACGTACTCGTAGACCAGGGGGCCGTTGCCGGCCACGGCCCAGTCCTTACCGTACTTGACGGCGGCCTTGGTGGCCAGGACGTCCATGCCGTTGACCTTGATACCAGGGATGTACTGACCACGCTTGTAGTACTCGGTCAAGGCGGAGGAGCGAGCGGCGGAGGTACCCATACCGTACTTGTTGTCTAGTAGAAAAAGAATTAGCTTTGGCTGTCTTGTATGGAGTGGCGGAGGACTATGACTTACTCTCACAACCGAACAGAACGGGGAGGTTCCACAGCTTGGCCATGTTGAAGGCCTCGAAGACCTGACCCTGGTTGGAGGCACCGTCACCGTAGAGGACGATACTGGTGGTGGGCTCCTCGTTGTACTGCTGGGCGAAAGCGAGACCAGCACCGACGGGGACCTGGGCACCGACGATACCGTTACCGCCGTAGAAGTTGGGGGCAAACATGTGCATGGAACCACCCTTTCCGTAGGCGATACCCTCACGGCGACCGAGCAGCTCACCGATGATGGAGCGGACGGTACCACCGCGCATCATGGCGAAACCGTGGCAACGGTAGGCAGTGATGACCTTGTCGTCGCGGGTAATAGCGTGCTCGATACCGGTGGCGACGGCTTCCTGACCGGTAGACAAGTGGCAGAAACCTCTGATCTTCTTCTCCTTGTAAAGACGGTCGGCGGCCATCTCCATGCGTCTGAGCGATAGATTAGATTCTGCATGAGGCTTGTGGAAAGAAATAGCAAAGGGCCAAACGGTGGCCATACCTCATCGAAACCATGTCGTAGTACATCTGCTTGAGCTCCTTCTTGGTGATCTCCAGGGTGTACGGGGGAGGGTCGATCTCGTAGGTCTCGAAGCTCTCGTCGGAGAGGCGGACAGTGAAGGGCTTGTCATCCTCCTGTAGATAGATGGAAATCGCATTAGCCAGGGCCATTGCGGAGGTCAATCCGGGATATCCAGGGAGCTCTCAACGAACCTGGGGGACATTTTCAGCATGCGACGAGGCGGCGTCGGTGGTGACGGAGCGACGAGCAAGAGGAGTGAGGGCCTGACGCCTCAAGGGCGCGGACTGACGGACCGCAGCGCGGAACAACATGATGGACGAGAGGGAGGGTCCAACCGGGGAGGGTATAGAGGAGCTGGAGGAGAGGAAGGGAGATTCTGTTATCTTCAACTTCCTCAACGGAGATGTTGGGAACAAACTTTCCCCTGCGGCTAGGCGGAATTCGGCAGGCGGCTTATCTAAGCCCGCTTCCCTTCCCTTCGGGGCCGTCCGGTGTAGGCCCCCTGCAAACCACACAAACACCTCTTCTTTTCACTACAGCTGCTTCTTTTATTCTTCTACTGGCCTCGATTCACGCACGCTCTCACTTTGTCTCTCTCTCTTCTATCAGTATCAACACACAGGCTCATCTTTCTCCCATCAATTGAGCTTGTCAATCGCGCCATTGAGCTCGTTACGGCGAACGGGCCCTCTGATCGCCATGGCCAACCAACCACATCACTCCCTCGCTGTTTATCGGGCCTTTGTTCACCCGATCACTGGCCAGACCGACTCTTAGCTTAAGGCAGAACTGGGTTCCGTGTCTTTCCGAGCCTGTCTCAGCATTTCACTGAGCTTAGGCGGTCACGTCCTCTCAGGTAGTATGGCGACATGCGTGATAGCATGTTATAGCATGTTAATATGTGCACTGTCTGTACTGTCCCAAACTTAGCAACAGGATTTTCCTGGTCAGCAGAAGTGATTGCTGTTACATTAGCAGTTGACCACCGGCACTTTGGAGCCGCCATCAATCTCATGCGGACAAAAGTCCGAAGCATACTACTATGGATCCCCGAGCTAGGATTTATATCCGATAAGCACACTGGCTCACCGTGTCTATCTTCTGACACTGCCTTCCAAATGCAGTTGTGGGTGAGACGAAGCCTTTTAACTGACTTTGGGCTCTCCAGACGACCTCGCTTGTCTTAGAATTCTTGAAACAGACGCTGCATCGCCATGGATACATTCTGGCCCCATGTATGCGGGTCTGCCAAAGCCACGCTCACTACGATTACACTATGGCGGTGTTAGTTGGGGCCCAGATTTAAAAGCCATCTCGAAGTTGGTATACTTACAATACAAGTTCTGTAAGACACAGCCTGGGGCCAGTTCGTTGCGCCACGTGCTGCTCAGCCATGTGCGACGGGCCAGCAAACTGCATGACAGGCTGACACGATGGCCGATAGCCAACGACAATGATTCACTACCCAACAGATATACGCGCAAGGATTCTAATCCTCTAGAATTCCATCCGCATGAACGCTTGTAAGATCCAGCCCACGATAGGAATCCTACGGGAGCTTTGCAGGGCCTTGGGATTCCCGCGATAGCCGATACCCTAGCATATACGCGATTGGTGAGAATTTAGCACACGGAGGGAGCTGGCCAGGCTTAGAACTGATGTCATACAACCCGGAGTCGAGTCCAGCAGAGATATAGGATTTGGATCCGATTCGACTGCCCCGTGCGCGGAACGAGGCGATCATGATAGAGCCCACTGTAGCGAAGCATCAACGGCCCGCGATCTCCGATCGTTGTGGGCTCGATTGAAGTGTCGAGAAGACATATGTGACTGTGTAACTTTCAGTAATAAAACGCAGTGAGAGGCAAAGAGTGACGGATGCGCCCCCAAAACAAATGTGTGCATGGAACCTGTTCTGGCTACATACTGTCAGCATCAATAACTTGCCATGGGGCGAAAACGCCATATTCCAAGAGTAAACACTGAATCGGAAGACTACAGCACAGCGCAGAAACGAATCAGACAAACACGACTCTGAATGCTAGGAGGCAGTGCTGATATATACTTAGTTCACATAGATATTAGAAGATAGGCACAATATCGGCCTATAATGCAGTCATAGTGTAGACTGATCAATCCTCAGACCCGAGCATCACAAGAATAGACGGACCAACAGCCTAGCGAAAGACGGCAACAGCAGCACAACTCAGCCCAAGACGGGACCGACCCCTTGCGAAACGTGGCAAGAGAAAGTGGATAAGCTGAAGGTGACCCAAATTAGTAACTATATTACTTTACGCACGGAGATGGTTCGTCACGGAGCTAGAAATGGAATTCCAGATTTCCCACACTGGGGACCTTCCCACCGGCACTAGTTGCTTCCCTGTGTAACCATTTAGTAAGTCAAATACTTAGCCCGAGAAAGGAAGAAAGAATCAGGAGAGAGAGAGAGAGAGAGAGCAAGGCGTAGCAGGGCTGGGTGCATACACGGGAACTTAATTGCGTAGTATATCTTGGGGGCCATTCCGTCCAGTTGATTAGTTGTTCAACCCGGAATTCCAGATTTTGGGTCAGCGGGTGAGATGGATGCAGATGTGTAGATCATGGCCTGTGTGTGGCCTTGACCCAACTGGAGCGGTGTTGGGAGGAGGAAGTAAGTCACAAAGTAGGAAGGTATCACGATCACATTACCAGGATTATATTACTGCGATTTGTAATTTTGGAACTTGCGTTCGTTTTCATTTCCATACCCCGAAGAGTGAAAAAGAGACCCCATAGTAGCATTGAGGGGAATTGAGTTGAGAAACGGAAGGAAAAAAGGACATACTGCCTTTTCTGGACTCCTGTCCGACAATAGTTTTTCTCCCTCTGACTCGGATACCAACCCTAATGGCATTCTGGGGTGTTCTAGAAAACAGAGGCTATTTTCCCATTTGTTGTGTTCTGGGAGCTGTGAACTCTGTTTGTTGTAGTGGGGTGTTTCTCTTGCTGATAGAGTTTGGTTAGCGGGTGAAAATGGTCTTGGTATGTTACAATGGCGTTGTTACTTACCCATGATGGTTGGTTCTCTCGTATCGGTGAAATACCAAGTAGCAAAAGTGGCATGTATTCAACCTTTTGCCGTATGATGGGTTAGGGTAGCACGGATTCACCTAAGCCTTGGGGGGAATTTGTAATTCGCATTGCACGACATCATCATCGATGTTTATTGCAGGTATTATGCATGCATGGTGGTGTTGGTGTCACATTATGTCCTGCATGCCTGGGTCTTTGTGTACCGTGCGGGGAGAGCCATAGTCGGCTACTATTGCCCTGGAAATTTGAGAATGAGTGAATAATGACTGCACTGGGCTATGAAAGGAGATTAGGCTCCATTTAGTGTTTTAATAGAGGTAAGAAACAATTTGTGTATGAATATAGCCCAGGTTAATTATCGGAGACTGCGGGGTCAGTTCCATACTCACTGTGGCCTAGATCTGGAGACTACTACCATAGCACTCTCCAATCCTATGCAGCCCACGGGCCATAGGGCCTCTCCAGAGGGATTAGTTAGGCTAAGATTAATGCTAAGTCTTGTCATCAGCTAATGTTACATTCTTGCAAGTCAAAATTTACCTATTACCTAAGACATAGACTTGGCGCCAGACATGCCCAGGCTTCATAGATGCCAATAGTGCGAAAGATGAAGGGGTTTTACGATCCGTAATTAGGTAGGCATTATCTACTGAGCTGTAAAAAGAAATATCTCGAAGATAATATACTTTGACTTCTTCCATATCTATTTGGGATCCCTCATATACGATGAATCCTGTTAACATTCACAGCCCCAGCCCGTACCACAACTCTGATACATTCTCAAACGCATCTCTTGAATATACACGTACATTGGGAAGCTCAAAACCCCCTATCTCCTACATGCATTACATACATAGGAGCACAGCATATTGTGGGTCATGCTGGCTCATTTATCCCCTACGACCCGGAACAAATTGCGGACATTATCTCGGGCAAGCGGACGTTATTGCGAGAAAGTAGTGTGACATACTGTATCAGAGCGGAAAGAGATCATCCATTTAGTATGAGCTACGGAAACATGTCCAGCTTGCTGAAACTGCTGTGTGATGTGGTCCAGATGCAGGAAACTGCGCGGTTTGAATGATAGAGACCCCCGACTTGTGATGCTAATATACTTAGCTTTAGAGACATCAATACACCGAAGTATGTGAGTTGATTGATGGAGAAATGGATAGCAGGCTGCCAGGCCAATATGATATCAAGAAAGTGAGGGGTTGAGGTTGGCACGGTTAGAATGCTGGTTCTGCTATAGTAAAAAGATATGTTGTTGAGTATGTGCTTGCCTTATTACTACTCTGTATCATGGCATAATGGTATACTCTCTCTTAATTATTGTATTACCGTGGGTTTGTGTAGTCGTGTAGTCAGAGGCATAATGAAGAATTTGGTAGATATTAAGATCATTGCAGAAGCTCATACCGTCCATGGTTATGTCTGGACTATCTGCCGCGGAATCGTGATCCATTGTATTATCTATGTCCTACTGGAATAATGTATGGTTAATAAGTGAAAATATTCTACTTAATCAGTCAAGTCAATAACCACAGACTGTAGTAAGTCACTAGGGTATCTGCGAACATCTAGATGGCTTAGATCTGTGACAGCACCGGCCACTCCGAAAGTATAGCAGCACCAATGTGGTAATGCCCTCTTAGCTTCTCAAACCAATGCATGTGAATTTAGCAAATCACCTAGGAAGAGGGTACTTTTGTTACAGATTCATTTCTGATGGTCAAGCATACGTGTCCAGTACTACGATAATGCATGTGCCCTTTTCATTCCCTACCACCATCTCCAGCTACACACTATCCAGTCGAAATAGGCGATAGGAATTATGAACAAAACATAAGAACCTGGAATCTAGACTAGACGAATACGACAATACCCCCAAAAAGACACCGAGTTCTACATAGAGTAAACAATCCCACAAACCAAAACCAAAGTAAAGTGCTGACCAAAAATTCCTCACCACACAATAACTAACCAGATAATCCGCCCATGATCGACACCTGACAGCAACCTCTAACCCATTCAAGTCATCTCTGCGACTAACTCCGCGAAATCTCCTCACTCACTCACCCAGTAAGAGTACTTGGCTAACAAATCCCTAGACGGAAAGCGGGCCCGAATATTGTACCACCATCCAACCCCAACATCTATCAAAAATAACTTCGAGTCTAACAATTTAGTCCGACAACTCGAGTCTCGAAAACCCAAACCCTCCTTTAGCAATGACGTACGTACTTACACCCTATGTACTTATTTTCCCTTCCCCTGCCGTGTCTCGTTTTTACGATAACCCGCACAGTGGAGATAGTGTTAGGTTTATATCCAATGCCGCTGACAAAGACAGGGATCATAAGAATGAAGGTATTTTGATTGGTGTGAGAAAGCCAGAATCAATAATAGGGTTAGATGAATCCGCCAATCAATGCTTAGAATTGGCACTTTCAGACATGTCCATAACTGTACTAAGTACCTAGTACGGGGTACTCCGAAATGCACGGCAAGGTTATAGTAGTCTATCTTGTGCTCGAACCACGGTTAGGCCAGCGACAATCCCGATCCTGGGTTATCATACGGCCGGAGGAATGGACTTATCTACGGAAGATCGTCGGCGAATCTACTTGCTTAGTTTCTTAGAAGACATTGAAGCTATACAGTATGGGGAAATCAGGAGGGGAAAGGGAACAGGAAGTACCTTGCGTCAAAGGATGGACTGTGCGGGTGTCAATGCTGCATTGGATATGTCGGGAGCCGGACTCGGGGTAAGACGAGTCAGTACTACACTCAGGGTCGGGAGCATTCCGGGAAATGCGAAGTAGGAGCAGGAGCTGAAAATTGAAGCGTCCGTGCAGAGAGGAGCTACTGTATGCGGGTTTAATTGATTGAAGGGATGCAGGTCATTGGACACATATGCAGAAATCGAGGTAAAAGAAAAAGAAAAAGAAAAAGAAATGTATGAAAATTGCCTTGCAAGTGGCGCTGCTGGGCTGAGGGGGATTTTTTACATATCATAAAGTCAGTGCACATCGGGCATGACCAGTCGCATGAATTCCAAGGAAAAAGGTGCACTACTGTGTAGTATTTCCTACTGTGTCTATCTATCTATCTACTGTAGTTACTACTTGTTAACTTCGTATTGCCTGACAATGAGGACGGGTGTGATCAGACCACACCTAAAAGCAAATCCCGCAGGTGCCTGCGGCGATGGGAGTAAATAGGTACTTTGTCTGTGTTTCTGTGTCATTCGGCCCACCTGACCATAAGGGGAAGGGGAAGGGGGCTTGGAAGGCATGGCGGACAAGGCGGTTCTGCCCCAATGTTGGATGTTGGAGAGCTGGTTTCACGATTGTTTCAAGGGAGATATTCGATAACAAGAATATTATTACTGCCCGCCCCCAGCATTTCTGTATTCTTCATACAGTGAACTAGTCTAGATCCAGTTACCAATCACTTAGGAGCCGAAGAGAGTCAGGATGAAAAAGCTAAGTAGTAGACACCGTCATGGCTTGGTGCGAGTGGTAATTTACTGTAGATATTGCAATGGATCGGGATTGCTCTTTCCAGCATGGTCGCGCCCGTAGTCATGACCTAAACTGCGCCGGTTAGAGTAGCGGATAATACTCCGTATTAACTATCAATTTGCAGAAATCGTCAGTCTAGATTAACCCAATACAACATGTACCAAATCAGTTCTTTGTCCGACTGGTCCCATAACCAAGATTTGACCCTGGCCGTTGAAGTCATAAGGCGGATATTTGACCTGTCGAGCGCCATGATAGTGGAGAGTCAGGATACTAATCTAGGGGCTTTGAACACTGACAGGTGAGGGCGCCTCTCATCACCGACCCAAGACCCGTGCATGATTATGGGGCCAATGCACTCTTCTGCATATCATTGCGATAGTTCCTGAAAACTAGTGAGTGCTGTTGGGGCCATGTTGGGTAGTTATGTGATTTTGCATCATTATATTTATTGCTGAGGTAACACAGATGCGGGTAGTCACATTCAACAGCCAGTTGAGGTGGGATCGTCCTCAGATCTGTAGGTACCATGTACGTGAAAATAATTCCACTGTGCGCATGCGAACTGTGCCGTCATCTGAATCTGACAGCGCCCAAGATTGATTGTTGTGGAACGTGATCGCGGTGTGGTTGGCTCAGCTTTGCTTGCCTTCTTCCACAGATCGCGGTTCCACGGTTGAGAAGAATAATGGAAAAAGCGAAGAAAAAGGGCCATGTATCCAAGTGTCGAGGGACCAACCATGGTATCGAGTAGATTAAGCAACCAATCGGATGAAAGACAGGCAGTTAACTCAGTTTTGAGTCTTAAGAGCTCTAGAAATGATGATGGTGCACGACGCGCTTAGTATGGCGTACTAAGCTAATATACCGAGGTCGCCTCCGTGGTGGAAGCCCGTCTCTAGGTAGTCTGTCATTTCGACTAGTTAATCGGTAGGGACTAGTAAATAGGAGTATATTGCCACATCGACAAACGTATCGACTGTGGTCTTGGAGGCAACCTCGGAAATGGCAGCCGTGTTCAGATGAGAAAGATACCCGTCAAGAAGCCAGATCGCCCACGTCTAAACCCTCAGTCGGTGAATGAGGTCGTGTCCGGCCACCCCCCCCAGGAAAGCCTTATGCTCCTTAGCCTGGACCAGAGAATCCTCCACTACGGCGCGAACCCTAGGCTGATCATCCGTCGTCATAAAATAGAGTTGCAGAGGGTAAGATCCAGTGAGTTGCTTTTTTCCCCTAGGATTTCCTTGAATCTTGCTGACTGGGGGCTGAATCCTTGGGTCCGGTTCAATAGTCGCATGGATTTCAAGTGTAGACTGCAGAGGGTCGGGGAGGCCTCACTAGGGGCGGGGGTAAAACATTTAGCACAATGCTTTACAAGGCATTCTATAGCTGTGCAACGTAGTGGCAACACAATTTGCACAAGCGGGCAACCTCTTTCTCTGTCTAGATTGTGACTGCCTGGTGTTGTGCAATATAGAGTTTTGGCAACATGGTAATCTCCAATTGATGATACGGGAAGAAACAAGACGATGTAACTCTGGGTGTTTGGTTACCTTACTCCGTACCGAACTGCGAGTTCCGATCGGGCGCAAGTGGGGAGAACCGCCACCAGCACCACGGTTCCTCCACAGCACATATTTTTGGACTTCAGCGCGCACCTTCCCTCAGGCAGCCAGCACGATGGTCGGTCATATTGATGATCATCATTCAGAAGATTCCCCGCTCTGTGGTCACTGGCGCATAAGTGGATGGAAAAACCAGAGGACGTGCTGCTCCGTTGTCCGTGTGGTGCGCTCTCCGTTACCTCCGTTTCTCCGGAACGAAAATGGACCAGGTTTTTTAATAAGCCCAAGGCGACTCAATGCTCTCTCAATAGCGATTGTGACCGAGTGGACTAACGCCCAAGCGAGTATAGTACAGTCCCAAGGAACGCTGGAAGGGGAAGGGAGCGACCCGCCCAGACAAACTAACCTTTCGGGTGGAAATCTTCCACGGTGGGGATCCCGTTGATATGCAGCTGTACCGCTTGCCGCTTACGTATCCGGTTGACACTCAGTTCTCTACTGGAGAAAGGGGAATAACAACACTGACCTACAAGCTCAGGAGAAGCATGCCAACCGGAGTTTCCGCTTGCTCTTAGCCTACAGCGCTTCGATGGGACTCGATTTACTTCCTCGTCATGACAGCAAACGTTCGAGGATCGACAGTCCAGTGCCGAAATTAAGGCCAATCGTTGCTGGATTGTGCAAAAGCACCAGCCTATCGGGATGCCATTGCCGGGTCCAACGAGGATCGCTATATATGAGTATCAATAGAGACCACCAACCTCGACGTGTATTTTTTTTTTTTTTTTGGCTGCTCATGGCCATTCATTGAGGGGCGTAGTCCACTCAACCGCCGTTCATTATCCACAGCTGACAGGCAGCCCTCAATAATCGGCAGTGGACATCGGAGCCTGCAGAGTCCAAAGCCTCAGTGTGGCTGGCCTAGACTGATAGTGATGGCGGCGGTAATGATGAAAGAAATCTCCGATAATGGGCAGCAGATTGATGCAAAAGATATGTCCAAGTTCCGTGTAGGGCATTAGCATCGAAGCATTTGACTGGACGGACCATTTTACCAGGGATGCAAGGGATGGGAAAAATGACGGATCCCCCGGTTTATTCAGACTCAATTTAATAGTTTAGATATCTGTTGGATAGTTGATGCAACTTTAGCATGGAGAATTCTCAGCTCATTTCTGACCACATCGTGCAGCCACGATGACCTCACGCCTTCCTAACAGGGTGACTTCTATACCACATTTGCTCTCATTCTCTGAAACGTTAGTCCGAGGGGGTTAAGTATTTCCAGCATTTCAGGGGTAGTACTCAGATACCGTAGGTTTACCCGTACCGGGACTCCGTTCCTTTTGAGACTTCTGAATGTATCCAGTCCCTGGATCGGCCCCACTGCGTGGTTTAGTGAGCTCCAAACATTCATGGCTCGGCGGTCATGGCCCCACTACATACCAGTAATCTTCAATTCACAAAATACGCCGATGGCTTTTTGTGTCAATACCGTTCCGAAAGAATTACCCCATTTGAAAAGAGAGTACAGGTCATGGAGTATTTAGCACCCGATATAAACCAGGATAATGTGATTATATCTGGTGTATGTTGAGCGAGTAGTAGATAGTCCTTTATAATGGTCCTTGCTAGTGGTAGTAAAAGTAACCGTGGTTACTCAGTAGGTAACAGCGGATACTAAATACTACAAAATAAAATAGTACACAGAAAAATAAAAAAAAGGTTAGTATTACCATTTCTCGTAATACTGATCGCTCCGCCCCAGCGACTATCAACGGCCTCGCTGAACCGGCTCGGACGCCGTCGTAAAATTGTTCGCACCAGTGCGATATCTCCATCTTTTCCTGTTCCGCCTTCTCCTTTCTCTCTCCTCTCCCAGATTCTCGTCATCTTCACACACACCCTCCCTTTCGTTCCCTCCTCCTTCCCAGTCTCACGCGTGGCCAACCAACCTTTTTGTTGGTGAATCTCACTGCAGCCACTCATCCTCCTCCACCCTTGGTCAATCTCATCCATCCTCGGGGCGTTTCTCTCAGGTTCAACCCCCACTACGTCTTGACCCCCCCCACTTGGCACCCCTAAATAGTAAATCCTCCTACTTGTTTTCTTCAAAAGTTCAAAACCTCCTCCTTCCTGATCCTGTCGTCCTCCTGATCCGTCAGGAGCTTCTTTTGCCGTGGTCCATGTGGAAACATCGGCCCTCTCCCAGATCGGATTTCACGTCTGGGAATGACGATTCTGGCCCTCACACATCCGAGCGTGGCAGCACTGCTCGTCCTAAAAAGAAGTCTCCGCTCCGTAAGTATAGTGTCTCGTACTAGTGTTACTCTTGATTCTTCTTAACTTTCGGCTGCTGAATCTTATATTATTATTGTCCTTCTTATTCTGGTTATCATTTACACTTTTTGCCTTTCTGTCTGTTTCTTCTGGTTGCTGTCTGCCATCCACTCTCCTTTTCCCTCCTTATCTCTCTTTCTCTTACTGTCTCTCCTCTTTTTTCTTGCTGGAGCTGCTCCCTCGTTCGTTTCCTTCTTGAGCTCTCAGCACCTTTTATTGTCCTTTGTCCATTTACAGTTCATTCATTGCTATACCCTCCTCGGGGCCAGCACGTGAATTAGAAAACGTTGACTCATTTCTCAAACCTCCTACACTGGTGTTATGTGAGACGACTGCATCGCATTGCCTTGTCTTTGCCGTCGTCCGTCTTGGCCTCTGCTCTTCACCTGGCCTTCCCTCTCACTTCATCCCCACTGACCGTGACAAATCCAATATATTGGCAGACTTCTTTTCTAATTCCAAATCTCGTTCGCCACCTCCGCCACCCCGAACCTTTACCTATATACCTCTAGAGCGCCCTGAAACCGGTTACTCTGCTCATACTGCCCGGTCTCGCGCTCCCTCTGCCACAAACAACTCCGTCTATTCCAGCCAACAAGACTCCGGCTGGCCGTCTGATTCCCACAACTCGTCGCGCGTGTCCTTCAACTCCAGGTCAGGCAGGCCAATGGCGGGCTTAATGGATGTTGACCGCACTCGGACGCGGAGAGACAGAACGTTCGTCGGCACTGAGTGCGCCATCTGCGACGAGCCACTGGAACATACCTTGCGCGGTGAACGTGTTCTCCAATTCTCCTGCACTCATGTCTCACATGAAGCCTGCTTTTATGAATATATTCGCGAATTCGAGGGCCAGTACTGCCCAACATGCGATGCGCCGTTAGGGCTTGATACTAGCCGTGGGGGAAATATGCTGGATCTCGGTAGGTGTTCTCTCCCTTGCAGGGATCGGAAGAACGGCTGTGCTGATCATTACCGCATACAGAGAAACTCAGCAATATTGTCCGCTCTGTGACTAGCGATGCTGCGACTCATCGAAGTGGCATGTCTAATCTTCCTCCCTGGGAACCTGTCCCAGCTCAAGCACGACGGCCCAGTGATGCTGGAAGTCATGCAGGAAGCCGGCCCCTTAACCGTGACAGTCGGGATACTTACGTCAGACGTGACAGCCGCGACAATAGCAGCCACCGCGAACGGGTCGAACGTCTGACCATGGGTTCCCGCCAACACCACTCGCGGAACGGAAGTGTTGCTGGTTCATCCGATTACAATGAGTCGCATCAGCATGCCGCCAATGGAAGACGCCATGATTATGACGTGCAAGCTATGGAGTCTGACCTCAGCCCCCGTCCCGCTGTCACGAAGAATCCCATCCCGGCGCCAACGGTGACTATCCGCAGCGAGTTCCCGACGCTTAATCGCTCACGCCAGCAGCAGTCTTTAACGTGCCTGATAACGGTAGAAGTGCCCGAGGGCAGCTGGCAGCCCGATGCAAGCGACCTTACTGCGAATGGCAAAGATCAGCCCCAAGACGAACCTTACGGCGCAATGCGTTTCCCCCCGAACCAGGAGCCAAAACCAATTCCTCATGAAAGCCAGGAGAACCTGGACGATCTGGCAGAGGATCTGCGGAACAAGGTGGACAACTGGCACGGCCTAGAATTCAACCGGTAGGTGGCTCAATGTGGCCGTTACAAAATCGCAACGCTGACGGAAACTCAGGTTTGGAAAGCTCCGCTTGCACGGCCACATGAGTGTGGGAAAGGATCGTACATCCTGGCAGGAACTGGAATGCTATCTCTTCGGAGAAATGCTTATCTGCGTCAAGGAGAAGAAGAACACCCAGCGCCGTTCATATGACGATGATCAGTCTAAGCCGAAGCCAACCCGGTGCACACTGAAGGGCTCTATTCTCATCAAGAAGCACCTCAACAGCATGGAAGCTGCCGCAGACGAGCCTATCCTTGCACTGAACCTGTCTGTCAGTGAGCTTCCCTGCTTCTACCTTCGTTTCCCGAACCGCAGCCAGTTAGAGCTCTGGCGCCGTTCCCTCCTCGACCTTCATCCCATGGAGAGCACGTCTCCGCACAACGATTACGACTATGACAATTCTGGCGCAGAGGAGGAGGAATACCGGAACAATCCTATCAGACGCCAGGCCTCGATCAACTCGTCTTACGGAGCAGCCCGATCAATCAACACGGCTATTACCGACTACACGAACATGGGCACCGAGAGCCCAGCGCCATCTATCCATATACCCCTCGACCTTGTAGTCGTGATTCCAGTTTCTTCTTCCATGCAAGGATTGAAGATCACGCTCCTTCGGGATGCGCTCAGGTTCCTCGTACAAAGCCTTGGCCCTCGCGACCGTATGGGACTGGTGACGTTCGGTTCGAGCAGTGGAGGCGTCCCAATAGTGGGAATGACTACAAAGTCCTGGGGTGGATGGCCCAAGATCCTTGAGTCCATCAGACCTGTCGGACAGAAGAGTCTGCGTGCAGATGTGGTCGAGGGTGCTAACGTGGCTATGGACTTGCTCATGCAACGGAAGTCGTCGAATCCCATCTCTACCATCCTTCTAATTAGTGATACTTCCACCTCCGATCCCGATAGCGTCGATTTCGTTGTGTCCAGGGCTGAAGCTGCCAAGTAAGTCATCCTCATTTCTAAGCTCAACCGACGATTTACTGATTGCCTGCAGGGTTAATATTCATTCCTTCGGCCTTGGATTAACCCACAAACCGGACACTATTATCGAACTCTCTACTCGGACCAAAGGCTCATACGTCTATGTGAAGGACTGGATGATGCTTCGGGAGTGTGTCGCTGGTTGTTTGGGTGCACTGCAGACTACCTCCCACCAGAACGTGAAGCTAAAGCTTCGTCTGCCAGAGGGCTCTCCTGCCAAGTTCGTGAAGATCAGTGGAGCACTGCATACAACAAAACGGGCTACTGGCCGTGATGCGGAGGCAGCTCTTGGAGACTTGCGCTTTGGCGACAAGCGTGACGTTCTGGTCCAGCTTGTTATCCCTCCTGACAACTCCACGCAAGACCTTACGCCTCAAGATGCCTGGGAGAGCCTGGTGTCAGGACTAGAGGCACTGGGGGGTATGTCTGATGGTGATGATCAACGCGTGGCAAGCGTTGAGGAGGTTCCTCTGATCCAGGCAGATCTGACCTATGGCGACTTCCTGCGGGAAGGCCATCTCACTCATTCTCCGCGACCGTCGCTTTTGGCCATTACTATGCTTCCACCTAACCCGAAGGCTAAACCTGGTCGTCCGTCTAGCCCACCCATCCCTCCTCATCCATCCATCGTTCAACGACGCATGGAGCTTCTGACGTCCGACATGCTGACGCGGGCCTTGACCTTGGTGTCCCGTGGGCAGCATGACCGCGCGCAGCACTTGTTGACCGAGACTCGCAGTATCCTGAAGGGCCTGGGCAAGGGTGGTCTTCCTCCTCTACCCCCCGGCCCCAGGCCAGCGGGTACCAGCGACTCCGGTAGCCGAGCAGACACTCCTACCTCTTCTTCACCCAAGTCGTCTATGTTCGACGGCCACTCGTCGGCGGCTTCGGACACGGCGACCATCACTTCTGTGTCTGCAGTCGATGGTCAGACCATGACGGCATTGGACGCAGACCTGCAGTCGGCGCTGGAATGGATCAACCATCCTGCGGTATTCTCCAGAGACTCTCGCAAGGCGGTGTTACAAGGCATCGGCGTGATCTCCTCGCAAAGGGCCTATACTTTCCGATCGCCGTCTGAGGCACACTGGGCCCAGCGTGTGGCCGGTGTGCGACGCCTGACCGAACGATCCAAGGAATGGCGCGAGACTGGAGATGACGCGTTGACTGAAGAGTAAATGTGACGACTCTTTCAGCTGATCTTTTTTTTTCTTTCATCTCGGATGCGGTTCAAGTCCCTCGATGCGTTCCTTTCGATTTCATCGCTTTTTCATCTTCTCGATTATGATACCACTCTGTTCACCACGACTGTGCGACATGATACCACGGTTTGATTATTTTTGATTGTTTCCTTGTACATCTAGTGGGACCTTATGTATATAGCAGGTCCCGGTATTAACTAATAGGCTGTTGGTATATGGGTTGGATTTGAATGATTTACGGCTCTTGGGATATGGGTGGCATTCATGACGTTTTTGTACTAGTCTACTCTCAATTGAATAATCGGGCGATGCATCTGAGTTTTAAAGTTCTTGCTTGTGCTGTAGTCAGAATCCCACTTGATTAGCATAAGAGTCATGCTCACCAGTCAATTGCCCCAGTAGTGGACTTGCCCGCAGAGCAGCGTCTACTCTGCACATCATGACTCGACTAAATGAGATCTGGACGCTCACTAATCAATATAGGGGCCTATAATTCTGACATCATAATGGCAAATCTAAAATATATCTATATGTAGCAATACTCTCTAATGTCCAGATACATTTCAATGATGGATGACTGCTTTCCCAGCACACGCGCACACTCCATAAGCTGGTTACTTCGGTCAACATAAAAATGGCATTAACTTTTTCCCTGTCTCGGTCAATGTACTTTTCCTGACTACCTGTTGTTGTAGAAGTATAGGTATATTGCATCAATCACCTTCCATTGTCTTGTTCTGATGAGGTTATTATCCACGCGAAAGCGTGGATGAGATAATATGCGCTCTGTGATGTGTTGGAATGGGTAATCAGATTGGATATGATTGGTGGAGATGAGGTGGTAAGTAGGGTAGGTATGATTGAGAAGATCGATGGATGGATTGAGTTAGTAGGATGCAGGTAGAAGTGAGAGTTGGGGGGGGAGGGGTGTTGGGGGGTGTGTTTGATGTGATAGATAATGTGTAGTATTTGATGAATGAGAAGATTACAAGGGTTGTTGCGTGCTGTTGAATGATGTAGATGGGATGAAATGGATGACTTGAGTTTCTTGGGTTATGCTGGGTGAGAGAGATAAAGTGGGTTATGGTTTGACATTAGAGGGGTATGGCTACAAGTGACGTGGTCATGGAGTCTCCTAGGGGTTATAAGCATTATTTGAGGTATGGGTAAGGGTAGTGGATGAGCAGAAGGAGGGAGGAGCGGGAAGGGGTGTAGATAAGGTGGTTGGGTATTTGAGATGGTTGTGTTGAGGAGTTATGGGAGGCAGATTCGAGTTGCTGACGGCGGGGTAAATCACTTGAAAATTCTCCTATTGATTGGCTTGAATGTTCTTCTTGGTCTGTAAAAAAAATTGGGTTTATTTTGGGCTGAGATGAGCCGGTTGATGTGACTCGATAGGGTACTGCTTCACCAGTTAGGTGTAATGGGCCATTGCAATTGGAATCTACGATTGGCCCGGTGCGAAAGGTGTGTGGGATCCTAAAGGCATTTTTGTGCTGGGACTACCTTGAGATGGACGCTCGGGATGTGTTAGAGTAGTTGGACAAGGTGTAGACACGACACCGTCTGAGGATAAATCTATGTTTACGCTCGAGAAGAAAGGCTGAAGTGGTAAAGTGGGACCGCTTAGCATTTTTATTATGAAGAAGCATGTTACCCATACCAACGACAGGGCAAATTATGTAGAATGGACGAGGTATGATGTATGCAGGAATGTAAAAACTAGGAAACTCTGCCGGCCTATGCTGGACAGTGATTGAAGTATTGAAGTAAAATGTGTCTTCAGACAAGCTATGATTCCCGAGCCGAGTTTCTGACACGTGAATATATAGTAGATGAGGGGTACGCATGGCGGGCATATGTCTGTACGATATTCTGTGAGACCGTGTCTGATCAAATCAGTTGAAGGCCTGCAAAGATACTAGTGAAGGTTGATGTAATGAAAGCGGATATGCCCCTCGTTAGCCCTACAAGGGGTAGAGGACAACAGGAATGAGCTGGACGTCCTTCACACTGAAGATCATCCTCGTGGGGATGAAAGAATCGAGGACTAAATATAGTAGACGATATGAAGAGCAAGTCATAACCGACATCCATGATGAAAGCGCCAACCAGAGCAAGAAATGGAGTTCGCCCTACACAATTTCAGGGGGAGATGATCCAATTTTAGAAATAGATGTGATCAGATGTGTGATTAAACATGGAGTAGTAGTTAGATAGCTGGGTAGAAGAAGAGTGCATCCGACTGGACCGATGGAGGAAGAATCCCTGTGTGTACGATACAGTATCGTACGAACATACTAAGAACGATATACAAGGTAGTCAATCATGCAGCTGAGGCACAAGGCCAGACAGGAGAGGAGGGGAGCAGGAGGTCGATGCAAGCGCTCAATTGATAGTATGATCTATAATTAACAACATCGAGGCGGGGGATATCCCTCAACAGGAGTAGAGCGCGCTCATAGTGGAGACAAGGGATAATGAGGGTGTGTGATGGGAAGATAGATTTGCACTTAGGTTGATGACACGCAAGTATGATTCCGGACTTTGCGGGATGAGAGGGACGCTTGCTTGACTAGTGAAAAGTATCCAGATATGATTCGGTCAGCACCTTTGGAGCACATAATAATAAGCGCGGAAGGGACCACATGGGGAGAGATAAGAATAGAACAAGCTATAATGATAGTAGACTTCTGGCTGTAAAAGCCTGATCTATGCACTAAGGGTATTCGTGCGACGGAACGAGGGACTAGTCGGCCATAGATCAGCTGGGTATTCAGGTTTGCAAATGCTGGCGGGGGTTGATGAGGGAAGGGGATTTGCTAGCAGGTTAATACGAGCGAGGTTCGGATCAGCGCGACGCTTGAATTCTGCAATTGGATTGGCTGATCCAGTTTTGGTTTGCAGTTGCGGAGGTATGGGGTTTGATAGTCATTTGAGACTAAGTATATGCGGTTGCAATGGACTGTTGATGCTGGGGTAAGAAGGCGATCTTGGTTCATTTTCAGATCAATCCAAGGTTGCGATGAGATGAAACAGAACGAAAGACATGTTATAAGCAACCTGAATACTCTCCCACAGCACTCCCATTGCTATTAAGATCCAGTAAATACTGGAGGTGTAGCCTTGAGGTTGAGATAGCGTGCATGGAATCCAAAAATAAACTGAGCAGGGATCATATTCTTAGAACAGCGGTAGATCTAATCTTAGTACCCGCTCAGTTGCCAGTTGCCAAGAATATCTTCCCCGGCGCTTAACACTTCGCATGATTGGAGGCACCATCTTCCTGAACATGCACGAGAAGAATTTGAGCAGCCCATACGCTGGCTCAGTTCCAGGAGATCAGCAATTCGAATAATGATTGGTGCAGGGATCCAACCTTGTCATTGCGCCTAGAATAGTATCACAGCAGGTGGTGTGTGTTGCTGTTTTTAGATACCTATCTCCCATGTTCCAATCACGTTTTAATGTGGGCACTGTATGGCCCACCCAGGCGCCGATTGCTTAACTGTGGAGATGATATCACGGTCATAGTTTTATCTGGTCGTGTAGTGTATTCTCTGAAGGGCAATGTGATGGCGAGCCAGCAGGTTTGCTGGAAGAGCGGGGTAAATGGTGATGAACAATCATGTTGCTCATTACCGAGGCCAGCCTTCTCCCCATTAAATGTCACCATAACGATCATCTCGTTCGGGAGGGGGGCATTTGCTCATGGCTTTGAGTCAATAAATGGCACTGACAATTGTTTCGTGGTCTAAGCGCGCTAGGTAGAACATGCCTTAGATACGGAGTGTATAGGCGCCTAGCACACTATCAGGCATAGTTTCATATGGGCGTTAAAGCGTAGTACATCTTGGCCAAAGCACTGCCTCGATGATATCTAGTGGCCAAACCAGAGAAGCTGCTTGAGGATAACGCATGCCTTTTCCCGCTTCTGTGTCTTGGGAAAGCGCAGCGGCAATCGACATCGTTCCCATTGGCAACAACCGGCATGGTTTATCACAATCGCTTAGAGCCAGGGTCCATTCACCTCCGCAGAGCGCCATATCCTCGACGTTGCCATGTAAGGGGCCATTCCTGAAACCAACATGGCGATTAGAAGTTTCGGTTTACGCCCCACGATTGGACCGCAACATGCTGAAGGCGTTTCTGCCACAATGTACCTTGTATAATCTTCTGCAGACTATACCGCTCGCGTCGTTAGTACTGCAGGAACTTGTTTCGAACCACCCCATGTTTTGCCTTCGCCATGGCAATGATCAGGTCAACACTGGCTGTAGAACCGCGCGCGTTGCTTCAACAAACCACAGACGAGGAATTGCGGAAGAATTGAGCACAGTAGCCGTCAAGATGCTAAAGGAAAGGGGTCATCGACATGAAACTTGCTTCAGATGGCGCGCGACAATGCTGGATGCGCACACTCCGGTGTTTACAGACAGGAAGAAGTGTCTTCGAGATAGGTATAAAAGAAGGTAAGGGTCCTGCTCGTTATTGCCTTTTTACTATTATCATCAGGAATCTTAATTGATCATTTTGTACTCTTCTTTACTGCAAGATATCGGGGTCATCAGCGGGATTGTGGACCTTCACTAGCTCAACGGGATCCTTCGAGTTTAACCAACTCTGCCACGTTGAACTTCATACAAGGCTGAAAACCCTGTCCTCAGGCTGTGCAATAATCCTTACTGCACGCTGTTCTTATTTTGCTATCAGATACATAGTAGGTGGATCGATTGCAGGTTGCTATTTTGGACAGCTGAACGTGCTAACCAGGCCAGGTTAGGTAATATACGGCCCTGGCGGTCATACATACGCAAGACCCTGTATTGATACCGTTTGTTACAGAATTTCGGTATGTTTACGCCTGACATCTGACGGGATGTATATGGTTCTGACGCCTATCCACAGATCCTGCCATTGCCAGAAGACCACAAAAGACAGTCCTTCGCTCGTCGGTCTTGCCTAGATAAAGGGCTCGATCTCTCCCTGTGTCCAACCCTCATCTCTCAACATCATCTCTCAATCAACTGCCACACAGCCCACTCAATACTTCCAACTCATCTCCTCAATCTCCTACACAACTTCACTTCTACCCATCTCCTTGAACATATTCTTTACCGTCTTCCCTCTTTCAAGATGGCTCCAACAAGACCAACACTCCATCCATTGACGACGACCCCCAAGCACTTGACCTTCCCCTCTGAGCTTCGTGAGCGGACGTTCACAACATGTCTCGACCTGGACAGACCTGCCAACGATGAAAAGAAAGACGAGGACAATGAGGCCACCATCACTCCTCCCTCTGCATACACAGAGTTCCTCAACACTTTCAGCCCCATCTTTTCCAGTCCTACGACGTCTCGGGCAAACTTCTACAAGTACATGGCTGATAAGCCTCGTTCGCCTCCTACCTCTGCGCCTTCCAGCACCACGTCTACCACCTTCCCAAGCAGCCGTCCATCAAGGAGTGCTAGTAACTCACTGCACCAAGCTTCTAATGCCCTGTACACATCCAAAGGTCCTGTCCAGCGCATGCGCCTACCCCCACCATACGTCTATACTCCTTCATCTGAGTCTCCGCGGAGCGGACACCCTCTTCACTCGCCTTTCTCTCCCTCAGACTGGCGGACTCGTACCTTTGAGTCCCCTGTCAGCGAGACAGGAAACTCTTTTACCGTCCGACAGGTCGTGACCACTACAATCAAATATAAGCGGGCACCTCAGCTTGACCCTCCGCCGCAGGGCAAGCGGAGAAGAAACCTTGACCGTCGCAACACTTGAGACGGTTCGACGACCACCGCGGTGATGTCGTTCCACTATTGTTACTACTGGACAGGATCCAGGAGCACCCAAAACCACTGTATCTTTTAGTTTACGGATGCATTATACATGGCTGGTGATGCGTTATGCTTTGTATGGTTTCTGGTTGCGGTCTTACGGGTTATCATTGGGTTGGTTCATTCGTTGTTATAGCCTCGGGTATGCATGCTGAGTCTGGCACTACTACTGGAAAGGCGTTACTGTTCGTTATGATTGGTGATTGGCATTTGTTATCTATTTTGTTCCGTTTTATGATGCATTCGTTTTGATCTATTACTCATCTGCTTACCCATCGTTAAAGTATCATAACATGTGCAATGACTTTTGAATTAAAATACGATCTCTACAAACCCCCGCTATGACCACCAACCAGCAAACCAGGAAAAGGCCTAGCTAAACCAAAGCCAATCACCAGCCTCCGAACTCTACAGAAGGAATAATCTGCCTGCTAAGAACACCAAAGTAGCCCAAACACTGAAAGATAACTCTTTCTCCGAATCCTCCAGGATCGCATCCTCCCACCGTGCTCCAGCCACCTGTCCAACCCCTCACCCAATCAAAGCCCCATATGGAACAATCGCATCCAAGCCCAACGCAATCCTACAGGAGAACTTATGCATTACTTACTAATGCTAGATTGCATTCCTTCCAACGCGTGAGCGAGCCGCGTGGGAAACCGCCATTGGTCAGCATTTTCCTCCGCTATGCTTGGATGAGTTGAGGCTGTGCCGTCCGCGCGGCTACGTCCTTTTCTTGGATGCTGATAGGGTAGATGGGGTGTCTACGCGCTTGATGGGTATGGTTTTGATATACCGTGCCCTTTTTCTTTTTATCACTCTCTTTTCGTCGTCATTATGAGATTAAAGTGCTATTTTCTTTCTTTTTGTTCGATGGTTGCTAATTGATGTCGTTATGGTTTCCTGTTTGTTGCTTGTTTTTTGTTTTTGTTTATTTGATGGCTTGTATGGTAGTAAGCTCGCCACGGGGAAGGAATGGACAGCTTGCGATGGGTGAGATTGACGTGGTTTCGAGTAAATTAAAACATCGCTGGTTGGGTCGTAGGAAGTGACTGGAAAGCTTGTGCTGTTACTGTTGCTCTCTGCGTATATTGATTAGGATTGAGTCTATTGCGCAGGATGATGATGGGATAGATAGTAGGAATGAGTTGCTTGGATGATGGCTGTGTCATTGATAGGGCGTGTGGGGGCTCTCTTCACCGGTTGGACAGCGCTGATGCACATTTCAGCGCGTAGGTGCTGGTGAGAATGGTCTTTATTCATATGATTCTGGGTAGTTATTTTGGGTGGCAGTGTATTCAGCTCACTAGCTAGGTGGAGCTCAAGCATCAGCCGCTTTCAAAGGATTCTACCATGACTCGTGGCCAATCTGTAATACCAAGCTAGGAAGTTTTACTAGTGGTTGATTCCAGACTGGGGCTTTGGACATCTTAGTCGTATTTGATGGGCTATCATATGAATATCTAGCGGTGTGTTCCGTCTTGGTAATGCGTTAGGACCACCCCATAGTGTTGGTGTATGGTCAAGTAGGGTGCTGACAGCTCGTGGCCTGCATGGAGCGCAGATACGAAGTAAGTTTTTCCACTGATAGCTACCATCAGAAGCCAACTATGTACATAACAGCCTTCTCTCCGTGGGATACTATTAGCCATGATTAGCGGTATTCGTGAAATGAACAATACCTTAGTGGTTTGTGTCAGTACAGGGACGTGCCTATCGGTGAGCTTTAACTATTTACGCCAACATAGGATGATTGTATGCGAAGTATACGATGATCCTCCACGGCGAGTAGGCAAGAGTTGAAGCCACATCATCCGGGAAGGAACAAAGACTTGTCATGTGGCACGGATATAAGGTTGGGTTTTTGGAAAAGGAGAGATTCATGACAGATTTATTCTTGGTAGTCTTGTTCCCTGCTATGGAAGCCTAGTACTGGTTATGAGATGTGGTCATTATTCTTATGTCCAACGCCACATGGCCATATCTTACTAGCGCTCGTCAGACCTTTGAGCGGGGGTTGGGATGGAGCGCTCGTTTGGATATCCGAGTGGACTTAAGTAGGTCGGATTCAGTTCAGAATCTCGAAGGCTTGGAACTTCGCTGCAGCTCCTATATATACCACTTCCTAACGTTACCTGTTGAAGACACCTCTCCCTTGACCTAAGTTCTTGACCTACCACAAAACGCTGCCGCCGCGGAAGCATGTCTGTATGTTAATTATCTCTGTGATTTGTCCTTTACAAAGGTAATGTAGTCAAAGCAGTCTAGAACGATGTTCCTGTGATGGTAGTAGACATTAATATCTACCTGCTTCATGGCGATGTCGTCTTTCAGATCGAGTGGAAAAAGTCCCACACAATTATAATTCTGATGCCTACCACGTTTTTAGCAAGCGCGAGTCATAGCCGTAGGATCATGAGGAGTAAACGTTGGGTTTATTCCCTTGCATGAGTTTGGCTCGTTTTGTTTGGTTCAAAACCGTCATCCATCGATCAGGTCGATAGACCTGGGGACTGCCATCTGCATTCTGGAGTGTCTGTTTGCATTTGCCGTCCTTGCATTAGGTAAACCTTTGGGAGTTGTGACTTCTGGTTGGAGTTGGTTTTGTTTTTGTGAGCCACTTTGGAGGTTTTTCTTCCCAATGTTGGTGGTTTGGCATCAATAGATGTGCATCCTCTTTCTGTGTCACAGGTACTCTACTCATCTGTCGACTATTTTACAATAAGCCGCTTCAAGTATTCTGGGTCGTAGTGTAGCTGCCGAATCCGCGATCTCTGTTTGTTATCATTTCGCGACAAAGCTGAATTACAATGCCTATGAGGAGATTTATCTCCATGTAATTGTGCTTTATCCCATGTGAGGGGCAACACTATAACTTACGTGTGTGCCGGTCTTGCTATGAATCTTTCTTTATCAGTAACGACATTTTTTTCTATTCTGAATCTGACCCCAGTACCATCCAAGTTGTTATTTTTCGAGAAGAATAGTATAGTACTAGGAACACTGGTTATCTTTACATGAACCGAAATACATAGATCAGATGGTCAACTTGGCCATAAGATATGATACGTATTTCCACCGAGTGGAGAGAACTATATAATGTACAAGCGCTTCAGTATATGGCCTTACCAATCGATCTCATTAGTTCAATAGAGAGGGAATGTTGTCATGAGTTCCAAGAAGCATCTAGTAGTGCAGACGAAATGGACAAGTGATTAGACTGACTGATGACCAGCGTAAAGTACTTTGCACTGGTACATGATATTCCATTATTATGCCTGTGTTTGTCAACTGTTTTGCTTTCTAGAATAGAGGATATCGATGTAGTCAGAGCTCTGAGGAGCATGTATGGGATGTTCATAAGAGCCCATAAGCTCAATCGCTATTGTGATGATTACCGAATCATCAGAGTGATATAAATTTACACTTGCTACCAAGGAAGGTAAAGTAACAGCCGATTATGTCTACGCATTGCTCTAGCTAGGGCGTGTAGTCTACGGCGGATGTTTTCAGCAGAACGGTCAAATTCGCATTAACTGACTAGCAAACAGAGAGCCTCGTTGACAGTTAACGAAAGGATATAGTGAGAACGGCAAAGTCAGCAGCAAGAGCAGCAGTAAAAGCGAGAACAGATAGTAGAATCAGCAGCAAAAACAGAAACACAACGATGGTATAACGAGGGAATATATACTAATCATCAATCATAAACGAATAATATAAGCAAGCATCGAGAGAGTGCGATGGGGATTGACGATGGCGTAAGATATGAACAACTGTCAATATATAAGTGTGTGGGGGCAGAGAAATGGTGGCTAGTCAGATCACCAAGGAGAAGTGGAAGAAGTAGTAAAAGAGGGGTAAGAAAAAGAAGAGAAGAGTGAAATAGAGCTAAGAATAGAGATCAGGGAAAGTGAATAGTTGGTGTGGTTCGAAACATCAGCGAGAAAGGAGCAAGGTGAAAAAAGCGAGAAGGCAGATAATCACTGACTAGCCAGGGTGCGGAACGAGGGAAATGGTAGTGAAAATGTTAAGGGAAACCCAAAAGGGCCAGGAGCATCAAGACTCGCAACGTCACCTTGAATTTGGAACAGGAGGGCAACGAAATTTGGGTGGATAAGGGGATGGATGGGAGGAGGAGAGAAGAAGGGAGGGAGGGAATAGGATGCGCAATGAGAAAGCAACAGGGAAACAGAACCTCAGAAATCAACTGGCCACTGCAAAATACCAACCGAACTCCATAATCTCAGACAGCCACCCCGTAAATCCAGCGAAACTCCAAATCAAATGTCAGAAAGCTCAGACCTCAGATAGCCACTGCGAAATACCAACCAAACTCCAGATGTCAAAAAGCCAGACCAACTGCATCAACCAACGGCCAACAGCCAACACTAACGCCAACGCCAAGGAGAATTGAAATAGGTAAGAAAAGGATAGAAAGACTGCATTCAATCGGTACCTTTGTGCGTTGACATGTCAGTGATACCTGTGATCGATGCAGTCATAAAGTTGCGCGCCTTTGTCCCCCTTCGGTCGGTTTGTCGTCTCATCCCATCGTTGCCGTTTTCATCTCATCTTCCACCTGTTCATGGAGGTAAACTTTGCAAGAATCTTCGTGCCGTGTCAATGGGAAACCCACTAAAGTAGTAGGTACTCCCACTTCCTGCTCCGCATGACCTCTCGCCAGTGGATGTACTTGGACTCCTGCTGAGGCTCCTCCACTTCCTGCTGCTCCTGCTCATCGGCTTCCTGCTCATCGACATCCCCGGCTTCCTCGACTTCCTGCACCCGCTGCATCAGCTGTGACGGCTGAGTGGTGGCGGTATCATTGAGAGTCGAATTGGTCGACTTCTTGGGAGGCCTAGTACCGCTTCCAGGAATACGACCAGTCTCATCTGAAAGCCTCCAGACCTCCTTCAGGACTTGATACATCCGACCGATACTTCCGAAGTCGCCCAGGAACCGCAGTGCTGCGACTCTCTCGGCCAGGGTCTTCCGGAAGAGACTGGGGGGAGCGGAGTACAGACCCGCGATGAACAATGGCCAGGCAAGACAGCGATCAAAGCCACTAGGCCCAGCCGGAATAGTCTGCAGAAGATCACCCATAGCTGCGACCCAGCTCAAGACTGTGGCGTCGTAGCTGTCGAAATTGGGAAGGAGGCTGTGCAAGTAAAGGCGAACCGCGATACGGAAGATGGCTGTCACAAGCTTGGCCAGCTCTTCTGACTGGATGGCCCCGCTCACGTCGTAGAGTGCCCCGATTGGGGACTCAGTGGCCTCCGTCCAGTTGATCTGGTCGTTCATAGCCGAAACGTGCTGGAATAGTGACTGCTCATCAATGGTCCCACAGTTCCACAAGTACTCGAGACACGCAATCTCCGAAATCAGGTACATGAGGCGATCATCACAACCCATCATATGCTGCAGCCCAGAGCTTATGCCGCACGTGTGCTTCTGGCGATATGTGTGGGAAAATTGGGGCGTTTCACCGATCATTGTAGCTCCGAGGATATCTACCCAAGCGATGAGTGTGATATTCATAGGACTGGGTGCGCAGTTGAGCTTCTTGATGAGGTTCGAGACACCCTGGAAGTGATAACTCCAAGGGATATCAGACAAATAGTCTTCCGTGGTGGCAACCGCCGAGTGGTAGTAGATCAGACCGAGTGTCGCATCCATTACCTGTGAGTGGCCAGTGCTGTTATCCAACATCTCAGTGAGATAGTTGATTGCGGTGAAACGATGCTCCATAATGTCATGATCCATCTGGTCGTTGAGGCGGAGACTGTTCTTCAGGTGAATCGCGGATGCACTCAGGCAGCAGTGGAGATAGGACTTGTTGGTCTGCATCAGGTCGAGAATTTCCTTGGTATGTAGCGCAGGACCGGGTCTCACTTCGAGGATCGGGAAAACGAGATGCACAACATGGTCGGCGAAGTGGTCGAGAAGCGGAAGGGCACGGTCTCCTACCGAGATCAAGCTGCGCAAGGTCTCTGATAAAGGAGGCTTCTGGGCCCCTCCGAACAGTGGAGCACCACCATCCACAGGATTGAAAGACTGGTGAGAACTTGACTGTACCGGACTGAGGCTTGGCTGACTCCACTCAGTGCTGGAGAGTAGAGGCGTTGAGGGCGGCAAATGCGAAAGACCGGAAGACGCGGACGTCGGCATAGCTGGACTCGACATCATGGACCAAGCGTGGGGGTAAACCGGGGACTGAGGGAAAGACGAAGTCGAGAGGGCCGACGTTGGTGTGGGAGGAAGTGCTGACGTCCGTGAAGACCCCAGGATGGGCAATGTGAACGTGTTGGCCGGAACGGACGAAGTGCCTTGGGGCAGGGTCGGGGACGAACCCAGACCCATGCTCTGAAGCACGGCATCCTGCTGGGACTTCAACTGGTCATCACCGGGGGTGACGGGCGTCGGGAGAGACTGGCTGGCAGCGCGGGGGAGCTCTGCGAACGCGGGGCGGGGGGTGCGAGGGGGAGCATTAACAGGAGGGCGCCGGGCGAGTGCTGAAATCCGATCCCGGTACTCTGTACGTGATACCAGGTTGGACACCTTATGAGGCATATGTAAGGTGCGTGGGACTTACCTTGGAGACCACCTTCCTTCTCCATGATCTTGGTCTGCCGTATTCTCTGCTTTATCCTCTCCTTCTGCCTCTTGCGCATCTCCACCGTCGCCCACCACTGAGGAGTCCTGTATTCACACCTCAGCCCAAGCTTGGTGCATGCGGCGCAGTTTGGACGAAACTCGTCGCACTTCTTTCTCCTCACCCGACAGGTGAAGCAGCCTGGAGGTGACATGATTAGCAACCAGATCAAGAGCATAGCCGTAAGCCTAAGATCTGTCTCTTTTGTGACCACTGAATGCTGCTGTTGTAAGGGGATTTATACCTGAGCGAGACCTCTGTCTGGACTTGCCGTTGGAGGACCCGCTTGGCTTGTCAGAAGCCTGGGGTGCCTCTGAACTACCAGCGACCTCCGTATTGTCCACCGCAGCCGGACTCGCAGTGACTTCCGGACTGTCCCTATCCGAGATGATAGGATCGTCCAAGATCGGGAAGTTGGAACCAGATGCCATTGGAGAAGACATTTCCAGAAGTTCGCAGGAGGGGGGAAATGGTTGAAGTACGTTGGAAAAGTGGGGTGCGGGACACGATATCTGATATAAGATTTTTTTTTTCTGGGGTTTGATAGCAATGCGAAAGAACAAGTGAAACAAGACGAAGAACAAGAGTGTGAAGATGGATTGAAGCTTTGGTATCCTCTGGATGGGGTCTCAACTCTTGAGTCCTTGAGAGGATGGAAGACAGAATTGAAGTGGAATCGAGCTGCTCTTTATGAAGCCATTCTGGTCTGGATAGTCGATATGATAAAGTATGCGATTTACCTGCGCCAGCATACACATAGTCTGATAGTTGCTATTTTTTGCCAACCTCAGCGGTTGATGGACAAGGGATATTGTTCGAAAACAGGTCTGATATGCGCGCCTTGTGGGGACCGATTTCGAAGAGCAAATCATCATAGACTCGAAGATCGTGAATAGAAACGCGGCGCTGCTAAATCGGGAACTGTAGTAGAGGAAGGAATGTTGGTTGACAGAGCGCGTTGGAGGTCGAGACGCCCGCGCTGTTAGACGCGCAGCTCTGATAGCTGCAGGGAACTTCCTCGGTCTCATAGGTTCTTGTCAGGGTCTTCTTGGTTCGTCCTTAGCGCGAACGTGAGGTCGGCGCGTAGAGATGGCGCCGGGTTGGTCGAGCGAATGTTCCTTTTGGCTTTGGTCAATCAATAGTTCCAAAAACACCAACACTTGCGGCGTAGATGAAGGGCATTCCGGGTTATTGCTATCACACCATTGTGGTCGCAAGGACATCTATCACAATCTAGATGGTCTGTATGCTATAGCTACAAGTGACTATGGAGCTGCGTGGTTTTTTCTCTTCCATGCGGGAGACGTTCACATCATCAGTAAAAAGGGTGAGGTGAGAACGAGATGTTTAGCGACGCACCACGCATGGGCGATACCAATTTCTCCCTCCAGGTAAATCGTGACCCAATAGATCTGTGTCACAGCATTTGG
This sequence comes from Aspergillus welwitschiae, assembly GCF_003344945.1. Taxonomy (NCBI): domain Eukaryota; kingdom Fungi; phylum Ascomycota; class Eurotiomycetes; order Eurotiales; family Aspergillaceae; genus Aspergillus; species Aspergillus welwitschiae. Next base: position 233,048 of record NW_020798695.1, read on the forward strand.
GAAGGATATTCAATATGTGCTATTGGCTACCCGTCCCCAACGGGCGTCAAATGAGACGTGCCAAGCTTCCAGGATTAGTTTTTGATTTGGTCGAAGCCAGTAGTTAACCCACCGGTGAAATGGGGTTGGTGCTGGTTGCCATGCAGCGGAGTAAGTGGGACTCGGCCCGTGCAAAGGTGGGGGGAAAAGGAAAAAGAAAGAATGCAAATGTGGACGCTCGGAGCCCCGGAGGCACGACGCAACTCTCTTTCCTTTTTTTCGAAAGAAGATCCCTTAATTAGCAACCCGTAACCGCCCGGACTTACTCTCCTACGCGCCCGGCCGTATCGGGAGCGCTTCGGTATAGGTTCGGCCAGCATTCATTGGGTGCTCCGGATTCTACAATTCCAGCGATTCGACTTCTACCATTACCCCGGTTTGTTCCTATTAATAAACCGCAAGGAGAGGTCATAATTAGCAACTGGCCCTGGAATCGCCGCCCGGAATTGCATCTTATTGGGTGCCATAGCTTCAACTCTAGATAACAGGGCTGCACTAAGCTCCACCTAAATAACGCGTTATCAATCTATTTACCCGCGAACCTAAGCCATATCGAGTTACCCTGTTGTTAATTTCGTAAACAGTATGCATTAGTTGCGATTATCGTTCAATGGTCGCACACACAGACCATGAGAACAAGGGTAAATTGACTATTATTATCATTCGGGGTCGGATACGCACTGCAAATGCCCACGTTCTCAAGCTACGCTGATCTAAATCTATCCCCACTAATGCATATCTAAGAAATCATCGGTAGTTTCGGGACTCGTTGCTGCTTGACATGCTCTAGAAAAGCAAATGTTCTATTTTTATGTCTATCTATATTCGTTCTGGTGATGCTGTTCATATGGACCAGTATCATGATCAAAAATAGAACAAGGGAACTGCAAACGCAAGACCAGCAAGGAAGAGGAAGCATTGTGAACTGCGTAGGTGTCTACGAAGGGAGGAGTGTGAAAGAGTGAGGGGAATTGGGCAAGAGCAAAGTAAGCTGGGTGTGCGGCGAGCAAGACCTTAGCAGACTTTGAAAGAAATTAACATACAGTATCAGAATGAGCAACCAACATCAAATCAATTGCACTGTGGCCAGTAGTTCATTATAAGACTCGCAGCTCCCCCCCGTGGGCCGGGCCGTCTCTGCTACTGACGGTTGCCGCCTTCAAGCCAGACGGCGACAAAGCATAGGTAATGAGGGCAACAAGCACTGCGGGCACAGTGATACACCTGTGCATAAGGCCCAGATGAACTAGCATATTGACATACTACTAATTACCCCCAGTTATGTATGTGCCCGGAGGGTTAATCAGCAGCGTAAATCATGAGCTAAGTAACTACAGAAAAGTCCCGGGAGGAGCGGACAACTCCACAACGGGCCGTTCGCTACCAGAGCTTCCATCACCTAGTACGTAGCATGCCTCTCACCATCTCTAGTATAGGTGCTGATCAGCTGGACATTACGGATAGACACCTACTTGATAGGTCTTGCTTACATAGAAATCAGTTCACAGTAGAGGGAGCGGTAGCAACCTTTCCTAACCGATGTAAATGAACCTGCGTTGACACATGGGATCTGGACGATCACATCTCGGGTATCTTTCGTTCCGGAGGTGGGGCACCCAAGGAACGGTGTGATGAGATTGTGATATGGTCTGAGGAGCTGGTTGGAAGGATCTTCCACCCTCCCGCATAGCGATAATCAGACTGGAACTGTTATACCAACTTCCGATATAATGGTTGCCATGCGCCTGGTTCTCGGAGTCCTATAGCCAACACCCGCACCAACCCGTGATTCTCTGGCGAAAGTCAAAAGACAATGACTTGCCCAGTGCAATATATCTTCAGATACGCATTTTCTACACTTCGACAAACCCACCGTGAAGTAAAAGGCAAGTTGCCTGCCATCACCTTTCCACGTTGGCGGCAACCACTGGATGTCCAGTCGTCCTCCAGGGACTCAGAACTTACTATCATTACAGGGATTGTCTCCTCCAGTCTTCTAGGACAGCTGACTGCCATTGCTTTAACATGATCTTCAGGTTCAACGGGTATACTGCCATATCCATTGGGTGTACTGGCGCCGATGTTGGACTCAAGCTAAGAACGTGGATCAGCCTCAGGCGTTCCTGGCCACGAGACCACGAGGTTGAGAGCTAGGAGCTGATTCTCATAGGCGATGACGAGGCCGGCTCTAAGTGTGTGGCATTCAGTGCTCGTTTGGAGAACTCTGTAACAAGCTGGCGGTTCGCCGAGTGCTGGTAGCCTAGGTGTCAGAGCAAATGATACCCTCCGTCGGACAGCGGGGCTGGGAATGGAGGAAATTCAAAATGGCACTAAGGAGATGGTGAAACCTGCAAGCTCCTGGGCGCGTACATGTTGCGAAGCAATCAGAGCCTGTGGTGTGTTGCTGCAAGAGTCGTCACAGCAGTAGCGCCGACAAACTGACCTCTCACGGAGCGCCGTCACCCGCCGACGCCCACCCGGCTGCATGTCGACCTCTGGTATCCAAGGAAGTCACTGCGATCGCCATCCACTCTCGTTTTTCTCCGCCTTTTTGACAGTCTGACCGTCGGTCTAGGGCGACTTGGACGTGCCAACCATCGTTCTCATCACAGCGGCAACCCAGGCCTGCGCTGCCGCTGGTCCAAATCCTCCTGGGTCGCTGCCTCCCCTCCTCTTCCAATTCGCTCGATCCAGTCCACGGGTGACGGCCCTGCGTATTTACCGCCGGCACAGAAATTCTGTGCAAAGTGACCGCAAACCCTTGGGCGACCGTTGTACATAAACTCTTCCTTGACCCGATCCGGCCGTTCCCAGCGACGCTACCGCTCAACTGCCTCTCCAGTCTCCAGTGTTAACCCGTTTACCAGATATCACATTCCACACCTTTTCTCAACCAACGTACTGTTCACCAGCAACAAATTAACAGCTAGATCGACTAGCTTAGTTGGTTTCTGCACCTTCCCCTCACTATCACGGCCCTTGGGGCACTAGACATACGCGAGACAATGGTAAGAATCCCTGTGGCCCGCCTCCACTTGAAGTGACTTGGCTGATTAGAAGACAGTCAACCCAGTTAGCCTACGATGGCAGCCTACCTGGCTTGCGGAAAAGTGAAGCGGCTTCATACTATGCCGCCAGAGCTTCCTTTGGCCGACCCCTCTCCCAAGAGACGATCATGGAGGAATCAGACCATGGTGGTGACGATGATGATAACGATGATGATCTGAGTTACCTTGACGACTCACCCTTCACAAGCGTTGCCTCGGTAAGTCTTCGAATGAATCGGGAATCTCTCCGATGGCACAGCGGTTACTAACGCTACTGTCGCCATATAGTTCGGGACTGGAAGCATCTCCTCCGCTTCTACACCAGATGAGGCTACCACACCCGACTCCACTGGGCTGACAGCGTTTGATTTTCATATCGATGAAAAGGCCGTCAGGGGCCCAAATGGTCCTCATCTGTTTCGGCCGTCTGCAGATCTCTCAGACTATTACAGTAACTACGGAGAGACTGAAATGGGCTGGGAAAGCCGGCCTCCAAGTGCCATGGCACCTTTCCACCAGTCCGCTTCTAAGCTCGATCCTATTAGGAGAGATACTCCTGTCCCGAACCGTGCCACATCCACGCCACAGCCCCAACTACAACCACAACCTTTGTTTCAATCCCCAGCCCCAACCCAGTCCTCGGTTCAATCCCGGGAGCGACACCGACCCCAACAGCTTCAACTCCATAACCAACCTCGCTCTATAGCAAGTCAGAGCACAGTTTCCACTGAGGTTGAAATTCGACAGTGGTCTCCTGACGATGTGGTCAAGTGGCTGCATGCTCGCGGGTTTGACACGGGTGTCGTCGAGACATTCTATATGAATGACATCTCTGGATCTATTCTCCTTGAACTCCAGAATGAAGACCTGAAGGAACTGGGTGTCCAGTCCTTTGGCAAACGTCATAATATCATGAACGCTATCAAAAGCCTCCGGGATCCTCCCCGATCTGCCTCTGTAGGAACTTTCAAATCCTCAGAGTATGCATCTATTCCCCCAACCCCGCGCACTCACACTAGTGGGTCAACCTCCGATTGCCAGTCAGGTTCAGGTTCCGACAGCTACAAATCCGCGGGATTCAGTGAGAATCGCCGCCGTCGTCAACACGGCGGTTCTGCTCAACATAAACCCGAGGATCTCAACACTGGGAACCCAGTCTCAATTGTCGCAATTGAGCAGGTCCTGCCAAAATTGCACAGCTGCTCAAAAGGGGAGAGTTGCCGCAAGTGGCAAAAGCAGCAAGAAAAGCTTTCAAAACTCTCCCAGGATCTCCCTATCGGGAATGTCAATGGCAGGATTGTTCTGACGGGCGATCCTGGAAACCCGAAGACAGCGCCAAACCTGATCAAATCACCCAAATCAGAAGTTACTCCCTCCCTCATCGCTTCATCTGATGTTATGGGACCATTACGCACGCCTGGACTTGCCAGTCTGTGCAAAGAGAAACTTAACGAGGTGCAGCCCAGAGACCCACAAGAAAACGTGAGAAACTTCTTGAGCTTCCAGCACCTGCGAAAGATCCAAGCAGTCAACGACCCTGTCACTCCTCCGAAGGAGCTTCTTGAGACAGAAGAACCTTGCACGTCTCCAAGGGCGAATCCTACTCTCTCCGAGAATCTCCGTCATCTTCCGAAACTGATGATTCCGGGTACGCAAGACCAGTTGGACGACTACACCCCCGAGCTGTCCTCCCAAAGGACTGTGACACAAGAGTATCCAACCGCCATTCATAGGGGCTATGACTCTTATGGTTATGACACCTCCGAGTCACCTGCCGACTTCTATCGCAGTGACCCTCATTATGCGCAAGGTACTCCATACTCCGAGACGGATGTTCCTCTGACTGCCATTCCTGCCGGGCTCGTGCCGCGGGAGGACTCTCAGTCAGTACCTCCGAACATGCGCTTCGGATCAGACCGGCTTGTTCTAGCCGATCCTATTCATCGCTCTGCATCAGTGCAACCTGGGACTCACCGTCGCAACACTTCCTCCGATGAGCGACCCACCCTGAGGCCAATTGAAACCCCCGAGGAGTACTCAAGAACTCCTCGTATGGGTTACAACTCGCCCACCAGACGGTCCCCGAATGATGTCACCCACAGTGGCTGGATGAAGAAGCGGAAGACAACACGCCTTCTCCGCCATGAGTGGGAGGAAAACCTCTATACACTGAAGGGCACTCAGCTCGCCAAGCATTCTAATGAGGCCCCAACGCAGCGACACTCTAAAGCGCTAGAGTACATCGATGTTGACGACTATGCTGTTGCATGCTCGTCGCTTGCGTCAAGCTCCAAACTCACGGCTGCTTTCAAGAAAACTGTCCTGAAGCGCAGGAACAACACCCAGAACGACTCTGCGTTTTCATTTTCTCTGATCCCCGCCACTGGAGCTGGCAACAGTCAAGTGGACAAGAAGGCATTGTTCTTGCATACTGGGAAGAGCCACCATTTCGCTGTCAAGACCCGGGATGAACGTATCGACTGGATGAGAGAGCTTATGCTTGCAAAGGCTCTGAAGCGCGGTCGCGAGGGCAGTGTTGATCCGAGTAACAACTTCATTTAATGGGTTGGTGGACTGACCGTAACTGAGTGTGCTGTTGCCCAATTTATTTAGTATCAAAGATACCCACCATTGGAGTTAATATGTCATGTCTGTTTTCATTCATTTCACCTCATCCTATTTCTTCCAATTTTGCATCACTACAACACACACACACACACACACACACACACACACACACACACTCTTGTACGAAGAATGACGAGTTCACGAATTTTCTTTTCTCTCATGATTCCCTTTTCCTTGGGCTTTTTCATTTCTGGCATATGTTATATTCCAGATGGTGTATACCTTGGGTTTTCTTACTACTATTCCTGGTGGCCTAATCATGTACATTGCACCTTTCACTTATCTATGCGTTGCTTTCGAGACTGAACATAGATGCGACTTGTGTTGTACGGGAATAAAATTACCTTTCCATGACATGGGACCAATGTACCCTAGGTAGCAGCGCTTCCCACGGGGAGAGAAAAAAAAATATTAATCAATGGGAGTAGATAGATACCAAAGCGAACCATGGGAGTTCAGGGTCAACGAGACAGCAAGTGGTGCCATGTGTGCTGAGTAGGATTTCGGGCTGATAAGCGTCTGCGGGGTGCCATCACACAGCCAGTCAACGGTGGAAAGGTGGCCGACTAGCGCACGAGCCGTGAGATTGTCCCAGCCCGGCGCTTAATGCAGCCCGGAGACTGGCTTGCCTCCCCAGAGACTATGGCCAACCAACATACGCCATCCACCCCCTCGTTGCGTCTTGCCTTCCGTCCTCTTTCACTTTCTCTTCCCCCCGGCGCTTACAGGCAGCCAACCTGCTTCTACATCACATCGTAGTAGCATTCAGGTACCCTTCTTCCGGGCGGATTTTCGCTCACATTCGCCCACGTACCCACCGCTCTCCTACTTGGTATGCAACTCATATGCATTGTCCAACAGCGGATGGCCTGGATACCGCAATGTTGACGCCCATCCCCTCAGTTCCTGGATGATCACTGCGGGAGGGTCCACGCCGTCGATGTTCGCCGTCGGCCATGTGAGCATGAGCAGGACATCCTTGATGGCTGTCGTTCCCCCTCCCCGCTCCAATCTAATTAGCAGGCTAACTGGACATACCAACCCACCTAACTACCACCTCGTTCGGTGCTGATCTCAGCACTTTCTGGCGGCTAACGACCATACTAGTAGTAGCTGGATTTCATCCTGGCTAGCCATTTTTATCTAGCGACAAGTGTTCTTGTTTCTCTTCCAGTCAATGCTCAACTCGAATTTCTCCTCTCAATGCCACATGTACTCAGAATAATCCCGAGCGGAGAGGCTTGCGCTCAGCCGCTCGCGCTGTCTCCCAATATGGTTGACGTTCACGCCGTCAATTGCCGCCTCGCGCAAGCTGCTCATTCCGTTCGAGCTGCCATGCGTTCCCTCGGTGGTGGACGGGAGTCACAAGATTCCTCCCATAAGGCCATCCTCGCCATGAGTGAGATCTTAGATCTTTTATACCAGATCCGCGAGCAACTGAGTTCAGAGGAGAAATGGGCTATTGCTCAGGCACGGTTGAATTCTCTCGACGAGCTCTTGAGCTCCTTCGAAATCACGATTGCGACGATGGAGATCAATTTTCAGCCAGGAGGGGTAGGAAGTCGTGTCTATAGAAAGGGCCTGCTCGAACAGACGTTCATCCAACGGTTGGAACAGTACAGGATGGCTTTCCTCGTCGCAATGCAGCCTGATTCCCGGTATTTTTGCACCCCCGCGACGATCCCCCGTAAGGGAAGCTTACTTCTGCTCTGTGAAACCCGCTAATTGAGTCCTTAGCGAGAAAGTTGCGATGGAGCATCAGCTGCGAACTTCAATACGGACCTTCCGTGACTTGGAGCCTGGTAAGTATCTTCTCTGGTTCTCCCCACTTGATCATCGTACAAATCACTGAACTCGTCCTCCCTAGAATGGCTACGACAGAACCCCTCTTGCGGAGAGGATTTCCACTGCATCACGAGTCCAGTCACGTCGAGAAATCTGATGAGATTTACCGGGATGTGCAATAGGCGAGAGCAGGGAACATGCCAGTGGATATTTCAGGAGGAGAGCTACAAGGCTTGGCTCTTCGGCTCCTATCGGACGTTATACTTCATCGGGCCAGGTATTTGAACCTCTTCATAGGGCTATGAACACTTGTGCTGACTGGCTTGCAGCTGGCTCCGGGAAAACATTTATGGCGTGAGTCAATAAAGTACTCAATACACAGAAAGGTGGCTAATGTGTTGCTCTAGCGCATCTGTTACCGAAAATCTGCGGAATACCTTTGCTCTCTCCGACGTTGCAGTAGTCTTCCTGTTCTGCGAAGATGAGAAAGAAGACAGCCCGCGGTCTTCGATATCTATGCTTGAAAATTTCCTTGCTCAACTTGTTCATCGTAGGGGTGCTGCATCACATACGACTGCAGCTTTGTACGAATCTGAGGAGTTCCTACGGGGCCAAGCATCAGCAAAGGCTTACCAAAGTGCTATCCGGGCAGAAGTCAATCATTTCTCCAAAGTCTTTGTCATTATAGATGGACTAGACTTGTTTGGCGAAAAAGATCGTATACTAAATCGATTTCACAAATTACCAGAGCATGCGCAGTTGCTCATTACTCTACGTGAAGCCCGGCATGAGAAGGATGTCTGCATACCTATCAGGGCGTCTCAACGGGATCTCGAGACTTACATCGATGCTCGACTTGGCAGAGATTCTGGCCTCACGGCTCTTCTAGAACAATATCCTCCTGAGTATGAACTTAGAGATGCGGTCATTGCGCAGGTGGCTCTGAGATCGCGTGGTTTGTGCGTTGGCCCGTTTTGTGATGCTTGCTTATGTACCTTGCACTTGCTGACCGACGGATAGGTTTCTCCTGGCCCAACTTCACATGGATCTCTTGTCGAGGTGCCCTGATGCGAGTGTACTTCAAACAACTTTGTTGCACCTACCGAATACTCTAAATGATGCCTATGCTGAATCGATGAAGCAGTTGGCAAGTCATAATCTCCATGCTAGCCGGTGCATTTCCTGGACACTATATGCCTACCGACCACTTACCGTGGCAGAGTTGGAATATGCTGTATTTTTTGAGCCTCAGAACGGCGCTGCTCAGAAACAGCCTTCTTCGTTCGAGCATATCCTTTACGTTGAAACTGCAGGCATTCTCATCGTCGATCAGATTACCACTACTGTCCATCTTGTGCACAGAACAGCGAAGGAGTACTTGACGGGAGCAGCAGCAAGGGTATTCTTCCCTACGGCGCGGAAACATATAGCTGAGACGTGTCTTACTGTCATTGCCTCGGATGAGGTTGTGGATGATTTTTACCTGAACCACCGTGCAACCCCCAAAGTTTCGAACAGCAGCCTTCTCGCCTATGCTGCCACATATTGGGGAGACCATGTCCGCGAGCTTCCCGAAGAAGAGCAGACGACCCAGGTTCTTATTGGAACATTTCTCAACAAACTTTGCTGGAGGCGACCTCCAATCTACGAAGATTATAGCGAAGATGATACCGATATATTTCCAGAACTGGGTCTGGCAAGATATTATCCTGACTGGAGTGCACTTCATGTCCTAGCTTACTTTGGAATAACAACGAAGGCTAAACGTCTAATAGAGAAAGGGGCTGACGTCAACGCCAATGACAATGCCTTAGGGCTCACACCGCTTCATTGTGCTGCTCACCGTGGTCATGAAGAGATGGTAGAGCTCCTTCTCGATAACAAAGCCAACATCAATGCGACCAGTAATGAAGGGTATACGGCAATGCACCTTGCGGCAGAACAGGGCCAGAGGAGGATAATGCGTCTTTTGCTTTCCAGACGCGCTAACTCCAGAACGGCCAATCGGAAAGGAGTTACGGCACTGCATCTGGCTGTTGGAACGGCACTGGATGAAGCGACTGTTCCCCTACTTATCAAGAGTCGATCTGACATGGACGCCCAGAATGCACTCACCGGAAATACAACGCTCCATATTGCTATAGAACTTAGGAGACCTCGGGTTCTTCTTTTCCTTCTTGAAAAAGGCGCGAATCTAAACATTTTCAACAAGCAAGGCCTCACACCTTTGCAGTTGGCTGCTAAGCTCGATAACTGTGAGGCTCTTACTATGTTGCTTGAGAAGGGCTCAAAGGTCGACTTCTGCTCTTTGTCGGGTCTAACAGCTTTGCACATTGCGGCCATGGAGAATAACTGGATAGCCTTTGACATTCTGATGGTCGGAGGAGCGGACATCAATACCTGGGACGAGGATGGTGAAACGCTGCTCCACAAGCAAGCACGGCAGGCGTCGAGCTCAACTGTTGCGTCCCATCTCCTAGAACAAGGGGCCAACATTGAGGCCCGCACATCCCAAGGCTACACACCTCTACAATGTGCAGCCATGGATGGGAACAAGAAGATGTTCTTTTTCCTGTTAGAAAATGGCGCGAAGGTCGACGTTGAAACACCCAAAGGAGAGACACTACTCCACATAACTCCTCCCTCGAGCCAGGACTGTCTAGATATCCTTATGACGCTCTTGGACATGGAATTGGACGTCTCCGCAATTTCCATCAACGGCTGGACACCTCTCCATCAAACAGTAATCATGGGCACAGGTGCCCCAGACATTGAGTTCGACAAGACATCGGAATATATAGATCTGCTCCTCTCGCACGGCGCTGATATAAACGCTGCTGCTGAATCACCCAAGGGTGAAGCACCACTACACCTTGCAGTTATAGCGACCATGCAGCGACCATCTTTGGTTTCCTATCTTGTCAGCCGTGGTGCTTCCGTCAATTGCACGACGAGCGAGGGGAAAACACCTCTTCATTTGGCCGCTGAACGAGGTCGCAATTCCATTTTCCAGGCTCTCCTAGCTGCAGGAGCAGACTTGACCATCAAAGTACCAAACCCTACTACCGACGATGAGGAGGACTCCGACGAAGGGGATACTCCTCTGGATATAGCTCGAAAACACCCGCTGGGTGCCCACTGGTTCGACGAAACGGGCAATTTGCAGCTGGCCGTTAATGGCAGCCACTGCGGTAGTTTAGCAACACCAATAGAAGAGCTCGACACAGATTCAGGGAGTGATGACGGAACCCACCGTTCGACTTCGGCTTCAGTTGGAGACGGAGAATCGCAATGGGGATCAGTGATCTCTACACAGGTGGCCTCTACGCTTAGCGAGGCATAGCAAAGACTCCCTTCCTATATAACTTACACTACATGATGTTGTGATGAAAAATTAGCGAAGCAGCATCTTACAGCCATTAGCGAGGAGCATTTGGAGTTGAATTGACTATCTATTTCTCTTTTCCCAGTATAGCTTTCTCCATCGTAAAAAGCGTAGTACAGAAGACCCTACCAACGCCCTGTCCTTATCCAAATAGACCTACGTCTGCCTACAGAAGTTGAACAATTCTTCCAATTGAGTACTATAGTCCTAGTTGACCGACCTCGGACCTCGGGGGACACCGACTCAGCAGAACTGCCGACACTCCCAACCATGTAACTAACCGCCGCGAGCTAGGAGTGACAAAGCAAATGACGCACGAGCAAGCACGCAGTCGACAGATAAATCGAAATCAACCCCTGCATGAACACCATGCTCATCAGTCATCAGGCAATAGGTACATACGCGCTGTCCCACCACCAATGGCATACATTGTCACACATCTACCACATGCATGCCCAGGCGCTGCACAACTCATGTCACACACCTCAGGCTAAGCGCCTAGTTATTTACCGCCGGTGCGTGCACTGTGAATGAGTGTACGCCCATTGAAGTAGAAATCCATTATCTATACACAATGTAGTATGGACCTTCTGGATGTTTATACCCATATTACATGGTAAATTCCCGGTTCCAATGTGTATATATAAGCATTAAATAAGTATAAGAGGTACCCTACAACTTCTACCATACCAAAGGGAACCCAACAAAACCCATAATCCTAGCTGCTAGTAGAACTACTAGCTAGACAGGTCAGAAACCGCATATCACATAACAGTTGCATGCGTATAGTCCCACGCACCTCCTCTATTACCAACCACCAGCACCACCACCATCCAGCAAAGGTCTAGACTTCTCAAAATCAACCAAAAGAAGGCAAACAGGGGAGAAAGAGAACCACCTCATCACCCACTCCTTTCCCCCTCTTTCAGCTCTTTCAGCTCTCTCTCTCTCCCAACACTTTGAACACATCATTCAATCAGTCTATCTATCAACCGCAGCCAGAACCTAAGCGCCAAAGATGAGGGGAGGGAGAAACTCGAGATGAAATGAGATGATGTGACAGCTAACGTAACTACTACCCCGCTCCAAGTATCTCTACCACCAACATGTAGTCAAGGCTACTTAGAGCCAGGTACATATCTACCTTGACCTATCTAGGTAGGTAGATAACTAAGTAGGTCCACTACATCTTAATCAAGTGAGACAGCGACGTTCAGGTAGTATAGGAAAGTACGTAAGTGACCTATTGACCACAACCCCACTTTTCCGGACAAAATAAGGAAATCCACCAATCATGTACGGCCGTGATGTGATGAGATTGTGATGGGCTGGGCATTTGGTGAGGGGGGAAGGAAAAGGAATAAGAAAGCGTGACCAGGGTTCTTTCATGTTATTATTAACATTGTTTTCTGTCTAGCTCGGTGGTTAATTAGTTCTGTCTTAATTAGGGGATGGAAGTGGATGTTAATTTAAGCGTTTGGCGAGAGGTGTTAATTAGGGTTTTGTTAATTATGGGGGAGGGAGAATTTGTTCCTTTTACGGAGTGCTTAAGGGAGGTTAATTTGGAGAGGTCTACATTGGGAAAGGTGGGTTGTTTCTATTTTGCCTGTGTTTTTGGGGTTACCTGAGGGTTTCCGGTTACTACTGCATGATGGTGCCACGATTCGCAGGGACAGAATAGAAGAGCAAGGGCCATAACCTCAAAATGATTTCTCAGGTCGTCTTGCTCGTCACAATAAGAAGAAAATCATAAGAGGGCTCGCACAAGATGTCAAAGAGTTTTGCGGTATATTGAAGTTGGCATTAGAGAAGATCAACGCTATCTAACAGCAATGCCAGGCTAGTTACGGCGCACCACTTGTCAATGAGACGACTCTATACTATCCCATCATCCTGATTACAATGTAAAGCCACCCGTCGCCATACCCTGAACACCTTACCACTTCGTCTAGTGGTGCACCCATTGGCACCGCGGCACCATGCAGTACAGGCTTCGCCAGGACAGGGGTCCTCCGACTAGGAAATAAATGCGGTAGTAGTGAGTGCAGTGCTGACCCTATGGTCTGCGGTTGAGGGCCCCTGGACGTACTCAATATGGATTGACTTGCCATGACACTGGCGCCGGGTCCGGATGTTGGCTGAATGGTTGGTGGAATAGGAGACTGGACTACTTTGAGAGAGGGCGAGTCTGAGTCCGGGGGAAGGGGGAGAAAGAACCGGACAGGGATGTTGCGGAACGGTTGTGACTGGGGTGGTAGGAGAATGTTGGATATTCGCTGGAAGTTTGAAAGGTCCACTGGGTGCATGGTAAGCACTTCCCTCTTTGTTCAAGTCCAAGTGAATGGAATAACGTACCATCTCTCACTGACTCCCAAAGCCCCGCCGAATCCTCCCTGGAAAGGGTCATGATTCCTTTGGCGGTACCATTCCTCAGGAAATCTGCTTCTTTGACACTATTGATAAAAGCATCGTGCATCACTATCCCATCTGCATCAAGTCGGACGAGTTCTTCATCAGGCCAGTCGCTGAAATGCACGACTAGACGCCATGGTAACGGGTCTTCATCCGTTGTGGATACCAAGTCAGTTTCAGCACCACCTTTAGAGGCAGGATCTGCTCCGGCATAAAGGTCATAAAGGAGGCCAACTGGGTAGTGCCATTTCAACGGAACGCCTTCGAAGGAGAACCAGCCTTCGTGCGGGCGGGAACTGGGGTCAATTAAGGAGGGGGCGAAGAAAGCTCTCAGCCTTGGGAGAAGCGATGGTAAGTATGATATGCGAGGACAGGAGATCTGAGTGAGTTAGCTCTAGTTCATCAGGTACTAGAAGAGGACGTACTAGGTATGGATCTGTCTGGTCAAATGTACGGCTCTCTGATGGGGCCAAGGTGATATGTAAGGGCAGCTTTCCGGCCCAGACGGCTTTCTGGATACTGCCCAGAGTGGCTTTCGAATCCATTTTCAGGGAGGATGCACTGCATCACAGACTGTGATATTGCGTCAGCATTAATTAGTATACATAGCAGTGTGTTATGATACTCACAAGAAGGGATATCGCTGGATGGTTGCAATAGGCGGCGATCGTCGCTACGGGTCGCCGGTTGAATGCCCCGCAGGCTCAGACCACGATACACCCACGGCGAGTCATGAATACAGACCACACTTCTGTATGATGTGACAACTTATAGACCGATGCGATGGTGAGAGGCACGGGCCTGGTGAATAAGTAGAGGGAAGATGATCATGAGGTCGTACACTCATCCACCGCGATGGGCTCCCCAATTGGTCCAGCCCACACGTGATGTTGGTCCTCAGGCAGAAACATCTTGCTGCCTGATCGCGCGTCGCGCTTCTTTCTCAATTCACTTGGACAGCTTCCTACACGGCTTACATCTTTCATATCCACGACCAGATGTGATGATTCCTAGACCTGATGTTACAGCTGCCAAGCAGCTTTTCAAGAAGATTAACATCCATTGAGTGAGACCCTAGAGGTGTATGATTCCGAACAGGTTCCATTCGGAATACTCCATACAGGAGTGATCGTCAAATTCAAGTGAAGACGGCGCCGTCAAACCATTCTGGTGACACAGTGGGACGCCGAACTCTTCATAAGTATTCCAGCTATGGAGACGACTGTACCAGTGGTTGAATGCTGGGTCCCTATACTTAACAATGTGAAGCTACAGTCCGAAGGAACATTGCGGCGGTGACAATGCAGGAAGGTCCTCGAGTGCGAATGGCCAATACGGAAATCTGATACCAAATCATTATACTTCGGATGTTCTCATCGATCGTACTCATGAGATAAGCTGTCTGCAGGTGGATATCTGGCTGCTACAATGCCATGACCCATACGCCAGTTGTCGTCAATTATGGAAGTATGAACACCTACGATTTCTGAGTACCCAATTGAGAGGAGGTCCAGGACTACTGCTTCGACTTCATTGAGGAACTTCATTTTGCTTGCAGTGAGAGTGCCATAAGCTTGTATTGTGAATGTCGACATCACCTGGACTAATTGCAAATGCCTTTGATTGTTAAACATCAATGCGCCGGTCGCTTGATCTTCTTCACTTTGGATTTGTGCATCACTGGGCGCCTCCGAAGACGACCGTTTCCATCGTCAAGCTATTGATGATGCTGAAATATTTATCCATGACAGTGAGATCAACATCGTGTTCAGCATTGTGCTTGATTTACCAAAGATTCTAGATTGGCTATAGCCAGGCTACCTTCAAGCACCATGCTCTTGATTTATGTAAGCGGATTTCAAGATGCCGACATAGATGAACCCTCTCGCGCAAAGGATCCACTGAAAAGGCATCAGAATAACCTCAAACACAGGTTGCATGACAAGTTAATCATTCGTAATCCACCTAATGCCTGGTCGGTACTGTCAAGGCAATCCCAATCAACCGGATATTCAATTTACGTGAACTATACTATGTTCAGGAGTAGAAGATCTGAAAGTTAGCCATTTCCCCTGATGACTGCAATACTGATCGGTCTACGTGCCGTTGTGCATTTGGACCAAGAACTCCGGAATACGAGTACTGATCATGGCTTGATCCAGCATAGTGTTATCCGCTACATAGGGCAGACGGAAAGATTCAAGGTCCACCTGTTACCCCTGATTCACATCTCACCCCTTGGAGTATCTACGCCGACGAGATGACTCCACATATTCAAGCTGAATGGTGATTAGACAACAGCCAAGAACCCCTTGGAGCTTTAATCCGTTAAGCTATCGCCCTATAAAGCTAGCAGTGGCCCGACCGCACATCACTGCCGAATGCGCCTGCAACATCCACCATGAAACACCGAAGTTCATCTATAACAAACGTCAATCTCCGTGACTCCACCAGCTGCGGCACCGCGTTTCAAGTCTAAACCACTAACAGCTTCGAATAGCCCAACGGCAGAGTCAATCATCATGCAGTTGACTATAAAGCCTCAGCATCCTCCCTACCCTTCTTCTTTCATCAGCCCAGATCCGGTATCTGTATAGCCACTCATACGATCACCCGAGCAGTGCTCAGTTCATTCTTTTACAAGATTTCCTTTGTCTCACCACCACCAATATGAAGTTCACCTCTACTCTGGCTCTGTCAGCCCTCCTGGCTGCTCCTGCCCTGGCCGGTCCCCACGGCCACGCCCGTCAGCAATTTGGCTCCTCCCAAAACTTCCCCGGCACCGGCAACCAGGGCTTCAATGCCCCTGGACAAGGCCAAGGTCAAGGTCAGGCCGTGCCCCAGCCCAGCATCCAGCCCAGCGGCAATGGCTACCAAACCCAAGCCATCCCTCAGGCGCAATTCACCCCTCAACCCAGTGTCGCCAGCCAAGTCGCTCCCGCCGTGACCTCCGCCGTTAGCACCAACCACAAGAGCAGCTCCACCTCGTCGGACAACTACGAAGTCAACGAGAACTGGGCCGGTGCCGTTCAAGAAACCAGCGGCACCGCTACCTTCTCCTACGTGGCTGCCACCTTCACCCTCCCCAGCGTGACTCCCACCGCGGCCTCTTCCTCTTCGGACGACCAGGCCGTCTCCTTCTGGGTCGGCATTGATGGTGCCACGGGCCAGAACCAGATCTGGCAGGCCGGTGTGGACATCTACGTCCAGAACGGCGAGACCACCTTCCTCGGCTGGTCGGAGTGGTACCCTGCTGACACTGTCGGCCTTGACATGGAATTCAGCATCGGTGATGTGATTGTCGTCTCGGTCGAGTCAACCTCCAGCAGTGAGGGAACTGCCCTCATTGAGAACTTGACTACCGGCAAGAACGTTACGTCCACTGCTACGGCCCCGGATAGCTCGTCGACTCTGGTCGGTCAAACTGCTGAATGGATCGTTGAGGACTTGGCTATCGATGGTGACGGCTTGACCTTCATTAACTTCGGTGAGGCTACTTTCACGGGCTGTGTTGCTAAGGCTGGTGGAAAGACTATTGGCCTTGATGGCTCGTCTTTGATGGCTGTTGAGGATAGCACTAGTGATCATGTCCAGGCTGTGCCTAGTGTTGTTAGTGACTCGGAGCTGAAGGTGACTTACCAGAGCTCTTAAGGTGGAAGTGGTGAGACATTGTTCTTTTCTTCTTCTAAATTGTGTTTATACACGTTTTGTATTGGGGGTGTCAGAGATCAACCTGGGGTTGATTGAGTGAGATAGTTAGGTGGCAAGCAATTCGACTATCAGATACCAAGTAAACTTTGATATTGCATATACCTATCAGAGATAATTGAGTATATTATATATCATTTACTCGTATCTCATCCACACATAGCCTAATAGAAATATCCACATTAAGCCTTATAAGGCACTTCCATCGATAGGACCCATATTTACATCCCAGAAAAACTCCAAACCCCAAGCAAACAAACCAAACCAACGCACCGAAAGCCATAACAAACAGCTATGAATCTCTACACAACCCACGACCCCCTCCTCCCACCACCACCACTCCTCTCACTCTCATAACTCACCCTCCTCATATCACCATACCCATAATACTCTTCCCCAACACTCCCTTCATCTCCCCACCTCCTCCCACCCCCCGCAACATACACTCCCCTCGGCACCGCAATTCTCACATTCTCCCCATCCCCCTCCCCGTCAACACCATCTCCCCAACTCCCACTACTCCTCCCCGACATCGACACAGACCTGGACCTCTCCCCATCGCCCGAGAAACTCAACGACGGCACCGGCGATATCACCCCCTCGACCTCCCCTTCTGCATGGCCCCTCCACGTCGGCGAATACGGCGGAGGAGGCGTCTCTCTCGTCGCGGTGGAGGTGTTCCCGTAGCTGTGGGTTGTGCTAGGGAAGGAGATTTGAGAGGATGCGTCATCTGCTGTTGTTGCAGCAGCATTATTCTCTGATGTTTGTGGGGTGGTGGTAGTAGTGTAGGGGTGTTTTTCGTCGAGGGGGAAGGAATTGTTGCTGTTGGTGGCATTGTAGGAAGATGAAGAGATGGGCGGGTCGCGGAGGTGCAGGGCGAGGGTCTTTTCGTTTAGGTCTTGGATGTTTGGGTGAGGGGTGTAGGCTGGGAGGGAAGGTTCGAGGGGAGGTTGGTATTGGGATAGGTCATTGTGGTGGTGGTATTGGGTGGATGTGGTTGTCGGAGCTGGTGGTGGTGAGGGAGGGCTGGGACTGGTGCAGGAGCATGGACAGAGGGATGCGAGGAGGGTTGAGAGCATTGTTGCTGTTCTTGGTCTTGGTACAGTTATGGAGGAGATGTTCGTGTGCAGTTGTTGGAGTGAGGTGGTGAGTCTGCTGTAGATGTTCCTGACTCCGAGTCCACCCGTTGTGAGACGGGTGTCGATGGTGGTGGTGGAGGGGCAAAGTGGAAGAAGGTTGATTGAGACACCGGAGCACGTCAATGCGATGCAGAGACTACGTGTCCCTGATTGAAAGGTGATGTCTACGAGAATGAACGAAGGAAAGAAAGTCAAAAGTCACGACGAGGCTGCGCCTCAGCATCCAGGCATCTACGTTCCCCGCATCGCTGATTGGTGGAGTTCCCCGCTCCTGGCCTGAACTTTATCGATAAGCGGATAAGATAGCATCATTCCAGTTCATTCTGGTATGCAAGCATTCTCGTAGTCCTCTATACACTCCCTTGGAAACCTCATAAACTCCTCCCATCCCTCCCCCAGATACCACGTTATCGCCGTAATTTCTGATATCGCTCGTGTTTCGACCCAATACATCTCCGTCCCATACATTAAGCCCAACCACCAACTCAGCAGTATCAATGCCGGTGGATCTTTCTGCATCAACTTAGCAAAGAACTCAGGTAGCAGTCTCCCCATGAATCCCGTGTACGGTGCAAAACTCCGGACTCCTCGCTCCAGCGACAGCAGTCCTGTCAATATTCGTGCTGGCGCATGATACGGGCTCGTCTTTGCGGTGGTCGTGTCATCGATACCACATAGATCTGCTAGCCCTGGATGAATAGCCACCCGGCCAGGACGATCATCCTCAAAGAAATCCGCCGTCTCAGCATGAGACTTCATGAAAACCTCCCACCACATACTGCCAGCTTTCCACTGCGCCGTCGCCATGATCAGATGGCGCAAGCCCCCTTGCAGTGTCAGCCAGCTCAGGGAGGTAATATCGTCTGAGAAGACAAACGAGCTGAGCGGGTCGTATTCATCTAGAGCAAAGGAGCGAATAGTCAATAGCAAGCACGCCGAAATGAGACTATCCGTGTTCTTCGGGCCGATGGTGGTAATTTCCTGAGAATACTGGGTGATAGCCTGCTGCCAGTGGTAAGTTTCCGTCAGGGTATAGACGCGACCATCCGAAGCCATGTGGCGGATATGCGAAGTTGCTGCTGCAATGATGGTATGCAGAAGGAAAGGTGACTTTATTGTCAGCAGCAGTCCTCCTTAGTAAGATGAAGTCAAGAGCATACATTAAACCCTAGCTGGATGATTTTCGCCTGCATAGCGGATTGAGCGCGTCCCGGCCCGAGCGCCGGGTTCGTTAGGCCATGGTGGAAGTGCTGCAATGCCTGCACTACAGGCAATGGGCCGCTTTTTGAATCCAACTGCAGGATCTCGTTGATCTTCTTGGTCACGGTGTCCACCGACATGCAGTACGCTTTTGAATCGGGCGGGCTCGCAAGGAAGACGCTGACGCTGTCTTTGGTCTCGGGCTCATAGCTGCAGTCGAACCCGAGTTTTTGGCATCGGTGACAGGATGGTTTCTCCTCGTCGCACTGTCGTTAAGGAAGAAGGCGATCAGAGAGGATATCGACTAGAAGAGTAAAGAGGGAATACCTTGACTCGTCGCTGCTTGCAAACGAGGCAGCCAGCGCGGGATTTGCGATGCGGGCGTCGGGGATGAAAAGTACGGGGAGAAGGACGAAGCTGGAGGACAGACTGCATGGCAGCCACCAAGTATTGCTAGTCCTTGCTACGTTCCATGAATGTGCATAGCTTGCAACCATGCAATCACGAAGAATGAAGAGAACAAGACAGTAAGACAGACAGACTCAAGACATATGACGATGAGAGCAGCCTCACGGGAGTGCCTGACCAGACTAATCCTAATGCGGAAGCCAGCTATATTCCACCACCATAACATAAAATATACACTTTAAACACCATCATAATTCATATACCACTACTTATATACCTAACCAATCTTCGCATTCGAGAAATCCATCTCTGCACAGACACACCACATTAGCCTCACCTCACCCCCCACCTATAGTGGCAAAAAAAAAAAAAAGAAAGGGAAGAATACTAACCAGGATGTTCCTCCTGAAACTTCTTCAAAATATCCCTCTTCTTCTGCTCATCACTCGTCAACCCACCCATCTCCTTCTGCCTCTGATCATACATCATCTTCTCGACCATTGCTCTCGTCTCGCCATCCAACTCACTCAGCGACGAGTTCTCCGGCGTAATTTTCGTAACGTCGATCTTCGGCGCACTCGTAACAACATGCGCCCACCACTCCACCTTGTTCACCTTGTCCAAGTGGATCGAGATTTCCTTGCCGGGCGGCTTCGATGTCGATTCAAGGGTCCAGGAGCATTCGTCGGGGATTACTGGATGAGGGAACTCGCCCTAAAAATTCCCCATTACTATGTTAGTATTGTCGTAAGAGAGAGTTGTAGAGTGGGGTTATGTACGTCAATAAAAGCTTCCTGCCCCTTGATTGCAACGCGGATTTTCGTCTTCGTGAGCACAACATCTAGATCCCGACCGCGGATATTCGATGCCACCGGGATTGTCACCTCCACGTCGCGGATCGTTTGGGTCCATTTGTAGGGCAGTTGGGCTTGTTCGGCGGCTTCGCGGGCTTTGCGGGCGGATTCTTCTTCCTCGCGGCGGGCGAGCTCGGCGGGGTTGGGGGGTTGTTCGTCGGCCATTTTGCTGTTGAGGGTGTGTTAGTGGTGATATGGGTTAACTTGGGGGAAAGTTGGGGACGTACTTGGTTGTGAGGGATTGTAGAGCGTGAGGGGATGGAGATTGTTTGGGAGAATTGGAGGGAATTACAGATATGGTGGGGACTGGCTGGATGGCTGGAAGCTTCCGCGTGCGGGGCAACTTTCTACTGCGTTTACGGTGTAGTCGATAGACACTACGCGACTACAATAAACAGTATCATTGAGGTAATGGTAGGATATCGTATGTCATTATTTTATTACATACATTTTCCTCCATCAATGACCCACAGGTTCTCTTCTGTCCTCCCGGGACAACAGGATAACCCTCAGCGCCCGGCGCATCAGGGCAACCCGAACAGTATCATTTGCTATGCACGCTGCTTAATATCTGCAGGCCCAGATGTAGAATAACTCCGAAAATAATCATCAGTCCACCCATCCTCGACGCCCGTAGATCCCTGCCAGCCATATTTTATCTCATTCCGTACTGTCCGTTAATATCTCCTCGCCTAGATCCTCTGCCACCGGTCCAGGATACGTCGAGGCTTCTTCGATATGCTGCACCTCGCCGGATTCCTCCCGCTCGATGACGTCGAAGAACTCGCCGGCATACTCGGCCATCTTGTTTGCCATTTTGTTCGCTAGCTTGTCCTGCACGATGCCCTCCAGCAGACGCATGTCCTCTTTCCATTTGCGTTCCCGACGGGCCTTTTCTTCTGCCGGCCGGCGGCAGGTCCCGTCTCGCTCCCGCATCTTCAGGCAGTTCGGGCACAGGTAATTGACTTCGCAATAGGAGCAGTTGCACGGCGGGAAGGCGATGGTGCAGTCCTCGCATACGTACACCGAGCAACTGGTGCACTCGCGGAGAACGCTGGAGCACCGCTGTCGCTGGTCACCGACCGCTCGGTACTGCGGACAGAAAAAGGACTGACATCCTTGCCATCTGGGCTGGTCGGACGGCGAGTCGCAGTAGACCGAGGATGGCGAGGATGAGCGTGAACGGTTGGAATTGGAGATGGAGAGGCTCCGCGAGCGGCGGTGAACCAAAGGCGTGGGTCGAGGATGGTCGAACGCGCTACTGCTCGCCTCGGGAAAGACCTCTTGGTTGTCCTCGGTAAAACTGCTTGTAGTTGAATCAAGGATCCGCTGCGTCCGATACGGCAGCTCGAACTCTGGCACGGAATTCGTGTAGGGCACCCGCGATGCAAACCCGCGAGAGCCGGTCTCGGCGTGGTTCTGGATCGCCAGCTTTTCCAGCGTCAGATCCCGGTACCCACAAATTCTCAAGCGGAGTCCCCGTAGATCATGCTCGATACACAGCGGCTTCGAGCAGCTCTTGCAGTGGACCTTCCACTGAGGTGTGTCGTAGCAGTCCTGACATAGATTGCGCGGACAAGCTGCAGGCTGTCGGTCGGGCGGGCCAAGTAGCCACCGCATCATGGCGATATGTCCGGTTTCCAGCGTGTAGTCGGGCTTGCGAGGGTCTCCGTAGGCGTCCCGCGGGAACGTTTTGCTCCATTCCTGTGCCGAGTACTCCAAGTCCTCCCATCCTTGTCCTCGAGGCAGAGGCACGGCTCGTACCTGGTCCACATCGCGGTTCGGTGTGCCAATACTGATGCCGCCGCCGCCAGAAAAGATTGGCTCAGTGCAGCACCAATGGAACGTAAGAGCGGGATAGGAGGGAGTTGCGTTGTTGGCTCCAGTAGTGTTTTCGGAATCTTCGACAGGGTCTTGCATAGAACATGGCGACATGGTAGCTCCAGGAGCCCACCAGTATGGACTGTCCTTGGAAGCCGATCGAGGCCGGCAGTGCAGATAAGGCCGTTCATAAGCACAGCTAGCACATAGAGTCTTTCGACATCCAACACAGTGCATCAATATACTGCATTGCTCGCATCGTTCAGGAATCAACTCGCAGCAGTTGTCGCAGCGGATATTCTCCACGAACTGTGTATGGCTCCGTCGCAAATGTGCCGGTAGCATCTTCCCCTCTCCATGGTCTCCACCCTCTCCAGTCCCCAAAGCCTCGCCGTAATAGCCGGTCTCA
Source organism: Aspergillus welwitschiae (assembly GCF_003344945.1). Taxonomy (NCBI): domain Eukaryota; kingdom Fungi; phylum Ascomycota; class Eurotiomycetes; order Eurotiales; family Aspergillaceae; genus Aspergillus; species Aspergillus welwitschiae. Next base: position 255,883 of record NW_020798695.1, read on the forward strand.
CTGTGTTCCCACAGCTTCGCATCCCGCTGGGCTGGACGGTTCGCCTGGTCTACCGGACCAATCCAGTTCTTCGACCTCCACAGCCGATCAAACACCACCCACACCTCCGCCGACCCCTGTGGAACACGCATAGACACGTAGCCCCGCCTCCGGAAACATCTCCCCGCAGGAGTCGAGCACCATGCGGTATCCGTCCAGATGCCCAGCTTATGGCAGAGATTGACCAGTTCATGTGTGGGTTCGGAGTCGGAGTCTTTTCGCGACAAGGAGGAAGTCAGATACGGCCGTCGTCGATGATGTCGACAGCGATACGTGTAAAGACTCTTTAGTGCAAGATGCTTCGTATCCGGCGAACTCCCGATGTTCTGCTCCATATTGACATCATACTGGAGGCCAAACATCGTGAGATACGGGATGATGTGGTACTTGAGCGACACGTTCTTGCAGCCTCGTACGGAGAGATGTTCCAAGGTCTCGCGTCGCGAATGTAATACCGTCGACATCAGAATCTGCCCCGACACAGCTGTGTTATCCAGCTCTAGACTGCGCAAGCACGGACTGAACGGAATCACCACGTTCATCAACAGCTGGTCGAGTGCATACGGGCGGGACTGGCGCGGGATGACGGTCTCGGAGGAGCCGGTGAAGACAACCCGGAGGGGCGGCGGGGTGCCAGATGGGTAGAGGAGCCGAAAAGAGAGGTATTTCCATGCTGTCGGATAAGAGCGGAGGAATGATCGGAGGTAGCGGGAGGTATGGTAGAGGCTCAGGATGGCCTCGGTGGGAGTCTGCAAGAGGAGAGATTCGAGGATGGGGGCATTGGTAGTGACAACGAGTTCGAAGGTGGATAGCGGATGTTGGGCCGGAAGGACGGAGTGTTCGAGAGCGGAGTCCACCAGGTCTTGCTGTTGTTGGTCTCCGCTGGGCTTGCCGGCCATGGCTGCAGTAATAGTAGTAGTAGTAGTAGTAGTAGTAGTAGTAGTCGACTCAGGGCCCGATCGATGATCGATAGCGGGCACTCCCGGAGTATGAGATACGGATGGCATGACGATCCGAACCGGATGGCGGAACCCTTTGCTTCTTCAACAGCCTTTTTCTTTTCCCTTTTGATTTCACTCCCCTGGAAGGAAGCTGAAGGTTAGAGTGACGCGAGATCGCGAGCACAGCGGAGAATGCGGGAGAGGGCCGCACATCATAAGGGAACCAGGAAGGAGAGCATGCGCAAGGAGGGCGGATTACACCCAAATGTTGGACATGAGCTGTGGCCATCCACGGGAGGGAGGAGTAGAATGGAGGGAGAGTCGGAGGGAAGAGGAGGGAGAAACAAGTTACAGCAAACCGATTGGGGGTGGCTTGGACAACTCAGCTCAGAATTGGCGATGGGCAACAAAAATCCAGCGGGAGGCCGGCAATCATGTGATAGGTCGCCTTGGCCCCGTTGGGATGCCACTCTTTTGTGTTGTTGCTTGCTGCTGATGATGTTGATGATGGGATTAGACTTAATCCTATGACGATATACGTTTGGTCACCGGAGTGTGTGGCCTGACGGGTCTCAACTTTCACTAGTGATTCGCCCCGGTGTGTTTATTGAATATTGAATTCATCCCTCTTGATTTCTTTCCACTATCTGCTGCTAGCTGCGTGGTGTTGTTCCCCCCCGACGATCCAAACCACCACAACCACAACCACTAAACTCGGCATCCGCTTTGGGCAGTACCAGCATCAGTAGGGCACAAAAACGATCCATCATTGCATAGAAAATAGCAGACCACTAGTTTCACCTGACTAGGCTTTGCCTTGTCCACCCCCTACTCGTTCCCATACTTCCACCCTGTTCAACGGTCGCGCCCAACAATCCGATTCTCCGAACGCCAGGGGAGCGAGGGCGGCCTGAACTAGTGTCGCTCTATTGTTTCTCCTACCGTATATCCCCTTGCAATACCCTTGCGCCCTTCCACTACCAGTGTGCTATCCTTCGCGTCCTCCTCCTCCTCCTCGTACTGGATGTCGAAATCACTGCCCAGCCCCTTCCACGTCCGTTGCGACCGAAGGAATTCCGCTCCAGGGGAGATGGTCCCGCCGATCATCGCCAGATCCCCTTTGGCTCGTCTGGCCAGGGCTCGCGCTGCCGATGGGCCTCCAGCTGATGCTGACGAGGCAGCACCCTCTTCTCCTGAGGCAGAAACGCGGGGTGCAGGGTTTCGCATGGGCCGGGAATGCGAGACATACCGGCCAGTGCGCAAGTCGAATTCTGGCGGAGCCGAATCGGGCTCGGACATCTCATCCTCATCCTCCCCGGGCGCGGCACCGTTCGTCGACGCATCTCCATTCTCTGCCTCAGCAGCGGACTGATCCAGGACAGTCTGGAAATCACTCTGCCAGGCTCCCGTCCAGACCCGCTCCGTATCCCCCTTCAGGGTAAGCTCCAACTCAAACGGCGTGATAACCGGTTTCCAGAAATCCCGACTATCAACGAGGGAGCTTTCCCAGCATCCAATGACCACCCAGCCGCCGATCTCGCTGAAGTTAGCCACCTTAGCCGCGTTCAGCTTGCCCACCACAAACAAATAACTCTTCTTCCCGGCCGCCGCGATCCGTTCCCGAACATGATCCACAATATGCAGGTAATTCTTCACACTCAACGTGTTGACCAGGATACCAAAGATCGGGGCGGTATTCAAGGACGTCAGGATAGCATAGCGACGGCGCAAGGCGGCGGCCGTGGACGCGGGCAGGGGCTTAACATCCTGGCCCGGCTTATCCGTAGGATAGATATAGATAGCCGCCACGCGAGAAGCAAGGGTGAGAAGTAGCGCAGTAGGCGGATCAGAGATGTGAAAAAGCTGCCACTCAGCCAGAGACTCGGGGCTCTCGCGCACCGTCTCCGGCACCGTGCGGTTCGGAATAGCAGATGAAGGGTCATGAAGCACCTCCGTCGCAAACAGATTCGTATACCCCTCCTTCACCAGAGCCTCATACACTGCGGGGACGTGATCACAGTAAGTCACATCAGCCGCCAGAATAACCTTCGTATCCAGCTCCGGATACGTCTCCTTGAACGCACGCACGACCTTCTCCAACGCCAACTCCTTATGCGTAAACACATAAATCACAGGGAGTCTGGCCGTCGGCGACAAACACGACCGGCCGTAATGCACGACCACATCGGCATCCACATGCTCAGCCGCCACCTCATCCACGCAACAAGTTCCGTAGGAAGTATCTGCCAGGATATACAACCTGGGCGCAGGCTCAGCCTCGTCCACCTTCAACTGAGCCACCGACTCTGCCAGATCCTTCTTCTCCCCTTCTCCTGCACCTTCTTCCGTCCCCGCACTCTGACCACGGGCACCCTCTCGCGTAGTATCCAATCCCCGACTAAGAAGCTGGAACACCCTCGGCGCATCCGGGAGCATATCATCCGGAAACTGCAGCGCAATGCGCTTATACCGCGCCTGGCGGATCTCCTTGAGCGTGCGTTCAATGTCATAGGTGATGGCGATTTCTTCGTCGGAGACGGGACTGCGGTTCGGGACGGGGTCGGTGGCTTCGAGGATGCGGTCGTCCGGGGTGGAGAGGACCGGGGCGGCCTCCATATCGGCGCCCATGGTGGGGGGGAAGTATAATGGATTGAATGTGTAGATTTGTGGTGTAGTAGTGAAGTTTGGAACTCACTTGAGGGTGTGGAAAAGTGGGATGGTTGCAAATTTCGGGTTGATTTTCATCTGGCGGGCACTATCCCCCCACTTTCACCCCGCCATCCACTCGCTCGCTCGCGGAAAAGAGCGAGGGCCAATCGCGGTGGGATGGATTACTGAGGTTGGTTATGGTGCCATATTACAATGTAGAAAAATAGGATTGTTAATTTATCGGAAAGTGTATATGTAGAATGTACACGTATTCCACATCTAGATAGAGATGTAAACTCTACATACCTGCTATTTACATACAATACCCCTCCCTGAAAACCTAATCTACAAATCCGCCCTCGCCGGCTCCCCAGCCCACACCCTCCGAATCAATTCCCGGATCGGCTCACGCTGGATCTCCCTAGGGTTCCAGTACGGGTTACTAACCGCAATATCCGCCGCCTTATCAATATCCTCCTCCTTCATACCAAAGTCCTTCAATCCACGCTTAACCTGCAACTTCTCCAACAGGACATTCAGCCCGTGGATCGCATCCCCGTTACTCTCCGGCAGCGCCTCGGCCAACTTCTTCATGGCCTCGGGGATCTTCGGCGCATTGTAGGAGATAGCGTGCGGGAGCACCGCCGTGTGCGTCTCTGCGTGGGGCAGGTTGAAGCTTCCGCCGAGGGTGTGGCAGAGCTTGTGGTGGATGGACATGCCTACGCTGCCAAGACAGGTACCGCAGAGCCAGGCACCGTATTGGGCGGAAGAGCGCGCGGAGGGGGAGCTGGGGTTCTGGACAATTTCGGGGAGGGAGGAGGCGAGGGCGCGTGTGCCTTCCAGGGCCATTAGGTTGATCACGGGGTTGGTGTTGCGCGCGTAGAGAGCTTCCACTGTTGGTTCACTGGATTAGCTTTGTTTCTAGTATGGAATGTAGAGAGAAAAGAATGTAGTGGGTAGGACTAACCCGCATGCGCGATGGCATTGACACCGCTCGTCGCACTCATGGCCACCGGCAAGGTCATAGTCAGGTCCACATCGTAGATCACAGTCCCCGGGAGAATCTTCGGGTCGGAGCGCGTCTTCTTCAATCCGTCTGCCGTTTCACCCAGAATGGGGGTCATCTCACTGCCCGCATAGGTGGTCGGGATACAGATGTGCGGCAGGCCGGTGCGGATGCTGATGGCCTTTCCTAGGCCGATGGTGCTACCACCGCCGATGGAGACGACGCAGTCGGCACTTTGGGCTTTTGCGTATTCCAATGCCTTGTCGGTGATGTGAGTGGGAGTGTGCATGGTAGCTTCGGTGAAGATGCCGGCCACTTGGCCGTTCAGGACGGTTTTGACATTCTCGGCTTGGGAGACTTGCTGCGGGGTCGAGAGGAGGAGAGGTGCTTTGAGGTTCTGGCGGGCGAGCTCGTCGGGGAGCTTCTTCAATGTGCCGCTGCCGAAGATGACTCGGCCGGGGTTGGCGTTGTATTCGAAGGAGTCCATGGTGGTGGCTGTGGTTGGAGTAGTGTATGGAGTTGTAGATGAGGGGAAAGTGATTGAGGATAGCGGGGAGGGAGACTCATATGAGAATTAGGATCGGTATATATCTTTGCCTAGATCGACCCATGAATTGGAATACTAGGAACCCGAACAGCCGACGAAGCTTGATCATCATGAATAATCCCCCACACCCCACCGATCCGGAGGGAACGTCATGAAGTTATTGGGGCAAAGGCCTTTGCCGTGGGTCGCCCGCGGAGGGGCTCGGCAGTTGGCTGTTGTTCATGCCGATACTATACTGCTTGCATTAGAACGCGAATTAACCTCAGTGTTAGATATATTCAGTGTTTAATTCTTTGAGCAAAAGATCTTTATTAAAGAACTATTGTAATAGTTATAGCACAGTGTTATAGTTGTCTTGCACCGGTAAGTAAATGCCCTCTACTCAAGCTTCAACACCGTATCCTTAGGGCTAACCTGCGCCCACTCCAACGTCTTCTTCCAGATCTTCCCCTGCTTCTCTCCATCCTGACTCTCAGGCGAACTCTCATCCTTTTTCAAAAGCGTAAAGTACCCTGCCTCCCCCGCATATTTCTCACCCACAGCCAGCTCGACCACATCCTCCCCGGCCTCCGTAGCCGTGCGCATAGTCGGGTCAAGCAGTCTCAACAGCGGCCGGAGCGGCTGGATAATGAGGCGGGAGATGATCCTAAGAATCAGCGGCGTGTTGGTGCGGAGAGCGCGAGAATCACTCAGGTTGCCTGGATTGATAGCTACAGCCTTGATGTGCTTTAGGTTGTCGTCCTGAAGTTAATCCCAATGTTAGTACAGCTACCAAAGTCTGCTACTTACTCGAAGCAAAGCAAAGTGGGGAAGATATTATACCTTGATCAACTGCCCATTCAACGCATACATCCACATAATAATCGCCAGCTTCGACACTGCATACTGATAGAACCCCTTCCCCCTAACATCCTCACCCGCCTTCTTAGTCGGTTTCACCAGCACCTCCAAATCCTCTGGAATGGTAGGCGGATACTTCTCCAACCCATTCTTACCGGGCCAATGGGCATCACTGCCGAAGAGAACAACCCGGCCAGAATCAGGCGCGAATGAGCCTAGCAGACGTAGCACTAACGAGGCGTGAGCGATATGGTTTACCTGGAAGGTCTTGTCCAATTCGTCGGCGGTTGTTTCGACTTCGCTGGCGAGGTTCCAGTAGTATGCATTGCAGATGATGCTTGCTAATGGAGGAAGTGTGCCATTGGATATTTCAGTTGCTAGGGTCTGCGCGAAGGTCGATACTTCGGAGAGGTTGGAGAGATCTAGCTTTCGGATTGAGGTACTTGGACTGGGGAAGGGTGTGATGGTGTCGTTGAGACGCTTGGTGTTGGGGTCGGAAGTGGAGGGGTTGCGAACGGTGAGGACGAGAGTGTAGTCTGGGTATTTGGTGAGGAAGTGGTGGACTGCTGGGATGGCGAGGGAGCTGTTGGCTCCGGTGAGGAGGATGGTTCCTGGCATTGCGGTGGAGGGATGTATGATGATGATGACGATGGAAGAGTATGGGGAGATAGCTTGTCTTAAGTGAGATGGGTTATCTGCTAGTTGGCGCTTATTACCATTTCTAATGTTGCTTTTCCCTGCTGCCAAGACAGTCTAATATAGCAATTAATTTATGAACAGATGAAGCTGCTAGCTAGTCTTGAACTGGTAGCCGACAAGGCTGTTCGCTTCCGCAGTTCTTTGTACCTGGATTTCTAGGGAATGGAGCAAGATTGCGGGATCCACTAGTTCTGCTCAGCTACGATGCGAAGCACACTGAATTTAGATAAACTGGGTGACAATATGGCTGAAGCTCAATTATCTAGAGATATTAGCATCATTGAGTACGTATCTGCAAAGCACACTCCCTGTTTTTATTTTCCCGACACCAATGCTATGCATAACAACCTCCCGCTTAGGGTATCAATAAACCACACTCGATTCCATTTAATCCAAGTCATGGAAAGCCATAATTTGCTGCCCGCCCTTGCCCTTGGCTTTCGTCTTCTTGCGCTTGTTCTGCGACTTGTCCTGGCGGCCACCGGCATCGCTATCATCCGAGTCCTCGTCACTGTCGTCACCATCGCTATCGTCACTGTCTCCATACATGCGCTTCTCCCCCGGCATCGCCCCGTACCTATCAGCGCCAACAACAGCCTCATGCCAAACCTTCACCACCTGTCCACCACCAGTAACCATGCGCCCCTCAACATCAAAGCCGAGGCCAATCACGCCCTCAGTCTCATCATGCATAACCTCCGCGGCAACCTTGTTAGCGCCGATCCGCACGAACTTGACCCGACCATTTCCCAGACCAACAGCGACCACCTTGCCCTTACCCAACTCATCCGGCAGAACAGCCATGGTCTCCAGGGACTCTCCACCGCCTCCTCCACGCTCCACATAGATCCGCTCGTCCTGGTCATCCCACGCGCCCTTCTCCCAAAGCGTAAGAACACCGCCAGAACCTCCCACAAGCACCTTCTCGCCGCGACTCGTGCCACTGGCCGCCAATCCGCCAATGTACGTCGAACTGATCAACTCCTCTTCCTGATCCTCGCTGCGAACAAGCACACCCCGTCGCAAATCCGTAACTGCCAGGGTCGTCCCACCCGTCGTCACCCATTGCTTGCTGAACCCCGAGGTGCTAGTATCAGAGGCCGGAAGAGGCGTAAGCGACGAAACATAATCGTCGTGAGGGTGATGAGATTGTTCAGGCTTCGCGGAAACCTTGGAGTAGGGTATGCGGAGATCGTAGAGGTGGAGGGCGCTGGAATCGGTCGCAAGAAGGAGGGTCTGAGGGGAAAGCGCATGAATGATGGTGGGAGCATCGATGGATCTAAAAGCGAATACAATGAGCCATTGAGTCCTCTCCTCCCTTCAAGCACATATAAAAGGGGCTTATCTCCTACCCATTCTTTTCTGTAGGAATAGCGATCTTGTTTTCCACGACTCCCGTCTCCGCCTTTGCGGCCTTGATCAGCCCGTCCGTGCCGGCCGAATAGAGCGTCTCGCCATCAATTCCAAACGTCAAGCACCGGCAGCTACCCTTGTGGCGTCTCGTCCGCCACATCGTATCAATGTGTCCTCTGCCATTGCGTGACGAGGCATTTGACGTCTCGTCGTCGTCGCTGGCCGCTTCGTCGGTGGGGAGTCGGAACGTCTGGACATGCCCGGAGGAGAGACCCACGGACACGACGGGCTCCTTGGGATGCAGGGCCTGGGAGAACAGGTCCGCTGATAGCGGAAGGGTGCAAACGGTGTCGAACATTGCGAAGAATGAGCAATTGCACGAGGGCGAATCTATGCCGTAGTTTTTTGACTTGCGGAGCTTGCAGCTGCAGGCTGGCGGAGCCGATCAGTCTCGGAGAGGGCGGGCCGACGGATCTTCCGGGGTTGGTTGGCTATAAAGTTTAGGCTTAAGGCTACTAAGAGCTTGCTGTCTACGCAGGGCTGACTAGGTCAGGAGTAGCAAAGGAACAACTGTCTCTTGGATTGAGTGGACTCAAAACAGAAAAGAAGCGAATGTGAAGTGAGGTACATAAAGTCACAGCACGAAGTGGAAGAATCAACAAACAAAATCTGCATCAATCAATCTGGAGTGAATGAAAATAAAATGGGAAGACAGCCCGATACACAAAAGCAGTGACCACTTTTCGGACTATTTACAAGCCGCAACTTTCCCATATTCCGTTCCAGGAACCTGTCCTGTTGTGTTCGGCTTGTGGGATGTAATTGAGGCTCTGAACCCTGCACTTCACCTTATGCGGAAGCGCTGAAGGTCGAGTTGATGGGACCGAACTTGATGTTTGAGAAGGTCACCGAAGAATCGGGATGCGCCCCCTCGACTGTCGCAGGGACGCCTGATTCCGAGTCGCATGTTCCGCGTGCAACACCTGGGTCGGTAGCGGTAGCGTTCTCGGGATAGTCGCTGTCGAGCCACTCCATGCTGGCATAGTAATCATCCCACAAGCTCAAGATGAGAACCATGGAAGACATAGCATCACTGATTCCAGCAAGTCCATTGTGCTCAGCGAATATATCGTCGTCGCCAAAGGCCTTCTTCTGCGCAGTGCAGAAGTCCGTTGTGATCGAGTTTCCAGTCACTCCAGAGATGTTGGAATCAGCGTTCGCTATAACATTTCCGTTCTGCACGTAGTAACGCTTGATCTCGCTGAGGGAGCCAGAGCCATCAGTGATGAACTGGGTCACAACCGTCATCTTGGACCCGGTGTCGATGGTCTTGCCAGGACCGTAGAAAGAGTCGTTGCCCATGCGATAAGGGTTGAAGTCGCAGCCGTCAGGGTCGCAGGTTCCTGTAAATGGAATTAGCCGAAACATCAACCTAGATCACCTATTTGGGTATCCGTACCTCCGTAGCGATCATCCGAGTAGGTTCCACCGCAGTCGTTACCCTCACACATGGTCTGTTCGCTGCTGTCACAGGGATGGGGTGTCAATGCGGTCGAGATCTTGTTTGCCTCCCAGATATCCATTTCAGGGCAGCAAGAACCGTGATTGCCGATACCTGTGTTGTCATTGTTGCTAGAAGGTTCCCAGCCATCGACGTTGGCCTGATTCAGGTCAGCATGCTAGCGATGAGGGAATCTCGGAGGACTACATACTTGTCCGTCGATGAACTTCAGGTCCCGGGGGCATTGGGAGTCACAGTATCCTGTTCCGTACTTGGCTCCAGCCTTATTGGCGGGGTATTTTGAGACTCCACCATCGGCGTCCATTGCAGTGAAGTACAACGCGCCGTTTAGCCCACATGGGAGGTTAGACACATCAACGTCGAAAGTGAACTCTGCGTCAAGCAAGTTGAACGTCTGGTATCCCTCGTCACTCGTGTCCATGAGATACAACCGCGAGCCAACATTGGAGCCAGTGACGAATTTCAGTGTCAATGAATCACCGTCAGTGGTGACACCGTAGGTGGACTCGTAGTCCGCTCCGTCCAGGGCGCAGTTGGTCGCACAGGTCTCATCATCAGGGCAGAGAGTTGCATCCCACTGTTAGGTGCGTTAGCCAGTTCAGCACATAGGGGTCAATCAAACTCACGGTGTTGCCAGTGTAGCAATTGGTGCTGTCATTGACAGAATGGGTCCAGCGCCAGTTTGAGTCAATGACAACTGAGCCACTCTGTTCAGTGCAGCTGCCTTCAGAAGTGCATTTCTGCCAGGTCAAGGAAGGATGGACTTCCTCCGTGAGCGTTCCGGCTTGCTGGGCGCGAACAGCCGTCAGCAGGGCTGAGAAGAGAAGGGCACGTTGATGCATTGTAATGAAATTGTATAAGACTCTAGTCGTCTCCTTTTAGTGATTTCGTTGTCTGTCCGGCAGATGAATTTCCAAGCTGTACAGCGGCATAACCTCCCTATTTATAACATTTCCACCCAGCATTCAATTCCATATCATCTTGCAATCCGGAAGAATAGGGTCACCCATTTTTGCCGGTATAACGGACCGCCAGTCCGCCGATGTTTCAAATTAGGCAAGCTCTTCTGTGCCGTGAAATGAAGAACGCACAATAATAGAGTGTCATGTTGCAGAAAGAGGGTTCTGCGTGTTGAGAGATGTCCGAAAGTGGGCCCAGGTTCTATCACTAGGATGGAGTATATCAGGCTGCTTGGCTTCCGCTGTGTATTATTGGTTCATCGAGCTCAAGGATTCACGGAGGGCCCTCCGAATTGTTTCTGTTCCCTGCATGTAATAAGCACTGGAGCCTTCCAATGAAGACTGTTTGAGTCATGTGTAGCCTTTCCAAGGCCGTGCATGCAGAGAAACTTTGCCTTACTTGCTAACTTGATGAAGTTTTGCAATAGACAGGTTTTTGGAGCCCTTTTCTTCGGTTCTAGAATCCTAGCTCGAGTAGGTATCTGTATTGTACCCGGCAAATTCTAATGAAGAATAGTAGCAAGTGACTGCAATCGTGCAGTCCGCTCTAATGCTATTTTTCATTTCCGATACTTAGAATATCTTCGAATCGTGATCCCTGTATTCAGTTAGCCGCGTTGTCTAAGAAATATCATTCGCAGTCCCTTTTAGGAAACATGAGAGCAACGATGTCCCATGTAAACGCTGACTTAATGAAGATGTGGCAGCATGTGGCGTTGTTTGGTATCAGCCATCCCCCGATTCATCTCAAATCCTGATGAAGGATTGATTAATTTCCAGGGTCCTCTGCTAGCTTTGTCGATCTCGGAATGCGGGGTGCTACATCCCATCAATGACAGCTCGAGTACGTGCCAAAATTATTCGGATTTAAGCAGATGGCTAGGCTGAAATTTGATTCATCCAAGCCGGAACTAGGTGGCCTAGATGGGCTTGTCAACGTCAAACCAAGAAACATTATAGTCTTTGCTTCCGTTAGAGCCCGCCTTTCCGGCTTGAACCAGGCGGTTAGCATCTCCGACACATAGCTGTTTCACCACACATATCCATGTCAAATCCCCATTTTTCCATAACATAAGTTGTTTCCCCAAGCGCCATCATCCTTTCATTTGCCTGACTCCGCAACTAAGCAGGGTAATTCTGAGCCGTGTCACCTGTAAGTCGAACCGTTGTAGAGTGCACACACAGACATCCGACAAAGCCGACGGAAGCCACGATATGGCGCTGTACCTTGCAGATCGCTTCCCGATTACGTTCGGAGGCGTGCAAGCCAACAACGATTCAATGGTTGTAATTTAGCCGGATGGATTTTCAGAGGGTGCGGAGTGATTCTCCGCGACATACATGGCGTAGATGCCAAGAATATCTCTTCTGATATTGTACGGCCTTGCTTTGATTGATCATGCAGCGACTGCATTGATGTTCAACCCACATCAGAGCATCTTGCTGTCCAGACAAGGCCTTTGTGAGTGGGGTGGCCTGTTAATGTCGGTCCAAGAGTGTCTCCGCGAGCTACAAGGGGATTGATTCCGTGTGCCCGTTCCGGCAGGCACACTATAGCCTCGGTGTATATGTCGGATTTCGGATATATTTCGGTGTTCACTTTCTAATGGACGTTCTTGATTTTGCTGTTGTATGAGCTGTACTAGAAGGGTTACTTACCGATAACCTCGCTCGCAAATATCTGTTCAGTGAGCAGGTTGCCATGATGCTTGCAGCTCTGTACGTATCGTGTAAGCGGGACTTGGTGTCATAGCAGTCATATAATATATACTAGTACCGTTTTACTAGGAAACAGTACCAGCAGCAGAACATTCCCTGGCAGACAGATCTCGTATGTTCAACTGCCCATATAATATGTAGGTGCTGAGTTAAGCAGATCCAGATGATGAAGACCAAAGATGAGCATTTGGATAACAATTAGTGTAGATCATGGAGGGAAAACAATGGTATTCCCTGTGCTGCCTAGCCATAAGCCTCGGCAGTGCCTTATCACCCGCTTATCGCTTATCGCATGACTTGCCCAAATGGAGATGGTGTATCCTCAGGCCAACCGCCTAACCGCACCGGTCGCTTCCCCCTCGTTCGTCTGTTTCGCCTGGCAGGATAACCGGGCTTGCATCATTCCCTTCTTTCCTTTATTCTTGTGTAGACTAAAGAGCATACAATAGACAGTCACAATAGACGATAGAACATGGCGTGGTACAGCCAGACTATCGAGTCCTTCTCCGATTCGTTGGGGAACAGCCGAAGCCAACTTCCCTTGCTCGCCGTCACAGGGGCCTCGTTCACTTTGGGTCTCTTGTTTCGATCACTGCTTTCAGACCCACAGCTGGAAAGCACAGTGCTTGAGTCCCCGCGCAAGAAGGTCTTGTCCGTGTCCGATTCAGTGAACCGTGAGCTTCCGCTGCCCACGGACGTACTCCCGGGAGCCCGGGATGTGTCAACGCCGTATGGATCTATGCGTGTATATGAATGGGGTCCAGAAGATGGACCTAAGGTTCTCCTAGTTCACGGGATAACCACTCCATGTATTGCACTTGGGGGGTTGGCCCATGCCTTGGTTGACCGGGGCTGCCGGGTCATGCTATTTGACCTGTATGTGACTCGCTTACATTGAAGAAAAATAGTCACTAACAAGCTTGAACAGGTTCGGTAGAGGCTACTCTGACTGCCCATCTGACATCCCACAGGACAACAGACTGTTCGCTACCCAAATCCTGCTCGCTTTGAACTCATCCGCACTTTCTTGGACCGGAGCCGGTTCCGGTAGATTCTGCCTCGTGGGTTACTCATTGGGTGGTGGTATAGCGGCTTCTTTTGCATCATATTTCCCCCAATTTCTCTCTTCGCTGGTACTGCTTGCACCCGCCGGCTTGATCCGCGACTCCCAGATCAGCTTCCAGTCACGTCTCCTCTACTCCCGCGGTCTTGTTCCGGAACGTGTGCTTGGCTTCCTTGTTGGACGCCGCCTGCGCGCAGGCCCGCTGACTACGCCAAAGCCGAAATCTCATAAGCTCACCGCCGAGGATGCACTCGCTGAGGAGCTGCCAACACAGGGTGCGGCACAAGTTCAGCAGCTGTCTCGGACGTACTCTCATGTCAATGTTCCCCGTGCTGTCCAATGGCAAGTGGGAGAGCATGCCGGGTTCGTGCATGCGTTCATGTCCAGTATGCGACATGGACCAATTCTGCAGCAGCGCCAGCGCGAGACTTGGGAACGCCTTGGAAGTTACCTATCGACACAAAAAAGTCTCCCGGTCGATGAGCAGCGTATGAATGGCCTCCCGAGTGATAAGGTTCTCATCATGTGCGGGGACCATGATGCTGTCATCGTCAAGAATGAACTTGTTCCCGATGCAACGTCGGCACTTCAAGGGCATGCAAGCTTTAGATTCTTCAATGCAGGCCACGAATTCCCGAGTACCAAATACGAAGAAGTGGCCCAATACATGATGGAATTCATGCACTGAGGACGCTGCAATAGGGATTTACCCTACGACGCAGATCATTCATTGGATTTACTGTCTTTATAGACATCTTGGAGCGGGGCTTTTTGTTTTGACTTCTTCCACTGGGTTGGTGCTTTCCATCGATTTCATGTTGGCCCGCATTGTCAGTTCAATATAGAGCATCCTCTTGGTTTCATTCGGCGATAATTTAGATGTCACACAAGTCTTACTGTTTTGTTGACGCACTTAATCTCGAAACTACTTATGCGATCACTTGGATAGAATGAGTGGTTAGAACATAGGAGACTGGGTATCTGCATTGTCAAGGATAGACGGCGGCGCGTTTTCCGCCGCCAGTTGGTATCTATAGGACCTCTATATAAACGTTTCCTTCCTCTTTCTGGTCCAGCGTTGGAGCAAGTGGCTCCTGTTTGGGTATAGCGCCTGCCTGGCCAGACTGACCGTTTGGTCTTCGTCGTCCTCCATTTCCCCCTTCACTTCCGCCTGCCCGTTTCCCCGCAACCCAGGCAGCATATCGCCTGCTTCCCAGTCTCCTCAAAGCGACTCGCAAAAAGGTCGTCTCTCATAGCGCTTTTATTCTTTCGCGTTTGCATTTTGTCTTTTCTATTCTTTTTTTCTCTTTTTCGGGTTTCGCTCATTTTTTCAAGATCTGTTCTGTCGCGTCGAGCTGGCTCGAGAGGCGTGACACATGATCAGAGCGTTCACCCATGCGTGCTCGGGCATAGTAAGGTGCTTCCGCCGCGGATGACTGCGAGAAGCGTTCCATGCTGCCACTGCTGCCATCGGGGATGTGACTCAGGTTTCCTGCACTGAGACTGCTGCCCATGCCGTTGGCGGACCTGCAAGTGTGTGAGTATAGCAAGTCTGAAGAGGCGGGAAAGGATGCTTACTTGGAGGTATGAGCGTTTCCTGACATGATGAAGTTTGGATGATGGGTTCCGTGAACTCAATGGATGGCTTTCGCGAATAGATTTGAGAGGGTTTGGACAGATGAATATGCGTGATGGAAGCTGATTGAGTATAGAGAGAGAAGACTCTTAGACGCAGATTGAGAACTGGAGTGGATGGGAAGGCTTGTTTGGCTTGAAATCGTTAACGAGTTCTGACCAAACGGCGAGGAGGAACCTGTCCCTATATACCTTTCAACGGCCCCAGCTATATTCCAAGCCTCGCTGTTGCTGACGACTGAAACCGAGAATGTGATACAAGAATAAGTAGATGCCTTGGAAGCATCCAAAAAAAGCTGGACTGCCACAGACGAGGAGGGAAACGATGAGATTGGAAAATCCGAAAAAGGGTCCGGAGTGTGAAGCGAAATGGTAGGAAAGAAGCCAGTAAGTGACACAGGCAGATAAAGATCTTCGGTGGGATAGTGCCTCGGAGTAGTGTATCTCTGACTAACTAGGCTACTTTCAAGGAACGGTTGGGCTGTCTAGTTAAGATCAGCCACTGATCGAGATGAGACTCTGCCCTGCAAGTTCGGATAGCTGCACATCCTCGATCTAGGGTTTGCCGAGAATCAGCCCATTGACCCGATAGACGAATTTAGTCACATTCACCCAATCCCTAGGAAATTGGAAGCGATGATTGCCAGGGTAAGCACTAGGGTGAAATGTGTGACCCAAAGTCCGGTTCGTGAACCATTGGATACAGTAAGGACATTCTGGGGAACCCATGAACGATCATCAGCATGGCCTACATCGGGCACATGAGCCGAGAAACACCATAACCGGTCATTCGGTATGCGTCTTGGGTCTAAAGTCCACTACCAAACCAAACTGGTCATAGCGGATGTTCAACGGCAGTCGTCATCGGATAGGGGCTTTGAGGGCTGAAACGCCCAAATCAGCTTGCTCTGCCCACGATTGAAAGCTTCTCAGAAATCTAGACCACTGCCTCCGACCCCCCTTTGACCGCCAGGCTACTCCCTTTTCGCACTCGCGCTATGTCATAGTGAAGACCCATCCTTTCTCGGACAAGAGACGGGGGGGATTGAGCAGCCAAACGAAGAAGGGATCGAAGGCAGACCGTTTGAAGGATCGCCTGAGACCTCACCGATGTGGACAAAACGTGGTCGATCCTATCCAAGCGATCACGCACTGCCCCAGGGATAGGCGGACTTTGGACTTCGTTTTCTCTCACCCACGCTTCTGCATCTCGATAATTTCTTTTGCTTTTCAGGTTCCTTGGGTCTTACTGTTTTCAGCTAGGATTGGCGACACTATCCACTAACGGTTCTGCGGTCTCCGAAGAATCAACGGCATTATTGCATTCAGTGGCAGTCACTACGAAAGCTGCAGGTGACAATGTCATCCTTCGACAGCATACAAACTTGCAAGTTGGGCAGCAAAGGCTGTGATGAGGTGAATGTGGAAAGCTTCACCCCATTTCCTCAACCATCATTACGATACGAGAGCAGTCCTCGCTCGATTAGAGGACGCAACATTAGTTAGTTCGCTGTCTCTTCTAGCCCTGTCGACAACAGTCCAAAATTAGCAGAACATCAGCAGGGATTATTGAACAACCCCCGATCTTGATCCGGAGGCGCTCACATACCTGCTTGTCACAGCCCGCCGGACATGCTTACCTCGGTCAGCTTGACTGAGGGGTTGTCCCTTTAATCAAACGATCAACTATGTACTTGCTGAAAAGGAGCCTGCTAAGTCAAGCCTCGTTCTCCTTAAAAGATTGCTGCTGGCCAGTGCTCTGTCAGATTTGCTTTTTTCTGGCCTGTGGACCAGTCAAAAAAGGGGATATCCACGCCCGCGCGATAAGAAATGAGGATGCGCCCCCCAAAAGCAATTGTCGCTTTCTAAATTTGGCCTGGTCAATCACGGATCGTGATGGCACTACCGTAAATAATGGGCAAACTACGGAGTAGCGGCGAAAGTACCCTGCGTCAATCCACGGACCTAATCATTCCTATTTGGCGGCTAACGTTAGATTCGCCGAGTTGGTGGAAGTCCGGCTGCCTCCTTCGCATGGCTTACCAGAACGCCGGGTCCGTTGCACAAGCTAAAGTGACTATGAACGGCTAACGGAGCAATGGAGGAGGAACGGCGGTTGGCCATCTCAGGGATCCTCGGAGAAAGCATTCCGAAAAGGGGCTCCTCTGAGGTCTCACTCACAAAGCGTTGGGCTATCGTCCCCTGCTATCTACAGACAACGCCGGCCGATTCCGTTCTGATTTATTTTTCGCTTCCCCCGAATATGTCAGCGCCCTTGCGGGCTTCTCCGCTGGCAGATTATGACCCAGAAACGGTCAGTCTCCACGCCATTCCGCGGGGAAAGGTATCCATCAGGAAACACCTCCAGTGCTATTGATTCACACGGCCTGAAAACGGACTGCATTCCGGTAATGCGAGTGAATACCGAGCTCGGCCGCAGGATTGAGTGAGGATACGAATTTATTGAAGGGCCGAGTAAATAATACCGTCAATAATTTTTTACTTTTCTTTTCCCCTGGTCGCGGACACGGGTTGGTTGGTTTCACTGCGCGCCTGCAAGGCACACTTGGTCCAAGCTCCTAGCTCCAGCAACCTTATCTTTCATCGCTGCTTCTATTCGGTAAGAAAGCCGGTGCGCAAACCCGCATGGACCACCCTTGGCTGGCGGTCCGACATGGATAGCAGGTACTTACTAGGGCTACCGAGTCCAAGGATGACTTCATTTACTTCGTCAAACGATCAGTGGCTTCTATCGGAACCGGATCTTTCTGAAAAGTACGTGACAAGGTTATAAAACCAGCGAGCCAAAAAGAATAAAAAAGAAAAGAAAAGCGAGAACACAAGAGATTAAACAAACTGGACCAGCCAAGCATGCCTTTCCGCGTGGACCGCTGGTCAGAGCTGCCATGTCTCGAACCGAGCCGAACTATGGCAGCGGCCGAGCCTTAAAATTACGGGACCAGAAGAAGAGGGACTCCTAGGAATCCAAGCTAACTGCGCCCTTGACCTAGTGTCTTGCGCAGGCTGTGAGATCTGGTGTTCGCAGCTAAAGCGGCAAAGATCTACGCCGCAACTGCACATCGCTGATCCTCCCTTCAGCTGAAGCCTAAGGCATAGTGTGATGAAATTATGAAACAAGTCGACGGAAATTCCGGGGAATTGAGTGTTCCCTTTCCTATGCTACCCCTGTTCTTCGGCGTAACTCTTTTCCCTGTACAGCCCCTTCCGGCCGCCACAAAATTAGCATGACAAGCGGTCGTCACTCACGCGCAGGACAGCTGAAACACCCGCCAGAAGTTAGTTACGTCAACTAGCAGGATTGCAGGAACGAGGTGACGCGAGCAGCTGATGAGGCCTTCATCGGAAATGTGAAAGGCTGTGGACCGGCGTTCTCCGTCAATCTGTTGGCATTCGTCAACAAGCCAAGGACCGTTGCTTTTTCTCTCTCCCTTTTTCCTTGAGGTATGCTCGGACATGGACGACCTCGGCAGGGATCCGCGTCAAGTCCTCCTCACCGAGCGATACGTCCAAACTAGGACCCTCTACGCAGGAACTCTTCGGAACCTACGGGTCCCCTGACTAGTTTTTCAGGTACCATAAAACTAGTAGTCTCTGAGCGTTACACGGAAGCGACATACACCCTTCCGCCTTTCGGGATTTGCTACAAATTCGTATTGCTCCCGTCAAATCCCTAGATTATGTTCGCTAAGCAAGGTATGCTTAGCCGGGGTGCTACACGAGGCTGGGCCTTTGGATGTCGGCTCAAGCCGCGACACGGAATGAGTCATTTGCGTTTATACATGCGCGTAAGTGCATTGCCATGATATGGCGTTGGCATGCCTCTTTCATGCATGCATGGCTCAAGGGCTATGTGACAAATCTTGATACGAACAGGTTCATATCGGTTTACTATCTACGTCCAGGCCCAAAGCAGCCGACTGAAAGCCGTTTGATACTCGGAAACTTGAAACACGCTGCTGCCGTCCAATCTTTGGTAAGGCAGCAAAGTATGTTACAAGGACTAGTGTTTACCATCGACTGCGATTTAGATGTCCGATCAGAATCAAAGTACGAGCTCGGTTCTGTGGTCCATCACTAGTGGGCTCGTGAGAGATGGCCAATACGACGTGGAAATGCCTCAAATATGGCTGTTTCAAGCAAACTACACGAGCACATACCATTGAGAAAGCCCATCTCTGCGTGTGGGATACTGATGGTCCTTGCTGATGCACCAAGCGTTACAAGCTGGATCGAAGATAGCACGAGCTTGGGATATTGGACTCAATATTGTTGCCTGTGTGATGATAATCGTAGTTCTGCTATGCCATTTGTGATGCGCTACTTTTGGCAGGGGTTACCCATGGTGACCAGGCCAACTGAGACCTGTAGGTCTTAAAGAAGCACAATACGTGTGGTTGGGGAGTGCTTATTCCCTCCAGATGATACACAGTGCATGCGTGTGAATCTCTGGCGTGTGATCATGCTGCTGAAGTAGAACTGTCTAGGGTTCGGCGCAGCTGATAGCTGAAACATCGCTTGAACGAAGCGAGAAGCGCAGCGGACACCTGCATGAACCAGCAGAATGACCGGGTGTGATGAAGTGGAACAGCAGAAAGAGGACAAAGGCCAATAACAGCATCAGAAGATCCAGCTGACAAGAAAACCGACATAGCAATCGGCTGAGAGCACGGCACATGGGAGCTCAAGCCTTCGCTTCCGGATGATCCCTGCGTAAAGTGGATATATTATCTACCTGTTCGTGATCCTCGTGGGGGACCCAGCATGGTGGCTTATACGAGGATCATGTTCATCACGAGAGAGTATGCTTTTTTCTTAGCTGCGCTGCTTTTCTAGGATCACCGTAGGCAGTATGATCTACTAGACTGGCAAGCGATAGTCTAACATTGCATATATTAAAACCACGGGATCTATAGACTGAGATATGCCGCGATCAGCCTTATGGTTCCCATTATCTGGGTCAACTATCCCGAGGCTACCATATCCACATGGCAATAACGGCAGCATCCCACCGCCAGACCCGAGTCAGGCCCAAGGCAACCGAAGGCAACCAGGAAGGGATGAGCGTGGCGTCGAGGCGTTGAGATCTACACTTACATCTCCGAGGTGAGTGGCAGCAGCAACGTCACCTATGTGGCGCGGTGGATTGACCGTGAGTCGCGCAGTGGGTGAAAACCAGATTATGCATGCATATTGTCACATTGATCCTTGTTAGCCAGTGATATGAGCTGTTCTACTGAAGCGGGCAGTATCTTTCCCAGAGCTTGATTTACTCTCGGCCACTCTCCGGTACTCTAACCTATCAGCAGTGTTGAACCTCGTCTCGAAACAGGTTTCGAAGCAGGGCGGGATAATGTGTCTCGATGCCAGGTAGCGTGGGCAAACACGATGCAATGCAACTTGGCATGGAGAGCACCGCAGTCCCACGCAGTGAACAGTTGTGGAGACTTGATCGGCTCGTAATGCAGAGGTCATGCGACGCGAAGGATGGTTCATGCGTTGCAAGATGTACACGCGAGGTGGGTGTTCTTGCGGATGATGGAGTTTAATGATCAATGGCTGCTACCTGTTCATGTGCTGAGAGTATGACCAGCAGTGATTACGTATATGCTGCTAAGAATGGATATCTGCGTGCATTCCAAGGCGCAGCCGTGACAGGTACTGAATGATTATCAGTACAGGTGACGAAATTTGTGAGATATTTCGGATCTATGCGTTGAGTGAGCTAGAAGCAGGATTTTGAGTCATGAAACCAAGTCAGGATATACTCGTTTCTATACAAGGACATGTAGACTCCGTACATGGTGTTAGTAGTGGTAGATCATGTCTACTTTCTATGTTGATTTGGGTCGAGTCCACGTAAGCCTGCTGCTCAGTTGTAGTAGTTGAGGTATCCATGGTCTGCTTGATAGTGGGAGAGGTACAGAGAGTGTGATGACTATAGCTTTATCAAACTGCATTCATTGGGTACCATAAGTAGACGCATACGGATACAGAGCATTAAGTGTGTACACCAATTCCATTCTCCATATCCATCTGCATGATACCCTCCAGACGGACCAAGATCATCGTGATATAGACCTTGATTCAATACATCTTCTCCACCATATCACCACCGTTGCATATCAACAACTGCCATGCTAACAAGATCCCCATTGCATATACACACTAAATCACTCAACCCCCATCACTCCCCTTACCCCCAACAACCCCGTCCCCTTTTCACAGCCCCAATACTCGCCCTTGAAATCCCCGTCCCTCAACACCGCCGTCTCAACCCACAACTTCAACCCCCCTCCAAACAACACACCCCCAGGCCCATACGCCTCCATAAACGCCTTCCTAAGCTTCACATGCTCCGCACTCTTCCTCCCCAACGTCTCCATATGCTGCAAATCCACAAAGTAAAGAAGCTGGACATCCCTCCCAAGCGTCAACGGATACCTCTTCACCCCCTCAGAAGTAGAAATAGTAGAAGGCACAGAATAACTATAACACCCCCTCGAAGAAACCACACCCCCGGGTAATCCCGCACCCAGCACCTGGCCCACCCATTCCTGGGACAAGGAATCGAAGTGTTCGCTCCAGTAAGTGCGTTCTTTCTCCGACGCGGCGGAGTGGTCTTGGCCTTCGACGACGAAGCAGATATTATCGGGTATGTGTGTGATGGTTTGTTTTCCCGGGATTATTTTCCCCTCTTCTTTAGCATTCTTGCTTTCAGCAACAGCACTGATCTTTTCCTTGGTTAAGGAAGTTTTTATATCCTTTTCTTGGATACGATCCGGATAACACCCCCAATACCCCGACAACTCTGGCTTGAGGTCAATCTTGCCCAAGTGCATACATCCCGAGGGCACGGGGTGGTTCGTGGCGCCTTGGATGCGAGATGGCTGGATGGTTAGGGTTTCGTGGTAGATTCCTGCTGGTTCATCATTTTGATTGCTGGGAAGGGAGGCGAAGAAGGCGGAGACTTTGGGGGATTTGAGCCAGGTCTCGTAGTTTGTTGTGGACCAGTAGGTTAGATGGATGATGCTTGTGGGGGAGGTGTGGTGCTGGTGGAGAGTTTCGGTATGGGCGCAGAGAGAGTCGGAGGCGGCGGAGGCGAAGAGAGAGGATAATTCGGTGGTGAGGGTAGGAGGGGTGTGTGGTTGGGTGCCGGTGATGGTGACGGTGATGGGGGTGTTGGGGGGGAGTGAGGCGAGGAACATTTTCTTGAGTTCTATTTGGGTTCTTTTGAGTGGTGAGGTGGTTATGGGTTGGGAGGATGATGTTGTTGTGGTGGTGGCGAGACAGAAGTGCAGTAGTAGATAAAGTGGTCAGTCCGATCAGTTTATATATTCAGCAGCAAGCTGCTTTTTGTGGCCCCTCTATGGCCTCATGGAGGGGTTGGTAGTTGTCTAGTGCTCACGGATGAGGATCTCCTTTTATCTCGTGAACCAACTGTCATCCACTATGGTCTCTTAGTAGTCTTCCTCCAGACCCATCGTGTCATTGCATCTCACCCAATCCCGTCGCTGCAAATGTAATGGATGGGCCCTTTCCCGTGGTTGACTTGCTCGTTTTCTCAACGCCGGTTCATCCAAACTATTACAACTAGACAGACGTTGAATGAGGGGTTGCCGGGAGAGAAGTATCGAGAGAAGTATAACTGCCAAGGTTGTGGTCAGATGGTAACTGTTGAAGCTATAGGAAAGAAGTCTATGTCCGCTATCTTCCCCAAATGTATGTACAAGAACGAAACATCCACAATACAACCAACATCTACTCTATGTCTATACATCATCTACACCCCTTTTACTACCCATCTACCTCCTACTTGGCCAGGTTCGGGCACTCGCCCTGCGCCCGTTGGAATGCTCCCGCGAACAGATCCTGCATCGCGCAATAGTGGAACAGGATCCCTCCCAAGACAGCCAGATGCCAGATGTTGTGACTGCCACCCACATAATCGAACAGTCCTGGCCGCCACCGCTCCGGCACCTGCGACGCATAAACACACGCTCCCACGAAGTACACCATGATGCTCTTCACTACTGGTGCGTAGAAATACAAACACCAGGCGAGTCCACGCGTGTACGTCAGCTGTGCCAACGGCGCGAATCCCGTCAGCGCTAGCGACACGTAAAAGGCCACGCGCGCCCATGCCATATCCGCCCGGTTGAAGGTTGGGTGCCACGGCAGAATCACACCTCCGATACCGAGCGACATGGTCAGCAAAATGTAAGTCCACCGTGACACCGGCTCGCAGTAGAAAGCCGTGTACTCGGTCGTCACAATCGAGGCTGCCACCAGCATCGAGATGCCCGTGTAGTCCACACAGGCAAACCGCTCCATCAGCGTTTGGCTGGCAATGCTGTTCATCGTGTGCCACAGTGTGCTGCAGACAAGGCACTTGCACGCCGCGAAGAAGAAGACGGCGGCCACCAGAATGTCCGTCCGCGAGCTGAGGTGGAAGTTGGGGTTCAGCGGATAAAAGTAAAAGGCCACCGATAGGACGATGAAAAGCCCAATCAGGTGGGACCAGATGTTGAACGTCTCATTCGAAGGCGAGAACACCGAGGTCAAGCATTCCACCTTGGAGTGTGTGAACCGATACCCCTGCAGAATATGCGGGTTCACCCGCCACGGGTGCGGGAGATCCGCATACGTGATCAACCGTTGCTCCTGGGCCAGCAGGATAGCTCGATCGATGCTCTCCCGCAGCGCGTCTTTCGCCCGTCGTGCCCGTTCCATACCCTCGTCGACCACCTCACGGGCATGCACCAGCTTCGAGTCCATCGCCTTCCATCCATCGTCCAGAGTGCCGTAGAGCCCTCGGTCGCGGACCGCATGGGCGCGGGACTCCAGCTCGACCAGAAACGACTCCATCAATCGGACTCCCGCCTGGGCCTTTTGTTCGAGTGTCTCCTTTGTTGCGAGTGCATCCATGTAGCGGTCCTCCAGCGTCTCGACGAGGATCTTGGCCCGCTTTTTCCCACCACCCATCAGCTCCCCGGAGGCATGGGAGCAGGAATCTCGCACGGCTTCCAGGGTGGCGTATCCACGGCGGAGACTGGCGTCGATCTGATCCATGTGGGACTTGCGGTATTGTTCGAGCCAGTGGAGGCGTCGTTCGAGTTCGGCCAGGAAGAGCTCCACCTACGGAGAGGTCAGTCAGGGACAGAATTGGGGGTGAAGACGAGAATGCAGCGTACCCGTAGGAATACAGCGTCCGCATCGTAGTCGCAGGACAACTTGCGAGCTGTGTGAAAAGAGTGTCTGCGACGGCGATCTCTCAGGAGGCCGGTGTCTTCTCCGGGGGTGGCATAGGCGGAGGCCACCGCCGCCTCAGGATAGGACTCAATGGTGACAGATTGCGATGAGCAGGCCATGGCGTACAATGACAGAGAACCCACAGCGTAGAAATCAATTCCACATATCCTGAAGAAAATAGGAGTTAGTGGTGGTTGGGCAGACAGCGAAGGATGTTGTTTTGGGTGGGGAAGATCGGGAGAACCGGGAGAGGCGGAGAAAACCAGTACCAAAATACGTACAAGAAGAGAAAACAAATAAATATGCAAGGAGAGGAGAGGAGAGAGGAGAGAGTAATAAAGGAAAGACGAAAAAGAGGAGAGGCAATCCAACAGTAGCCAGTACAGTTAGAGAGAGGCGAGGGGAAAACGGAGACAGAGGTGTCTGTCAGTCGACAAAAAGAGGAGAAGGAGAAGGACAAGAAAGAGGAGGAGAGAATCAAATCAAGTGGGGAGGGGAGGATCCAAAGATTAATTCCCGGCCGCTTCGTCTCCGAATCAACTAACTAACAAACCACTGCGCTGAAACGGCCTTTTTCATTCCCGCTCGGTCTTCCAACCGGCAGCTCACTAGCCTTGGACTTCATTGAGTCTACACGCCATTCTTTTCATCCCAAACCTTTCAGTGGCTACTGTCACAAACCCAACATTAGCGCTCAGCCCATCAGCGACCGCACCTGCTCCACGTTGGCGTTGATTTCCTTGCCACCAGCCACCTCCGAACCACAAACATCCTCCTCTCCTCAAGCACTGGTACACGCTAATTATCCTTCTGTCGTCTCCGCCTTCCCGTCGGAATTATCCATCCTGTGATAACCCGCCATGGCCATCCGCGATATCGTCGCCAATCCCTCGCTGCTGCCCGTGCTCGGGCTCAGCGCCGAGACTCGCGATCAATGCATGAAACTGTTGGCCGTACTCGACCCCACGGCTGATCTGTCCGATGACCCTCAAGAGCGTGCTCTGGCAGCCTCTCGCGAGCAGAAACAATTGTTTGCTCTTCTGGCTCGTCTGCGGGGCCAGAACCGGGATGCGATTATGCGCGTGCGCGAGACCAAGCAGTCCACTGCAGAAGCCCGCCAGGAGATTGACCGTCTCCATCTCCAACTCCAGAACTTGTATTATGAACAGCGACATTTGACGGGCGAGATCGCCGCCTGCGAGTCCTACGAGTAGGTGGTCCTCGATGGACATTGTATGGTGGGGAACGCTGACCAGGATAGTCACAAATATCGCTCCCTACCCTTGATTCCCCTCGAAGAGTTTCTGGCTCTGCATCCCGAGCACCAGCAGTCCGATGAACACGAATTGATGATCGCTCGCATCAATCACGAACATGCGGAACGGGAGAAGCTGGAACAGGCACGACAGGAGCTGCTGAAGCGCAAGCAGGCCTTGATCGCGGAGAACAACAAGCGCAAGGAGGATTTGGCCAGCTTGGATCAGGATTTAGAGCGGTTTATCGACGTGGGTTGCACTGTGTTCCTCTCTATGAAGTTTACTAACGGGTGTAGGCGGCCAAACCGATCCAAAAGATCTTCGAAAAGGAGTATTAGTTGGGATTGTCTTGTTGTTTTGGGCTGGCGCATTGGTTAGATACCCCAAGTGAATTTGCAGGATAGCATAATATGGAATTATCGGTATGCTGTTAGACTATTTTCTGCTGCTCCAGACGTAGAACTTCAACCGCGAGAAAACCAAGACGATCGGCCAACTGGCGGGGCCACTCCGCCTTGGCTGCCGCATCTCAACTCCATCTCCATTTCATCTCCAACTCGACAACCACCACTCCCTCTCTCAAGTATGTGGCCATGACGGCCAATAATTATCCCCAGACGTCTCCTCAGACTGTCTCCGACCACACCATGAGCACCGCAACCCCCACGGCGCGTCTGCCGCCGCCCGAGAAGCCCGAGGCCATCCGCACCCGCTTCAAGGTCATTGCGGCCTTCTGGGCTGTAATCATATTCTTGGGCTTTCCCATCTGGTGGAAGACCACCTCGATCTATCGCGCTTCTCTGCCTGTCCCGGACATGATTGATTGGGCTGATGGAAAGGTAATCTTACCACCTTGCTGCTCATAGCCTCGCTAACAGTATCCCCAACACCAGACCTGTCGTCCTGTCTTCCCCCTCGAGATCCGCGTTGAGACCCCCTCCCTGCCTGATGTCGACGCTCAGCATCTTCTCCGCTCTACGCAGCACACGCTCGATGACCTCAATGAGTTCTCCGCGCACCATCTGCGACTGAAGCTCTCCCACGAGAACCCCGATCAGCCCGCAGCCGACGCCGCAGACACCGCATTGACCGTCCGTCTACTGCCCCAGGACGACCTCTCCAGCCCTCGCGCAGCTCTCCACCATGATACCACTCAGCTCGATGTCTTCTATCCCCCTAGCCAGATTCCGCCCCCGTCGGCGTCCAACTCGCCCCTATCCACCTTCCTCGCAGACGAGCTTCAGCTTCTCTTCGCCGAGGAGAAAGCCATCATCGCCCAGGTGCTCTCCGACTACAACATCCCCGGCGCACCCACTTCCCCGGATCTCGCAGAGAGCGTTACTCGCCGTCTCCGCCGCTCCATGAAATATGCCGACACCTACCACCTCGCCTTCAGCCTCTTCACCCCCGGCGCATCCCCTTCCTCTTGGGACATCCAAGCCGCCGTGCACGACTACATCACCCCGGTCCTCGACGCCTTCTCCCCCATCAGCAACTTCACTGTCGACACCCAAGTCCAGCTCTACGCAACCTCCTCCCCAACCGCGCCACCCCCCGAATACGACGAAACCCACTCTGCCTGGACCCTCAAAAAGGACGACCTCAGCGCCTTCATCAACGCCGCCGAATGGCCCCTCAGCCCCAGCATCGGCCCCGGCCCTACCATCAACTTCATCCTCTACATCCCCTCCCCCTCACAATCCCCCCTCGTCGTCAAAGACAGCCTCGCAACCAGCTGGATCATCCCGCAATGGGGCGGTGTCTTCCTCCTAAACCCAACCCCAACCCCTGACCACCCCACGCACCTCACCAAAGAAACCCTCGGCCCGGCCTTCATGACCTTCTCCCACCAACTCCTCACCCTCCTCGGCGCCCCCTCCACCCCTCCACCTCTCCCTCTCCGTCTCCAAACCCTCACCCGCGTCCGCGCCGCATCCCTCCTCCTCTCCGCCTCCTCAACCATGGGCTCCCTCGCCCGTCTCACCGAGTCCCTCCCTCAAATCCCCATCCCCGCTACCGTGGCCACCTCCGTCTCTACTACGCTCTCTCATCTCTCCTCCGCATGCGACCATCTCCGCCACGGCCAGTTCCAGGCCGCCCTGGCGAGTGCCCGTGTCGCGGAGGGCGAGGCCGAGCGCAGCTTCTTCGAGAAGAGTATGGTAGGCCAGATGTATTTCCCGGATGAGCATAAGGTGGCGGTGTATTTGCCGCTGCTGGGGCCGGTGGGAGTACCTCTTATTGTGGGGTTGTTGAAGGAGGTCAAGAAGGTGGTGAGTGCTTGGAGGGAGAGAAGGAAGTGATGACCCCGTTTTAGTGGGTAGTTTTGGTTTCGTGTATGTATAGTATTTTAGATTCTTAGATTCATTGCATGATATTGATTGCGGGAATTCAAATAAACAGTTAACTTTAAGGTATCTCAGGACATGAACATACTACAGACAATGAACCACCTCATTACTTTATTCAGTCACGGAAAACAACGTAAATGCGTACGCATCTCAATCCACGTACGAATTCAAAAAAAGTTACTTCTAAGACATCACTTCTCCATGTCATCAAACGCCCCCTCCGTCCTTATATGTGTTGGATACGGATCCGGCTTCAACACCCCTGTCGTAGCAAACACCCCTGGCGGGGTATACACCCTTATGCTTTCCGTACGGGTCAATTTCTTCTTCGATGGCGTCCGCCCGGGTTGCAACGGTGTCACGGAGATAGGTAGCGGGGGAACAGGCACCGGTACACGGGCGTGCATTGCTCCTCCGCCGTGTTCCGGGACAAGGGTCTTTGCAGGGTTAGCTTTCGGTAGAGGAGGAGCATTGTTAGGGTTGAAGAGACTCCGGACTCGAGTTCCAGTGCGCTGGATACGTGAGCGAGCGCCTTCGGAGTATCGCTTCGTGTTGCGGTTACGGCGGAGGAGGAAGTCTGTCCGGTAAGATGTCTCGTCGGAGGGGATCGGGGAGGAGATGCCGAGGAGGGTGCCTTTTGAGGAGCGGCGGGTGAATTGGGCTACTTTGGCGGATGGGGGCTGGTGTTTCTTTTGGTATTTGCGGTAGAGGAAGAGGGCTAACAGGGCTAGGACGGCGCCGAAGATGGCGCCGGGAAAGAAGCCTGCTATTATAGCGTTGGTAGGGTAGGATGGGCTGGTGGCTTTGGAAGATAGTGCGGCTGCCGAGGAGGTGCCGTTGGCGCTGCTGTTGTTGTCGGAGATGGCGGATTTGGAGGAGCCCGTGGTGACGGGGACGATGGTGGGGTTGGAGGCATCGGTTGTAGAGGCGGAGGCTGTGAAGGAGGTGATGGTTCCTGTGGAGGATGTGGTCCCTCCTGTGGACGTTGTGGATGACTGGCTGGCGCTGAGGGTGGATGCACTGGATGTGTTCATGGCACATAGCGAGTCTCCTGTGCAGGTGTATCCAAAGGGACAGCATTTGTCGCCACATTTAGGGAGGGAGTCATCCAGCCGGGTCGTCTTGACAGAGTTCTTGGGATGTGCTGTTGCGTTCTGGAGCTGCACATCGCAGGTTATGGTTTCGATGTAATCACAGCTCTGTCCACTTGGACAGCAGATGGCAGAGCTGGAGTCGTCCAGGCTGATGCATGTTGATGAGCTGGAGCAGCAGAAATCAGCCGGTAACTTGCTGTCCGCACATTTGTTGTAGTTGCTGGGACAGGAGTCAGAGCTTCGTAGCAGTAAGCCAAAGGCCTGCGTTGGCGATACTGTCGAAGCGATGAGGGCGAGGAGCAGTATCATGGAGGGTCGTGTCATGAGGGAACAAAGATGTGGCCTCGTCATTGCGATCAGAGTCTAATCCAGTACAATTGACAGAAATGAAGAAGAAGAAAACCAAATAAAGGCTGGAGTAGGCTTTGGCTAAACGAGGAACGTTGTCTATGAAAGAAAGTATGAGACAAGAACTTTGCAACAGGGTCAATGAGTGAAAGAACAATTGAAAGAACAATGAGCGACTTACAAAGGCATTTGCCATCCGCTCCCAACGATGGACTAGGAAGCGCCCATCTTAATCAACCAGTGCTACGTGCTGCCCGACATTCTGCAGCATCATGATACAAACACCCACAGCTGCAGGCGCCGAGTCTCAGAATAGCACAGCGGATGGGGCGCATGGTTCGAGGGCTAATGAGGATGGTTGAGATAGGCGCCGGGAAGAGCCACGGGAAGGCGACGATCAACGGCAGGCCATGGCATTCTAAACCCGACCAGAGCTCCTGCAGAGCCCGGCGCGTAGAGGATGTTGAGCGATGAAGCCAGACGAAGAAGATCACGAAGGCTGAAATGCTGCCGAAGTAAATCGCAGCATTCTGATTGGTTTAGCTGGCGCCCGCTTACCTAACCTGCGCTAGACCCGAAAGAGGTGAGTTCTGAAGGCCGAACGGGAAATTCTGCGGTGGTCCTGAAATCAACCGCTTGCTGCTCGTCATCTTGTCGCTTGTCCAATCCCCCATCATCATGTTGAACCGCCTCTTCCGGCCGCAGTCCGCGCTGCGTGCTGCCTCCGCCTTCTCCCAGGTGAGCTGACCCTGTCCCAATGTCCGGGGTGGGCTCATAGCTAACCAACCTGACCTCCGCCAGAAGCCCGTCTCCGCGCTCCCACGCTTCCAGATCCGGAGCCTGCACCGCGTGCCCCAATTGACCAACGACCAGTACTTCAAAAACAATGGCGTTCCGGAGCTGCTATCGCCCGAGGCGTTCGACTTCGCCTGGACGCAATACCAGGGTCTGCTCATTGACAAGCTGAACCTGATGACGCAGGGTTAGTATCCTCGCAGTGCAGCTCAAACTCCGCTGGTATGAAACTAACATCATCGTTTTTCTACTGCAACAGACACCGTCGACGCCGACGCAAAGCCCGGAGAACTGCTGGTCAAGTACTCCCGCCGGCCGGAGATGGCGTCCGTGTTCAACTATGCCTCGATGGCCCACAACAACCACTTCTTCTTCAACTGCCTGGTGAGTGGTACCAAGGTCAGGTCGAATTGTCGAGCTCAGCATCTAACAAGCCCTGTCCTATAGTCCCCCCAACAAACCCAGATCCCCGAAAAGTTCGCCAAAGACATCGTCGACACCTGCTCCTCGATCGAATCCCTGAAACTCGATTTCCTGGCCACTGCCAACGCCATGTTCGGCCCCGGCTTCGTCTGGCTGGCCAAGAACCTGGAGCGGGAGGGTCTGATGCACATCTTCTGCACGTATAACGCTGGCTCGCCCTACCCGGCGGCTCATGCGCGGAGGCAACCGGTCGACATGGCGACACACTCGCCGGACGCGCCGCTAGGCAACCAGTACGCTGGCGCGATGGGTGCGCACGCGGCTAACCAGAAGAACATGGCGCCGGGTGCTTTGGATGTGCAGCCTATTCTGTGTGTTAACACGTGGGAGCATGTGTGGATGATGGACTATGGTATTGGCGGTAAGGCGGAGTACTTGGAGCGCTGGTGGGATCGGATTAACTGGGAGGTGGTGTTCGACAACTACAATGCGGTTGGGCCGGTTAAGGGCAATGCGGCTAATGCTGGACGGAACTTGAGCATGCTGTGATTTATTCTCTCTTCCGGTCATTTCTTTTTTGTTCATGTGATAAACTGTATTATACACTGTGTAGCTTCTATTCCATATTCTATGTATGCACTGATGTGTATCATGTCTCCTTCCTTTCCCTTCACAGACCAATAATATAATACATCCTAGCCACCACATACCGTCCATGATCCACAAAGGAGAGAAAGCTCAAGCCCTCCCCAACACATCGTAAATTCTCTTCTCAAACGCCTCGACCATAACACCCGCCATCTGTCCCTCCACAGCGCCCATCATAGCAGCATGCAACTGACTGCGGAACTCAAATCGAATATCCAGTCTCACCACCGTCCCCTTACCCTCACCCTGACTCTCCAACTCCCACCTCGTACTCAAGTACTCAAAGAGCCCCTCATCCTCACCCGGAAACCCCTGTCCATCTTTCTTGCCCACGCCATATTTCGCGCCGCTTTGTGCCTCCACGACCCAGTTCTCCGGGTCGCAAGTCACCTTGGAGGTGAAGGTCTCGCTGAGGGGCCCGTAGCCGACGGTGAGGAACGCGCGGGTCGGGTAGTTGGTGGTTGGGTCACGGTGGGTAACGGTTGAGGCGGTTAGGAAAGGGAGGAAGGAGGAGTAGGATTCGACGGAGGAGATAATGTCGAAGAGGGGGGCGGGAGGGTGTGGGAGAGTTCGGGTTGCGGTTAGGTGGCGGGTTTTGGAGGCGGAGTCGGAGTTGGGGAGGAAGGAGGAGAGAAAGGGGCGCTTTTGGATTGTAGACTGGGGATTTGAGGTGATTGGAGAGATTGAGGTTGTTGATCTGGTGGTTCGTAGGTTGTTGTTGTTATTTGTTGGTTGGTGGGAGATGCCGTTGGACAAGATTGATGTGGAGAGTGAGCGATGCGCTGCTCGTGGGATGGATGCGACCCGGTTGTGGAGGCTGCGTGGTATCGGTGGTCGCATCATTGTGGATGTGAAATGTGCAATGCAATGTGGTGGTGGGATTAGGAGTATATCAGTAGTTGGTTTGGGTAGAGGGTAGAATGGTGGTCCAACTTTGGGTTGGACTTTTTGTCGGCTTCCGAGCGGATCTCCGCCCCCCGAGCTTATCTCGGGTTCCTCCCGGTTGACACTTCCGCTGTGGTCTACAATTCCTTCCCTTTTCTATATGTTTACACTTCCTGGTACATTATCCCCCCATAACCCTACCCCCATGTCGGCGACACTTTGCATATGCTGGTCCCAGAGATTCTACGCCTGTTAGCTAGCTTCATTCATCAGTTGCAGCCGCTCACTTACCCAGTCGAGATTGGTTGGCGCATCGAGCATCTCTCCGATCACGTCGAGTGACTGATACTCTGGGGTAATACCCATTGTATCTACCACTGGGTATGACTGTCCATTGGAGCTTCCATATGGTTGTTGTTGTGCTGCATCCATTAGCGACGTATCCCACATTATCCCGTGCCACTTACCGGAAGCCAGTTGTTCGCTGTCCAATTTCTGGGCTTTCAACCGCCGCAGCATGATTGTTAGTGCAGCGTATGCCTTTTGTGCATCTGCCGACCGTCTACGCTGCTGCTCGAAGATCCGGTGCGACGTTTCAATGGTCGATAGCAGTTCCTCCCGGCCCCGGATAACATCTTCGTCAGTGCTTCCTGGCGGTGTGCCGGTAGGGTTCTGCGACAGATCCAAACAGATGATCATCGCGGCAAGCAAGTAATCTGCAGTCTGTAGCGAGTTCGGGAATTGTCGGTCTCGGTAAAGAAGCCCACCCGGCTGAGTCTCGTGGTAGATATCCGCCTGGTGGCGGAGAATCTCCTTGGAAGCGCTCATGCATACCCAACGCGAATACGCATAGCGGGGGTTGGTATGCACCTCGCCCAGGTAGCGCCGGTGCAGCACGCAGCGGGCCTTCTGGTACAGCAGTTCCAGTGTGTATCGTCTCAGGATCAGGTATGAAGAATCCACAAAGCACTGGTCAAGAGGGCGTATCTTGAATGCATGGGGCACAAGATCCCGAGCTTCTTCCAGTTGTCGGTCCAGGGCCAGTATTTCATCATATGTCATGGGATCGCGCGAGTACGCTAAATCGGAGATCTTCCCAAAGATAGCCATAAGTCGCGATTTTCCGCGGATATATGAAGTTGTAGTGAGTTCAGTCTCGGGTCGAGATGGCGGCAGCTCAACGGTAGACTCCCCGAATTCCTCATCAGAGATGTTACGCGGGGGCTCCACGTCCTGCTGCCAGTCCTGTATACCCCGCGGGACCCCAACCTGAAACGAGATCAGGACATCCAGTTGGCGCATGATAGCCCAGACCCGCCGCCTCATCTCGCCTTCGAATGGTGAGATATTCGGAAACTGTTGCGGATCCCGGTGGTACCCTGACCGCATGGCCAGCCGAATTGTCATGTTTAGCAGGAACGATACTCCGACCTGGGCATCCTCGCTGCGAAAGAACTCGCACATTGTGTAGAAAAACAGAGCTTCCACTTTGAAACGGCCGGGAACGGTGTAGTTTGACTGAACTAGACACTGCGCCGTCAAGTGCCTGAGGCGCTGGACAGCCTCAGTTGCTTCCCCAAATTCTGCCGGTAGCGGCTCCCCGGTGCGCATATACACGGACATTGTGATAGTGAGAGCCGCGTACAGCAGTGCCAGCCAAGAAACGGAGGCCTCCTTTGGTCTTGACCAGAATTGATTATACTGCGCACGTCAGCAGCATCCTCTACATATTTCCCACTAAATTGAGCTAGCATACCTGTTTCTGGAAAGTAGGAAAGTGCACCATCACTACTCCTATCAGCACCACCTATCAAGGATCGATATAACAGCGACACCTACCTGTCGTCGGCTCATTAAGGCTGACAAACATAGCAACGACCCGATCCACGACCGGCCGAGCCGGCAAACCGTCCAACAACTCGTCCATAGTCATTTCCTGGTGCAACCCAAGTAATAGCGTTGGCGCATTCGACGGCCTCACCATCTCCTCATCTTCCCCTTCCTCGTCCGACAATCCCATCTCCTCGTTATCCCTTAGGTACTCCTTGACCCCGCTAATCTGCACGTCATCAGCCCCCACCCAATCTAACTCCCTGATTACACGAAATGACTGCTCTTACCTCCTCGAGAATCGCAGTCCAATGCGCTCCATCAATATACCTCATCCCTCTCTCCCCAACGACCAACCTCCCGGGATCAGGAGGCGGAGTTTCCGATTCCCCCTCCTTCTGTGCCTGCTGTACGTCCCCAAATGACAATGATGGTGGCACCGACGATGCCGGCGTGATCTGACCACCATTATTAATAACCTGTTGGTGTTCGCCCACACTATCCGGCTTCTCCTGCTGTTGCTGTTGCTGTTGCTGCTGCTGCGTAAACGACAAAATCAAATTCTCCAAGTGTTGTAATCGATCCTGAACGTGCGCCGGGCTGGTTCGTCCATTACTCGAAATCTTGCCGCGCGGACCGCGCCCGACGAAGGTGCAGGTGCCGGCTTCGTTGCGCTTCAGGCAGTTTGTGCAGGGGTGGGTACGACAGCATTTTAGCCTAATGCATGGGTTATTATCATTAGATTGAGTGGCGTATGGAGTAGTAGGCGCCAGTGATTGGAGGTAGAAGGAGAAATGTGAGATAGGGAGAGGGGCGGGGTTGCCGCGTGCTTACTTGCGGGCTCGGCAGGCAGTGCAGGAGAGTTGAACGCGGATGCGTTTCTTTTCCATGTCTGTTCTTGTTCGGTCTGTGTCGTTGGGCAGTGGAGTATGTAGTGGGTCTAGTATGTACCGAGTATGAGGGGAGATGTGTGGAGGGTGGGGTAGTTGTGGTCGATAGATAAATAGTGGATGTGAAGTTGAGTTGAGTGTCGGATTGAAGTGGAATGGAAGGCTGCCGTGATGGCGATAAGGATGGGGGTGGAGTTGTTATCTCCGAAGATAAGTCCGAACCATACTTTAAGAATGAAGTGGAGCAGATAAGTTATATAGAATTGAAGATTCGGCATTGTTCAAAATGATAGTACTATACAGTAGATAATTGCTATACTATTTCTATTTTAGGGTATGTCATTAAGAACTCTTGTGTAACACCCCATACATGTATCCCTCCCAGCTAGAAACAGACAATATCTACAACCCACTCCTACTAACTACACGATATCTACTGAATCTCCGCCTTCATAGCCACCAGCTCCCCTGGCGCAACAATCTGCACCCTCCCGATCCCATCCTCTCCATCTTCCAACACAATCCGATACTCCTCCTCCGCATACAGCGGACTCGTCGCCCTGTACGAGATCTTCTCCGGAAGAACCACCTCCTCCCCGCTTCCATTCTTCCTCGTATCGCGCCACAGATCCAAAATCGAAATGAGATTCAACGGCCCATGCACAACAATATCCTTATGACCCTCGACATCTCTCGCCCACGGTGTCGAGTAATGGATCTTGTGCGGATTGAATGTCAACGCGGAGAACCGGAACAATGTCACTGCCGTTTGGCGCAATGTGCGCGTGTGCACATTTTCACTCGTCTCCGTAGACGAACTAGCTGGTCCATTGAATGCCTTCGTCGCCGGGGGTGTAGATGAACTCGTAGGCGACGGCGAGGTAAGAGCTTTGCGAAAGACCCAGTTCCTATATACCTTCTCATCAGCACCATCCCCAAACTCACACGACAAATAAAAGACCAATCGCTGCTCACCTCCTATCCAAAACAGCCACTCCATCTTCATTCCTAAACTCCTTCTCAACACCCACAACAATCATCTCCTCCCCGGTCTTCCTCACAATCTTTGGCTCCGCACTAAGCACCCTCGTCGTCTCCTGCACCTCCTGCCCTACCCTTAAATAATTCGGCTTGCCGTCCTTTCCCCTCGGCCAATGCACCTCCCCGCCGGCCCACATGCGACGCGTGAACGGCGACGCAGGGTTATATGAGGTGTCGGTGCCGTCCGCGCCGAGCTCATTTTCCAAGAATGCGGGGGTGAAGTACACAAGGTGGTATCCGGCGGGTAAGGGCGTGCCGGTCGGCAGGGAGGTTGGGGTGTTGGAGAGAGATGGGGAGTTGGGGAATAGTGAGGGTCGATTGAGTGTTAGAGAGAGAAGTTGGAGTTGATTAGCATCGAGGATTTGGGAGCGGGTTTGCGGGCCTAGGGATTGGAAGCGCGTGAGGAAGGATGTTGCGATGGTGGATGCGGAGGTGTCGGTGCGGAGTGCTGGGCGAATGGAGAATGTGCGGGTGAGTTGGGGAGTGAGCGATTGTGGGCGGAGGTGTCGTGTGGAACAGCGGGTTATTGAAGGCAGGGACATGGTGGTTATATTTTTGTATTGTGATTGAGAATGAAATAATGCTTCAGCTGGGTTCGAGTGATCGTGGAAGAAGTGAAGAGGGGAGCTTAACATGGCGTTGTCTCGGAAGTGCTGGGGTTTTGTACCTCGGGTCGCTGGGCGTTTCCGAGACCGGGATCCAGAGGCTATGTTCCGAGTAGCCTTTATGGAGTCGCTTCGGCGCCGCCATTTAGCCGCCGGATTCTCTCGGTCTGGGAGAAATGACGCCGAACGTGGAGGGTTTTCCCTTTTTCTATGGCACAGTAGTACTGACTTCAGCAGGTTTCAAGATATTAAAAGTACTATTCGGTAGTAAATAGATAGAAACCCGTTCAGGAAAGAGTTTCTGATAATTGATGTTCTACTTCTTATTGAACTACGGAGTAGTTGTCGCTGACAGCGGAAAGACTGTAGATAGGCGTACTCTTTTGAATGAAAGCGTGGTTCTTTCGCACTACTAGGTGTTGATACCTTAAGCATTTTAGGTAGGCTATACCGCACCGTTTTTACCGCCACAGCGAATATATCCACTCATCGTCGCCGCCGCTGGGTACACTAGACCAGTGATGCTTGAAGGCTATCAGGGTCCGAAGATAAGCAACAACTCAAATTACCCTAACCGGAGCCGCGTGGTAGCGGAATGCAGCTTCATGTCAAATAACAGTCCTATAGCAATGCTCAGATGCGCCATAAATTTGCCGTAGGCCTAAATTCTTGTTCTCGTCGAGGCGATCTAGAAGAGTCGAGAATTCTTCTGTAGAAAAACTCGACGAACCCCTCGCATCTCGACTAAATGATAAAATAAGCTAATCCTTGTGTCTATGGTAGTAGGTAGACCCCGCTAAGAATCGGCATTACAGAGAATATCATCCAAAAATATATGGACATAGAGTATATATGCCACTAATATAATCATGTATTAAATATATCGCACAGGGTTGGCGTAAGGATAATCAGATTCTCCGTAAACTTAACTACCCAAACCACTTGATAGGTGTCAGACGCGGCTGGCTGTCCGATGATTCTTGCCAAGATTAGACTGCCAATACAAACTGCCTCGTACCAGCAGCCCCCTGCACCTCGCTTGAAGACCGCAGCAGGTGGACATAATCCATGGGTACCCCACCTTCTGGTTCATTCTCATGTCCCATAGTCCGGCACCCGCAGCATCGTTGTTCAACTTTCCCCTATATTTAATGACTTTCAATGGTATGGTAAACTTGTTGAATAGATAGTGTAAACGGAAGACGTATGAGCCCCTTCGCGTTGATTTTTGCCTGTTTGGGCTTGACATCTAACATTGTTGCCTGTCTGGCCTTCCGATCAGACACAATCAGTTTCGTCGGCTTGTTTCCTGCACACACGCACACACTCTCTCTTTCTTCTTTCTTAAGTTGATATGTTGATATCAAGTAGACGTCTTTCTTGCTGAATTACTTGAATTTTTGACGCCTTTCTGGTCGTTGACTTGAGTACAGTCAAGTGGACGACGTGTGAGGTATCCTGGCCGATCGTCTGCGACCGGCTGGTGAAATGCGGGAGTGTATAGGAACTCGATATTGATTCAAAGTAACAAATCCAAGTTCAAAGTGGGAGAATAACGCCCGCGAGATTGGCCGCGCCTCCTCGACATTGTTTATCAGAACTGTGCGGACGATATAAATCGGAAAATTCTCTATTATATTGTTCTCTCCATAATGGATATATCAAGTAAGAGAAACATGAAATGAAAAAAGTAGCCAATAAGGCCCCAAATAAGTATATATAGATAGATAAATAAGAAAAAGCCGAAACGGGGCAATGGTAGGAGAATATGGCAGGAAATTTAAACATGAAACACGAATGTAAAGCAGAGTCTCAGGTCAAGCCACGATGACGACGTCTCCGATGGTCACGGAGGTGATCCTTCCTACCAGAAGTTTTTCCACAGACTGAACAGGAATACGCATCAGGGGAGATGTGGATTGTTTTCAGATGGCGAACAAGGTCTCCTTCAGTGCTGAAACGGGTGGAGCTGGAACAGCCTCGCCATTTGCACTCAAAGGTCGGTGGGCTATGATCACTACATGGAGTAGGAGGGATACTACTCCGGAGATATTTAACCGTTAGTGTGCCATGTTGGTAAGGTCACCCAGGGATACCAGATGGAGCAGGCGACATACCTTTCAGAAGCTGGGTGTGGCAGTTGGCTCGTGGCGCTAATGGGGGCAACCCAGGTTGGGTCCGTGTCTGCATTGGTATCCGTCCAGTCTCGTCGGGGCTGACCACTACTAGTGGAAGCATACAACAAATCAAGAGACTCGGCAGGGATCTCGTGATAGGCAAACGGCGCTTGTGCAGTCTGCGCCACGCCGTTTGGCGGTGGAATGTTTCCGTCACTAGACAGACTCTCCGTCGGATTGACTGTCCAAACATGAGGCTCAATACTACGGGGAAGTCCAGCCGCAACGGAGGTAAAGGCCCCATAGGGGTAATTTGCAAGGACGGAGGAGACTAGCTGGGACCCCGAAACAGCTGATGACCGGGGTAAGAGGAACTGACCGATGGGGAGGCGGTCTGGATGAGTCGTAACCTCTTGGGAGGTCGGCCACTCCATGATGGCCCTCGGATGGGTAGAAGGTAAAGAACTGAAGCAGGACTCAATGAGTGCTTTTAATAAGTGGATTTGGCCAGAGGTCATTAGCGAAAGTGCCTTTTTTATAGCTAAGAAGGAGCCTTCGTGCTGTGTGTTTCTGTATATATCGGCTTACAATTGCCATCACATCCACACCGTGGTTTGGCCCAAGGATATGATAAAGACCAATCCCCGTGGTCGATACTCGGGCAAGACGCTAAGGATCGCCACACACGCCGACATCTGTCGTCGGATTTTGATCCGTGCAAGCCCCTAGCAGGGCGACCGACCGGCCTGCATCAAAATTCTGGAAACCGCCAATAGAAAGGAATCAGTCGGGGTATGCATCTTCCCGCCCACGCCTTAATTCGCCAGACTCCTGCCCTGGCGTTACTCGGTGTACTTAGTCACTTTATACCTCCCCGATTTACCTCCGCGATATGTACCAGGCTGGTTTCCACCGGAAAGAATCCCTTTCCTTAGCCCTGAGACACAAGACCACGACATCCAAGCATAGCGGACGCCATCTGGGAGTCCTACCGGCCCGAACTGGAGCGCCTCTATATCCATGAAAACCAGAAGCTATGCGAAGTAGGGGAATATCCTCGAATTAAGTACGGATTTGATGAAATGTCAGTACCATATTACCCTGCAGCACCTACAAACATAGAGAATCTCATATCGAAATAGAAAGACGCAGTACAAAACGTTCTTCAGGCGATGGGGCCTGCGAAAAAATCACCCTCTGACTCCGTCGGAGGGCAAGTTCATCGGGCGACGAATCGACAAGAGAAAGAGGGAACACCAGAAAGAGAGCGAAGTGTATGTCGACGGGGTTCAATACCCCCCAACCCCCCAGCAAGCTGAAGAAGTTCGATACAATCAAACGTTTGTTTCGACAGTGAATAACCTTCCAGGTGGTTCGCTCAGCGTGTTTCCATATCTTCCTAGTCACAATGAATCCCAGGCAACTAATAAGATCTTAGCTCCTTCTCCCAACATCCCAGAAGGGATGGTTGTCTGCACTCCTGCTGCCGGGTATGCGGCTCATCTGGAACCAGTTTCTTCCATGGTTGCTATTTGCCATAAGACTCATATTCGAAGCAGGTGCCGAAACAACAGGAACACTGCAATTGTTCGACGGCGGATGGTACCAGGACGATAACCTCGATCTTAAGCCCGAGGACCCGCAATCAGTTCTTGAAATAGCGGCACAACAAAATGACAGATCGAATCTTCAAGTTCTTCTCCAATCTTGTGTCTGGGACAAACAAATTACTGGCTGTGCAATGACAACCGCAGTTATCTTTCATCACACTGGGCTAATTGACGACATCCTGAAGCAGGTGGTGGACATGAATCAAGAGATCAAAATTTACTACCCCGACACGGTGAATGAATATGATGAGTAAATACCAGGATGGTGTGAGATTCTCACTCCTCTACAGGCTGCGGTTAAGGACCAGCTAATGTCCAGAGTCCAATGGTTAGTCAAAAGCCAGCAAACTAATATTGACTACCTAGGGGAGGGCGCGGGTCGACGCACGGCGCTACAACATGCGGTGAACAACGGAAACATGGACCTGATCAACTTCCTTCTTGACCACGGAGCCGATGTCAACAGTGCACCATCAGAGGATGGTGGAGCAACCGCATTGCGGATTGCTGCCATTCAAGGCTACCTGGGAATTGCTTGCAAGCTCCTGGGAATTGCTTGCAAGCTCCTGACCTAGACGCGGACGTTAATGCTGCTCCTGCAAGACGCAATGGCAGAACAGCCTTGGAGGGAGCGGCAGAGCACGGTCGAATTGACATGCTTCGGCTACTTCTTGACGAAGGAGCATCGCTGGTAGGCAATGATGGTGAGCGGCAATATCGGCGGGCCGTAGAATTGGCTGAGAAAAATGGACATATTACGGCCGCGAAGCTTTTGAAATCATTCAAGGATCAGGTAGAAGAAAGTGGCAATTGAAATTGGCCAACTACGACGACACGCCGACAAGACGACACGACGACTTCCACTGTAGGACTTTCCGGTATTGCATTTCATATATTGTCTCAATCCTCAATGGCTCAGAATGATTAAATTTGCCTGTTTCATCTATGTCCCGACCTCGGATCGAGACACTGTAGGGGTATCAACTAGCGCCAATTGGATCATCCATGGGATCGATTGACTGAAGATATGAGCTGCCCTGCGGCATGGGTTGCCCTGTGGAAAGAGCTACCACATAGCAGACTATGGTTTTTCGTAGACTGTAGCGATGCCCTGTGATACGAGAAGCCTAGTATCTGGGATAGTATTGTTTATAGTCGTGGTGATTCGACGCGAATTTTTTGGTCGAAATTGGAGTGGGAGGGGAGATTTTGAGCGAACGAGGACTTTGTGATAGCCTGCTTATACATTTCTTTGAATAAATTAGCAAGTCCTGCGTACTAGGAGAGATGCGGATGGCGGTTATGTACGTAGTAGTAGTAGTAGTAGTAGTACTGAGTAGTATGCGCAGAAATATATAATTAAGTAGTTCCCCGTTCTGCACATGAACATGTACCACGACAACTAAGTAATGTAGTATTCAAGATAACAGCACAAATAATTCATCTGAAAGACACTCGTATACTAAGTATATACAGCGCTATATATATCGAGATTTTTTTTTATTCAGACCCAGGAACTACTGGGGCTAGCTCACAGCTTGGCTTGCCCAGCTTGTAGTCGGTCCCAATCCTTCGACTCAAACGGCACATACTGGTTCCCCTGGAGCCAGTACATGCGATCACTCGCAGGGACCAGTGCTGGATCCACTCCTTGTGTCCGGAAAGTATGCTTCTGCTGCTTGTTATTTCCGGTAGCCTGCATCTCAGCCATGACTCGGAGAAACAGGGGAGCAGCAAAACGCGGAAAATTCTTCAGCACATGCGCCGCCAGGCTGTTTAGACTCTCTTCACATGGAGGGATGACCACTGTCTGATCCTCGGAGCGTGCCTGTTGCTGAAGAACGAGGGCGGCGCAGCCAGCACGGCCATCATGGTTCGGCAATGCCACTCCATAGACATTGGCTTCGTGCACTTCCGGATGCACGCCCAGCACCTCCGCTACTTCGCTGGTAGAGACATTTTCACTCTTCCAACGGAAGGTGTCACCGAGACGATCGGAGAAGTACCACCGACCGTCTTTGTCCCATCGGATCAAATCTCCGGATCGGTAGTAGGCGTCACCTTTGCGAAACACGTCGCGGAGTATCTTGCCGTCCGTGGCTTTGTTGTTCTTGTAATAACCGACAAAGGACTCTCCAGGATCCTGCGGGTTGAGTGCATATAGCAGCTCACCCGGATCGCCCCGCGGGACCTTTTTGCAGAAACCTGACTTGGGGTCGCGCCAGGGTTGTTGGGTTTCTTGATCAATCTCAACAATAGCGACACTACGACCGATGATCTTACTGGTGATAAACCCGCTACGGCCAATTGCACCTGCGGTAAAGTCGTTCGACGAGATATTGAACAAGCCGCCTGGGCCTTCGGTAGAAGCATAGAACTCGGCAATCGTAGGGACATTGAACCGTTCCTTCACCCGGTTCCAGATGTCGGGCCGCAGGCCGTTGCCCAGAGCCAGGCGAATCTTATGCTTCTTGTCTAGATTTTCCCCTGTAACGGGATCAATGGCGGGCGGCACTGCTAAGAGGTATCTCATGGTTTCGCCCACGTATTGCACGATAGTTGCATCATTCTCCCCGGCTTCTCGCATGAAGCTCCGAGCAGAGAATTTGCGACCGATGATCAAAGCCGCTCCTGTCCATAAACACGGCATGAGACCGAGGATGGCTGCGGATGAGTGATAGAGTGGCATACACTATGATAATGATCAGTGTTATCGAGAGACAGTACAGAAGAAGCAAAGAAGCGTACCGTGAACACCCGATCATCCTTGGTCATCTTCAGCCAGGTTTTGATCATTACAGCGCCAGCCCAGACTTTCCTCCAAGGGAGGATCGCGGGCTTGGGCAGACCGGTAGTCCCACTTGTGTAGATCAGCGTGGCCATGTCGCGCAGCTGAATGCCGCTCCGAGCTGTGTCATCCTCTCGCGTGGGCTCCATTCCGAGGATCTGAGTTTCGACTTCCGGGGTGAAGAAGACCACATTGACTGGATCTCCTCCGTCTCGAAAGTCAGGAGAAGCAAACAGCTCTAATTGCTCGGACGTAAACTTCTGGCGAAGCTCCTCCTCAACGAGTAGCAGTCGTGCGCTTGAGGCCCGAACCGAATGTGTCAAGGGCTGCCCTGTCAGATTGTAATTGATAAAGGCGGGCGCAGCGCCAATACTCCAAAGACCCATCCAAATAAACACGAACGTCGAGGAGTTCATGAAATCCATGGCAACGACTTCCCGGGGCTTGACTCCGTGAACCTGCTTGAACCAGGTGCCATAGCGCAGCGCCAGCACGTACGTTTCGTGATATGTCCAGCTTTGTCCATTGTAGACGATAAACGGCCGATCCTTGGTTTTGGGATCCCGGGCGTGCTGCTCCAGAACATAGAAGTAACTGACGCGATCGGTTCGCTCAGCGGACTTGGAGTTACTAGCTATGCTGACCATAGACGAAATTGAATGTTTGTCTTGGAATAGGGAGAATTTGGCATTTAGGTATGCCAGCGTGGCTACCAGCGCCGAACCGGCGATCGGGAGAGGGATGGGGAGATCTGGTAGAACATCTAGTCAGTACCAGAATTCTAAGTATGCCTCATATAGAATTATGGTAGGGAGCTCACGGACCAGGGATCGCAGACATTTTTGAGGTCAAATTGACTG
This sequence comes from Aspergillus welwitschiae, assembly GCF_003344945.1. Classification (NCBI taxonomy): domain Eukaryota; kingdom Fungi; phylum Ascomycota; class Eurotiomycetes; order Eurotiales; family Aspergillaceae; genus Aspergillus; species Aspergillus welwitschiae. The sequence continues at coordinate 299,663 of NW_020798695.1, forward strand.
ATTACGTTGGTATGGTTGGGAAGAAGCGGCAAACTGATATGGTCTGCCCGCTGGTCGTCACCGGAAAGGGAAAGGGAAAGGGAAGGTGAGTTAGGAGACGAGCAGACGAGCCGGAGATGAGGAAGCGCGCGGGATATTAAATACTAGCAGAGGAACAAAGAAACTGTTGGAGCGCGTGTCGGCATCGATGGAGCCTTTGGTTAACAGCCATGAGGCCGAGCTGACAAGATCCTTGTCATTCATTTCACCTTTTAAGTATGGCCTGGCGTGGGGAGGAGCGGGTGGACAGAGTTACCTCGGCTTGCACGGAACGAGCGCTATGACGGGTTATGCATCAAATGAAGCTGGCGACGGTCTCCACTGGCCTGGAACTATTGTATTCGATCATTTCAATGGCCCGACAAGAAAGCAGATGATCGGGTGGAGACTCGCCAAGTTGGCTGGTTGGTGAACCGGCCAATGGGTCCGTGGGAAGTGTGGGAATCACCGAAAATAAGCCTCCGTTGGGGCTGATTCCATCCATCGCTATTTTAAAAGCATGGTTAGTGTAAGTAGATATCTCGGCTGTGTTGATTAAGTAACTGTGATATTGATTTCACTTTCTCCCTTTCGTTGCTGCATGTATATGCAGGCTTGGCTGACTATTGGATTCATTATCTAACTTACTCGGCAGATCTCGAAGTCCGATTCCTCACCGGCACATTCCTATATTCCCCTTCCATGAACGATCGCAACGCTTCCATAGCTTGTTCCAGCACTTCCGTCTCACACACATACCCTATCCGAACATATCCCTCATAATCATCTCCTTCCCCAAAACATAAGTGTCCAGGGACAAACATTACTCCGGTCTTCTGAAGGAGTTGTTCACAGAAGGCTACGTCATCCACTGGAATGCCTTGATTGTGAAAACGCACGAATGCCGTTGTACCTGCTTGCGGCTTAACCCAGTCACATGCCCACCGATGAGACTCGATGAATTTCGCCAAAATCGCCAGGTTCCGGCGGGCCAAGTTAAGGTTCCGCTTAATGAGATTAGGCTCACACGCCGGGGCTAAGGCGAAACTCGCAATAGCATCGTCCAGCTGGCCGACGGAAATGGTTGTGTAGTCCCTGGCGCTGGCGCAGGTCTCAATGATTGAGCGGTTGCGAGATGCAATCCATCCAACACGGAGTCCTGCCAAACTATACGCCTTAGACATGGAGCCGGTCACTACCGTATGCTCGTACCCTAGAGACAGGAGCGATGATGGGGCTTGGTCTTCCCCGACAGAATGGTATAGCGGTCGGTAAACCTCATCAGCATGGACAATGATGGATGAGCTTCGAGCTATTTCAACAATATCCTTCAATGTCTCCTGGGGTATCACCGCTCCGGTCGGATTTTGGGGGTTACTGTAAGGCGAAAAGATCTTGATCAGAGAAGCTGGTCAGTGGGATTTGAGGGGTTTACTAACTTGAGGATAATTAGTTTGGTATTTGGACGGATAAGTCTCTTCAATTCATTGAGATCCAGCCTCCAGTTGTCTGCCTCTTTCGCCTTCCACAGACTCACTTCGGCCCCGAGCGACTCGGGGACTGAGTAGAGCTGCTGGTATGTGGGGTAATGGCAGATAACATGGTCGCCGGGCCCAACCAGAGTATAAAGCAGGAGAAAATTGGCTTGAATGGCGCCAGCAGTGATCAAGACATTGTCCAATGGCAAAGGTGTTTGATCTGAGTACAGCCTTGCCAGGTTTCCCCGGAGTCGTTCCGACCCACGAATAGCTCCGTAAGTGAGCTTAATGCTCAAGTCCAACGGGTCGGACTTGTCCTCCGACAGCTCCCGGAGATCATTAAATGAGATTGACGCACAGCATGTCTCTGCCACATTGTATTTGGCTGTGGTTTCATATTTGTCCATCCACTTGTAACACGGTTAGCTTGATATGGTCCAAATATGCGGGGTTGTCCGGTTGGGAGAGGGGTCGTCATACTTGTTCCACGGCGAACTCTTTGATGTGAACCATTGCGAAGACTTTTATAGTACAGAAACTCGGTCACTTCTAACAACAACGCTGTCACTTCTCAACGATGGCTCAATGAGTCAAAATGCTTTTATATCTGGTGAAATTCAGGTACCGAGTCACGTGAAAGTTGAATATGGGGTTTCCCAATTGGGTGAACCGGAGGAGAAGTGGATGAAGCCAGACAGATCCAGCGAATGGCCGGTTAATTTACGATCTTTGCTGTATACAATGATCATTGGAATATTTGAGGCCATCTTAATGATATCCACCGCGCCCTGTAGGTGACAAGATGATCCACAGTATGTCAATATATGCCGTAGTTCCTTTGAAGCAACGTAGGTCGCGGTAGGTACCCGATAATACCACATCGCGCCGGGCCATCATTGGTTGGGTGCCCCAGGCTGTCAGGCCACGGGTTGGCGCTTCTCCGCCCTCGTCATCGCCTCAACCGGTTTCCCATCCAGCCTCTCCTCTTCCCACCCATCTTTACCGCTCCTTTCGTGGCTCTTTGATTGTGGTTTCTGTCGGTGCAATCACGCTGGTGGTATTGTGTTTTCCTGAATCTGCCAGGGAAGCCTTACAGTCCTTTAGCTTGTAACCAGATGTCCTATCCTTTATTGTGATTCTCTGGCGTTCATCGTCGTCGCTGCTTACTCCGCACCTGGTCTCTCGGTCCGACGCCCACCAGCTTGCCAGGTACCTTCAACTGAATCGAGTGTGAGGGCAGCTCTCGCACTTTTGAGCCAGCATGCGGCTGCCATCGTCACTCCAGCTATCTCTCGTTCTCACCCTCTCACTATCGGCCTCTACGGTCGCAGCACGGAGCAATTACTCCGAGGCCTCCCTCATATCTCCGCTCTTCTCCGCACTCGACGATCGTCCAGACGGTTGCCCGCCGTGCTTCAACTGCCAACTAGACGCGTTCCAGTGCGCCCAGTTTGCCGACTGCGATAAGTTCACCGGGAAATGTGTCTGCCCACCGGGTTTTGGTGGCGATGATTGCGCGCAGCCTCTGTGTGGGTCGCTGGCCGACGGCCACCAGAGGTCCCCTCGACAGGGCGACCAGTGCGCGTGCGAAGATGGCTGGGAAGGAATCAACTGTAACGTGTGCCAAACGGACGATGCATGTAATGCGATGATGCCAGAAGGTGAAGGGGGTGTTTGCTACAAACAGGGTGTTACTGTCAAAGAGAACTTTCAGATGTGTGATGTGACCAATCGCAAGATCCTTGATCAGCTGAAGGAGCGCAAGCCTCAGGTGACGTTTTCTTGCGAGGCCGAAGACCATACTTGCAACTTTCAATTCTGGGTGGGGCGAGTAGAGTCGTTCTATTGTGGTTTGGATAAGTGTCAGTGGGGTTTGGAGACTACCCATAGTCAAAACAGAACCCACTACACGTGCGAAAGCATCAACTGCGAGTGTATTCCAGGGCGCATGCTTTGTGGCGAGGAAGGATCCATCGATATCGGTGACTTTCTCAGGGAGTCAATCGTGGGACCTGCCACGTTCACCTCGGTCTCCACTGAGGGTGGCAGCCCGGAAGATGGTAGCACATTCCAGGAGCCAGCTATGGACGAGTTGATCAAAGCTGTTTTCGGCGACAAGAGTATCACTTTGAATTGCAATGCCGGTGAGTGTCTGTATCGGACTGATGTTCCTGGCTACACACGCCCGGTCAAACAGATCAATACCCCTCTTATCGCAGGCGTCATCGCGGGATGTGCCCTCTTCGTCGTTGCTGTCATTCTGTCTGTGTGGTATCTTTCACGCAGGTCGTATTTCGGTCGCATCCAGTTGCCTCTTTCGGATGACGAGGACGACGAAGCGGCCAAGCTCCTGGCAGAACACAAGCCAGCGGCCTTGTATTGGGACGGTGTCTCGTACTTTTTGAATGGAAAGGAGATTCTCAGTGGTATTCAAGGTTCTTCTCAGCCTGGTCAGATTACCGCTATCATGGGCGCCTCGGGTGCAGGAAAGACGACCTTCCTTGACATCCTTGCTCGGAAGAACAAGCGGGGTACTGTCCGTGGCGATTTCTATGTTAATGGGGAGAAGATCAGTGACCATGACTTTAAGAGTATGATTGGTTTTGTCGATCAGGAAGATACTATGCTTCCCACCTTGACTGTGCACGAGACTATCTTGACAAGTGCGTTGCTCCGGTTGCCGCGAGACATGAGCAGGGCTGCGAAGGAACAGCGAGTGTTTGAAGTTGAAAGGCAACTTGGGATATCCCATATAAAGGACCAATTGATCGGATCTGAGGAAGGCAGAGGTCGGGGCATCTCGGGTGGTGAGAAGCGCCGAGTTGGCATCGCATGCGAGTTGGTTACCAGCCCCAGTATTCTCTTCTTGGATGAACCTACAAGTGGATTGGTAAGATGCGTCAGCCCCATTAACACTGTACTTTTCTAACAAGCTGCATAGGACGCATATAATGCATTCAATGTGATTGAGTGCTTGGTGACATTGGCCAAAACGTATAATCGCACTGTCATCTTCACTATTCACCAACCGCGCTCCAACATTGTTGCTTTGTTTGACCGATTGATTCTCCTAGCTAAAGGAAAAACCGTCTATTCTGGACCATTCTCCACGTGCCAAAGATACTTCGATCATTCAGGTTACTCTTGCCCACCAGGCTTCAACATTGCGGACTATCTTGTCGACCTCACGATGCACGCTAGTGTGACCCGCTCTCACAGCGACGCGGTCGAGTCTCCCTTACTGGATGTTCGGGTAGACCCCCCTAAGACGGCGTCGAGCAGCCTGAGAGCCGTCAAATCTGTGGCTAGTGCATCCAATGCTAGCTTTGAGGATAGCAGCAGTACTTTTGATGCGAACCGGCGACCGAAGAGTAAACGGCGCGTCTCCCTTAAACAGAAACAGGACAGACAGCTCTACTCGCGCAAGAAGGACCCAGAAGCTCCCCCTACCCCGAAAACCGATGAAGAAGACGAGCTATTGGATGATGCCGCCGAGGACAATCAGCAATGGCTGCGTCTTTCTCGTCAAACAGGCACCACTGCATCCCAAATCATGGATGACCCAGATCAGCTACCCCCAGCGGCCCCGGGACAGACAGACCTCGACATCTTGGTTGCAAACTATGCAGCATCGGACATCGCACGCTCCGTCCATGATGAAATCATGGCGGCCATACAGCATGCACGCACAGCGAACGGGTATACCAACCCCGAGCTGATGTCTGCTCCTACTGGAACCGGCAAGACATACGCTCGCATTGGCCTCTTGCGACAGTTCCTTATCCTGTCACAACGGACCTGGCGTAACCTGTATCGGAATCCTATGTTGATGCTCACGCATTATGCCATTTCTATCCTCCTCGCTGTTCTGTGCGGTTACCTCTTCTACGGCTTGACCGACGACATCAAGGGCTTCCAGAACCGGTTGGGTCTGTTTTTCTTCATCCTCGCATTGTTCGGGTTCAGCACGCTTACCAGTCTAACGGTGTTTTCCGGGGAGCGACTGTTGTTTGTACGCGAGAGAGCGAATGGCTACTACCACCCGATTACCTATTTTGCGGCCAAGGTGGTGTTTGACATCGTGCCCCTCCGGCTCCTCCCCCCTATCATCATGGGTATCATCGTGTATCCCATGACTGGCTTGATTCCGGCTTGGGGCGAATTCTTCCGTTTCGTCTTGGTACTTGTTCTCTTCAACCTAGCGGCCGCCAATATTTGCTTGTTCATCGGTATCATCTTCCGGGATGGAGGCGTGGCCAATTTGATTGGGAGCCTGGTGATGCTGTTCAGTCTGCTCTTCGCTGGTCTCCTGCTCAACCACGATGCCATTCCCAAGTCTGCCTTGTGGCTGCAAACTGTGAGTACCAACGAATCTGTTTTCACTTCATTCATGGGTCTTGTAAGTACCAGTTGCTGACTATCTTATAGCTTTCCATATTCCACTACGGCTTCGAGGCTCTGATCGTCAATGAAGTAACGTATCTGACCCTGATTGATCACAAATACGGCCTGGACATTGAAGTTCCCGGCGCGTCCATTCTGAGCGCTTTTGGATTTGATACCCAAGCTCTGTGGACTGATGTCATCGGACTGGCCGTCATCTCGGGTGCATTTATCGTAATCGCATATGGCGCGATGCATATTCTGCTGGTTGAGAAGCGGTGATAGTTTCATAAAGGTGCTGGCAACCATCTTTGCTGACACACTTGATCTTGTTTTATTACGCAGCCCACGGGCTATGGTTGTTTTTTGTGTACTGGTATTGACTCCATGATGAGCATTCTGATACGACGTTTTCTGTTCCTGCTTTTGAGTCCTGCTCTTGCCACAGATCTTCATTGCAACGTTAGCTAGCTAATGACGGGTTATACCTATGTAAATAGAGATCAATTATTGATGGTGCTTTTAATACACTACTTGTTGATGGTGATGCTATAATGCGGACTTGCGGGCTGGCCAGTAGAAGCCGCCAGATGCGGATGGAAGCACGTGTTTCCCCACGTCATCGACATGTATCTGCGATGGCAGAGATGCTATGCTACGCTGTGCCCATACCGCCATTTTATATAGATTTTGTTGGGTAGGTGAGGGTTCATATTCTGATATGGCTTTACCTTAAATGATATCCCACCCTTGCTAAGCTCTCCAGCAAGTTTTCGTAATCGATACTGCAGTGGTGGTGATTGGCAGTAGTGGCCGATGCCGCGATTACTAGGATCCGATAGCGGGCGAGCATCAACTGGCGGGTAGTCCACGGTCATTGCCATAATTGCTTTTCTTGTGACCACTGGGAATATCGCCCTGCTTTTTAGTGTTGCATAGATAGTAGTAGATCGTAATAATGGGTCGAAATTGATGTAGATTCGTCAGTATCCAACTCCACGAACTTGACAGCTGATCGCGGGTCTCTCCCCCGGAAGAGCCTCACCGCCTGCCAGCTCCAATCGCGGCTTTCCCCCATCGGTTCGAATCCACAATCAAGTCCAACTTCCTTCGTCTTCAGTTCTCACCTTTCACCCCTTCGCCTCTGCTTTCTCCAGTTCTACTTCCCTGCCCCTGAGCACGGCCACCTCTCCGCTCCTCCCCTCCTTCTTGCCTGCTTGTTAGCACCCTTTTCGAGTCTTTCGAGCATCTCTTTTTCACTCTGCCCACCATGTCCGGTGAAGCCTGGCTCTATCTGCTGGCGGTGTTGATTAACGCCGTCAACCTGTTCCTGCAGGTCTTCTTTACTATCATGTACAGCGATCTGGAATGGTATGATCTGGCTCTATCCTCCCTCTTGTCTCGCCGATTTCTGTCGTGTGCGTGGACGAGCTCTTGTGAGCCGCATGGGAGCTCGCCATGGATTGCGACAGCGTGATGGAACCCAACCAGCTAACGAACCCGGTTCGCTCCCGCAGTGACTACATCAACCCCATTGATCTGTGCAACCGCCTCAACGCCTACATTGTTCCCGAAGCCGCCGTTCACGCTTTCTTGACCTTCCTGTTCATCATCAATGGCTACTGGGTCGCCATCGTCCTGAACCTGCCTCTGTTGGCGTTCAATGCTAAGAAGTAATGCTGTCTTTTCCAGCTCCGCCATGCTGCAGCCCAACTAACACAACCGCCCTTTCTGCAGGATCTACGAGAACCAGCACCTCCTGGATGCGACCGAGATCTTCCGCAAGCTGAACGTCCACAAGAAGGTTAGACTGCACTGTCCCAATCCCGCTACCAGGGCGGACCGACCGCTGACGCAAACTGCAGGAATCTTTCATCAAGCTGGGCTTCCACCTCCTGATGTTCTTCTTCTACCTCTACAGCATGATCGTCGCCTTGATCCGCGACGAGTCTCACTGACTTCGTGGCAAGACGGAACACGCACTGCGCAACGGCCGCTCGGGCTGAAGTGTCATGTAGTGCGAATGTCTTGACTTCTCCTTTGGCTAGAGAAGATTGGACGGAGCATGGTTCTGCGAGTATCTGTCTCGCTGCTGTATCCCGACGCAACTTGCGCCTCTCGTCCCGGCTGCTTGACACTGCCGTCGGTGTGCCGGCGCGTGCAGCAGAAGAGACCTTGTATATGACGTGACTATGAAAGCATATCATTGATGACAGCGAATGCGTGAGGTCTCAAGATCTTGATGTTTTTTTAGGTTTGCGGAAGAGAGATAGGCGATAGATGAGGTAATCCGGTCGCCTTGGAGCAGCACGCCGGTGAGGCTGCTTGAGTTGTTTTTGTTTGCTTAGTGTACTTTCCTTGGGTTTCTGATGTTGCTATTTACCTGTTAATGTCTTCAATAATGGTGCTGTATATACCTCAGCGGTGTGACAATGAAGCGCGTACGATATCCTGATTCCCTGTAGAAGAACAGCTATCTAGAATGTAATAGTAGAGTTGTTGTCCGCCGCGATTCCTGCGCGGGCGGTGCTTCCGCCTTCCGTAAAAGTCGGGCGTGGAACTTCTGCCGATCGAAGAAACCAAGCTTGCTTCGACTTCATTTCTCGCCGCATCGGGGAAGTTCTGTCTGCTCTTTCTTCCCTGGATTATAGCCATCGCAGCAATCATGGCATCATTACTCGGCGCAGGCTACGAGTCTAGCGACGATGACTCGGCCAAGCCCACGCAAGTCCAACCTACGGTGCCCTCAGCGACTACGATCGTCGCGGCGCCTGAAGTGAACACAGAGGTTTGGTCCCCCAGTTTCTTTTGAAATAGCTGCTGAGCATTGATCCCCTATTATCTCTATTTCGGTATGTATGGTGTATCTAACAAACCTACAGGACCAAGCGCATATGCAGATGATGCTCGCTAACACCTCATCCACCGCGTTGACCTACAACGCTACCTACGATGATCTCTCGCGGCCGTCTCAAGGCCCCGCCAACCCCTTCAAACCTGCCGGACCAGCGAATGGTCTCAAGCGCAAGAATGTCCCGACCGGTTTCGCCGAAGAAGCAGCCATCAGTGAGGCGACCTTCGCCGCGCAACACCGCACCTTCCAGAGTCTAGGCTACACGCGCAACCCTGGTCTCCCAGGTCAATTCGTCGGCAATCTTGACAACGCAGCTCAATTCGGTGGCCGCGATGTCATCCAGATGAAACCCTCCAAGGAGGCCTCTGCAGCGCTGCGCGCGAAACGGCAGAAGAAGGGCGACCCCAGCATCGTGGAAGGTGAAGGTGCCTACCTCGGCCCATGGGCAAAATACCAACGCGAGGAGGTTTACGAAGAGGAGGCCGCCGAAGAGGACCGCGAACTTGCTAGCGATGAGGAATACGTTGAGGTCGATGAAGAGGAAGACCTGGCACCATCGGCCATGCCTGCCATGAGCAAAGAAGCCACCGACTACCAAGACGACACGACCAAGGTCGAATCCACCGAATTCCACGGCACAGAGCAGTTCGACTACCTGGGCCGCACGTACATGCACGTTCCTCAAGATCTGGACATCGACCTCCGCAAAGACCCCGGCAGCGCCAAGAACTTCATCCCCAAGAAACTCATCCATACCTGGAAATCGCACACCAAAGCCATCACCTCGCTCCGCTTCTTCCCCCGCTCCGGCCACCTCCTCCTCTCCTCCGCCGCCGACGGCAAAGCCAAGATTTGGGACGCCTACCACTCACGCGAACTGCTGCGCACCTTCTCCGGCCACTCCAAGGCCATCACGGACACCGACTTCCACCCCAGCGGCACCACCTTCCTCACAGCCTCCTACGACCGCCAAATCAAGCTCTGGGACACCGAATACGGCAAATGTCTCGGACGTTTCAGCACAGGCAAGACCCCCCATGTCATCCGCTTCAACCCCGGCGCCGAACACTCGCACGAGTTCCTGGCCGGTATGTCCGACAAGAAGATCGTGCAATTCGACACCCGCTCCGGCGAACTGGTCCAAGAATACGACCACCACTTGGCAGCCATCAACACCATCACCTTTGTCGACGACAACCGCCGCTTCATCTCCACCTCCGACGACAAATCCCTCCGCGCCTGGGAATACGGCATCCCCGTACCCATCAAATTCATCGCCGAACCATACATGTTCGCCCTCACCCGCGCCACCCCCCATCCCAACGGAAAATATGTCGCCTTCCAATCCGGCGACAACCAGATCGTCGTGTACGGCGCCACAGACAAATTCCGCCAGAACCGGAAGAAGAGTTTCCGTGGCCACAACAATGCCGGCTACGCCATTGATATCAAGATCTCCCCTGATGGACAGTTCATTGCTTCCGGTGATAGTGGCGGCTATGTCTGCTTCTGGGATTGGAAAACAGGGAAAATGTACCATAAGATCCTGGCTGGTGGGAAAGAAGGTGGCGCGACTACTTGTCTGGATTGGCATCCCCAGGAAACTAGTAAGGTTGTTACGGGTGGGTTGGATGGGTTGATTAAATATTGGGATTAGGCTGCATGCATGCTTTACTTCGTTGTTTCTATAGGGTGTTTTGTGTGTAATAGATATATGCATCAAATGGGTTATATTGGCTATATGCCTCTTTGAACTTTACGTGTACCGTTGTTCCATTGTATTGTATCGCAACCATCATGCGAAAAAAGATAGTAGATAGATAAAAGAGTAGGTTTGATTAGACCAATTCATGAAATCTACTATTCCCATACCATCCATGCACACATACAATGCACACACACAATAAACCTAATATACAATCTCACCAGTTGATACCCTCACTGACAAAACCAACAACTAAAAACTAGCCATCTCAATCCAACTCGCCACAAACGCCAACGCGCGACCCCGATCCATTGCCATGCGCTGCGCAAACTCCGAGAAATTAAGCTTTGCGCCACTGCCGCCGCGTTCCTTGGCTTCGCGCTCGACCTTCTCTAGGTATGCGAGATGGGCGATGCGAGCCTTGGACGGGGGCCGTGGCGGACTGGCTTGTCTAGCGAGAGGAGGGGCTGAGGACGATGACGAGAGGGGTAGGGGGTGGATAGGGGAGGGAGACAGTTTGGGGGCTGTGGCTTCGGCTTCTGGGGAGGAGATGGAGGGGGAGGTGGGGGCTGGGAAGGAGGTTGTGGCGGTGGGTTCGAGACGGAGTTCGGCGGGAAGGTGATGGGATTGCTGGGGGTGGAAGGCGAGGTGGGAGGGTGAGGTTGGGGGACTGTTGGTACTGCTGGAGAGGATGAGGTCGGAGTCGTCGTGGTCGTGCTCGCCGGGTTCGTTGGGTCGGTGGTGTGGGAGGGTGGGATCGTAGTAGGATGCCGTGGACGGGGGACGGGATGCTTCTTCGTCGTCGTCGTCGTCGACTACTTCGTCGTCTTCTTCGAAGGTGGACGCGTGAGAGGAGGGGGACATGGGTGTGTGTTGTGTTCCTAGAGTGCGGAGGAAGTCATGGCTGGTTCGTGGGTCCATGGATTCTTCATCGTCGCCTTCCTCTTCGACTTCCGGGACGCCAAGATAGACAACGTCGTCGTTGGGTACACCCAGGTCTGGGGTGGGAGGGGGAAGCACTGGGCCATCCTGGACGGGCTCGAGAGGTGGACTGCGGACGGAGTAGCCTGCCCGGCTGAGCAGTTCGTCTAGAGAATGGTCACGGAATGGGTTGACCATCGTCGATTCTGGAGGCTCGCCCGGCTCGTCGTTGGTTTGCCGGCCCTCTTCGGGGCCAAGTTGCGTGCCGGATTCCATCTGCTCGACTTGTTCGATTTCGCGCGCCCACATCTTGCGCTCGGCCCGAGTCCGGAAGGCCTCCATAAGGAGGTCCTCTTTCGGCTTGAACAGGAGGTCGAGCAGCTCGTTGAATCCTTGCTGGGTGACTTGATACAGAATCTCTTTGCCGACATCTCTTTCGACCTCTGGAATCTCGAACCCGCCCCATCGCTCGCCTACCAGGATGCTGCGAGATGAGGTTGACGGGTTGGAGCGCACGTCGTAGTCATCGGTGAGATCGTCTTGGAACCGCACCTTGGAGGAGGAGCGAGATCGGGGAGATGGTGGGTGAGAATCGGGCTGAGGCTCGTCGACATCATCTTCGTCCTCATCCTCGCTCAGGCCATCCACGTCCATATCGCTGCGATAACCGGGCGGAGCAGTTGCGCCGTCTTCCTCATCAGTATAGAACCGCCTGCGCTGCCAGCGGTTGTGAATGCCGGTGCTGCGAGTCACGTTAACCCGGATTCGGTCCTGAGCGCACATTCTGTTGTAGACCGCGGTACCAACACGGGCTCGATCGGCTGGATCAGTGATATCGTTCAAAGGCACATGATATCCAAGCGCGTTCACAATATCGTAGTCGCGGACATGCTCCGGCGGAGGCCACCTGTCGCTGGCACCGGAAGAGTTGGAGGCATCGTCAGGTATATTACTACCATCGTCACCGTTAACTTCTCTCCTAGTGTTGCTTCCTGAAGTATGGGCTACGCCAGATCCGGACGGAGTCGCCAGGCGAGCCGCAGTTGGGAACATGGGTCGCACGCTGCCGTATTGGCTTCGCACTGCAGCGTCTCCCACAACCGAGTGTCGATCTGCGGTATCGGCGCGGTCTGATCGTACGATCCCTTCGTTGTCCACAAGTTCCATGTCGCCGTCCTGGTTCATACGCTTACCCTCCCCGGTCCTCGAGGCTTCCCCCGAGGGAATGCTGCCGGGAAAGGCCGAGCTGATCGGTTGACTTCCCAATACAACATCCCGAGCACCGCCCTCCAGAAAGTCGTCTTCCATACCTGCCACCATGTCTCGAGTGAGCTCCCTACTAAGCGCATAGTAGGCCCGGAAAACCCGTAGGAAGTCCTTCCGCTCGATGTAGCCGTCGCCATCAATGTCGTAGCCAATGAATACGCGCCGTAGCCGCTCATCGTTGCTCTTATTGTTGAGACTGGCAATACCTTTCAGGAACTCCTCAAACCCAATTAGACCATCGCCGTTGGTATCGTAGAAGGCAAACATGCGGTCGTAGATCAGACTAGGGGGCGGTGGCCGGATGGATGTGTTCGGTACAAAACACCGGTCAAACGTCTTTCTATCAATGGCCATGTAGAGCTTGTTTGGATCTTCTTCCCACTCATGGTTGGCCAAGCAGCGGAACTGGTCCCAAAGCGCATCCAATTCGGTATTTTCCAAGCTCGTCTCCTTCATGAGGCGCTTGGCCAAAGACCGGGATAAGCTGCGCGGCAGCATGGTAGGCTTCCCAGGGTACCAGACCGGCTGAGACTGTCGAGGGTTGCCTAGGAATGGCGCCGGTATCCGGACCTTGTAGAACAGGTGTGTCTTGATGTGCACTCCCATCGCTTCGCACGTTTCACACAGATCGTAGTCGATGCAGTTTGCGCATCTGTACCGAATACCCTGAATGGGCATGGCGCCGCAGCTATTGCACGTCACGCCGCGATGAATATACCCGTCCCGTCTGGCCTGGTCCTCAGCAATATGATACAACAAGTTGAGCAGATTCTGTCCTTCTCTCGTTGGCGAGGAGTCGTTATTCCCGTCCCGCCACGAAAACACACTCTGATCATCCACCACCGTCTCCCCGCCATCCATATTCGGCACCGGCGGCGACTCTTCGGGAAAGGTCGATGTCGACAAAGTGACCCGCTCGCCGTTCTGTCGCCGCCGCCGTAACTCTTCTCCGTAGTTATTGTCTGCATTGAATCGCATCAAGGCCCTCTCGATTCCGGCCTGCGAGATCCCCCGCCGCTGGAGCTCTACCATTAAGTATTCCCATTCCGGACAGCCTTCTTGTATGAAATGTGTGGGTGGAAAGTCCAGTGCCAAGAAAGATTCCAGAAAAGTGTCTTCCATCATTTCGCGCATCCGCTCCGCATGAGCTTGGGGAACCCCCACTTCCTCCATGAGCTGGTCCCGGGTTGCGAGCAAAGACGGGAGCAGGCCACTTTCCACGCGCCTTCCATCTTCTGTCTCGATGCGAAATGTTCCGTAAACTCCATTCTGGCGCTCCAGTTGCTCCAGGTGCGCGATAGCTCGCGTCGACGGGGTGTCGTCAACGGGATGGTCACTGGCGTTGCTGGCTTCGCTTCTCCGTCGCCGGCGACGGACGGCTCTGCGGCGTCGGAGGGAAGTCCGGGAAGGCGACGGAGGAGAGGAGATGATGTAGTTGTGGATGTAGACGATCGCGTAGGCGGCGGCCACCCCGGAGAGCAGGTAGAGAATCGGGCGGTATCGTGACAGCGCCAGCCGTGGGCGGGTGTCCGACATGGCGGGCGACAAAGGAATGTGACGGTTAGGCCGATAGGATCATTCTTGTGGAATTTCCCTGGGAGTTGCCGGTGGAACTCGGGGGCTGCAGGTGCTGTTGACTCTCAAAACCGCGACAGAGTGACTTCGAGGTTGACAGTTTGGGGTTCCGGGGAAAGTTGGCGGAGCTGTGCAAGTCTAAAAGAACAAGTCCCATCACCGCCTTCCACTGTACGGACTCAACACCACTTCTGCTCACTTCTTACTCGGCGTTGATTTTTCTTCCGAATGAGGATACATCTTGTGATAGACTTCGTTACGTTTAGCTGATTCTAGCGAGAGCACCTAAGAGTTCTCATATTTGCTGACTCAACATGCTATGCCTGGTAACGTAACTCACGGCCGCACCGGCCACCCAATACACCGCCCAACACGTTTCTACATGCAACCACTCTTTCTATCAAAGGCAGTGAATTAGGAATGAGTAGTACAGTGATTCTAGGGCGGTGTGCTAGGGGTGGCCGGCGCGGGCGGGTGGCCGGTGCGGCCGTGAGTTACGTTAATGGAATCCATTCGTAGTAAGAGCTGCGCTAACATGCATCTGTCAGCATAGCACAATGAAACAGCCATGGATGTATCTTGTTCTGCGGTTGATTCAAGGGATTGTAATACGAATATTCCCTCATGCAAGCGATGTGACGATAAATTCATTTTTGTTCAAGCTACAATAGTAGATACACCCGAGAACTCATGCATATGTACAACAAACAAAATCCCCAACATCGGTCTAGTATTAGACGTTTCAATGCTTCCTTTACCCAAATCCATTGTCATATGAACCTCACTTTATCACTGGATCAAATGATGCCATCTAAGTCATCATATGTGTCTCTAACATCTCTTTTGAAATATCCAACAATGGCGCATACAGCCATTATGCAAGTATATAAGTACCCACTCACCAGGATGCAAGTAAACAGCCCCGCAAGCCCATCATCATCTACCCAATGCCCCTCACCACCAACAGCTAGAGTCCAACCCTAACATATACATAACCTACCTCGACAACTTCCTCTCCCTGATAAAGAAACTGCTAAGCAACGCACAAAACACAACTCCGACCAAGAACGCGAACCCCCTATTCGTGGCCCAGCCATAACAGCTACGCACAATCTTCCCGGTAGTCGGATCCAGCGTCTTAATGAAGTCAAGACTTTGACGGACGCCGTCGACGATCTTATCGATATCTTTGCTGTCACGGAGGGCAAAGTGCAGGCGTTCGCGAAGGAGTTGCTGAACAACTGTTGAGGAGAGGGAGAGGCCGATGACGGAGCCGAGGGAGCGGAAGAGGTAGGAGCAGGCTGTGACGACAGCTTGGTCTTCCGGTGTGGAGTTGGAGACTATTAGGGTGAGGTTAGTGAGTCGGGTTGCCGGATTGGTTGAGAATGAAGATGGGGAGAGGCTTACTGAGACTGATCAAGGTAGAGGTCACGCCGATGCCGTTTCCGAAGGCGCAGGCGACCATGCCTAGTACTAGGATGGTGGTGTTCTCGGTGACCGCGCCAGAGGCCATGAAGATGGTGGTAAGGCCTATCGTGAGGCCGGTATAGGCGGCAATGGTGAGCCAGTAGAATTTGCCCGTCCATTTCATGATGTAGCCGGCGAAGAGGGAGCCGCTGACGCCGGAGATAATACTGGGGAGAAGGCGCACGCCAGCAACGGTGGCGGAGACGCCGTCTACGGCTTGGAAGAAGAGAGGAATGTAGAATAGGGCGGCGAGCCAGCCGCCGAAACTGAAGAAATTACATGCGTATGCGGCGAAGAAGGTCCGGTTGAAAATGATATGGCCGGGGGCGAAGGGTTCGGCCGCGTAGAAGACCTCTATGATGATGAAGAGGGCGAAGAGAGCCGTGGAGACGCTCAGAGAAACGATGGTAATCGGCATTGTCCAGGAGACGTTGCTGCCACGGTCCAGGCCAAGGAGGAAGCCAAAGACCGCACCGACAAGGACGATGGCGCCGGGGAAGTCGATGCGGCGTAGTTTCGTTTTCCAGTGGCTGTCTTCCTGGGCGGGGAGGTCGAGCATGACAGTCACGGCGATGAAGGCGAGGATGCAGAGGGGGACTTGAGCGATGAAGGCCCTGGGTTATGTCAGAGAGTGGCCGGAAACGAGAGGTGGTTGAAGGAGGCATACCATCGCCAGCCGATGAAGTCGGATAAGATGCCACCTGCATAATCGGTTAGAGAGAGTTCATCTGTCGCTAACAATCGAGCGTACCTAGAGGGGCACCTATGCCGGAACCCGTCGCATAGATGATATTGATCACTCCCTGCCAAACACCCCGATCTCGGAGGGGAATAATATCGCTCATCAGGATACTCACGACGGTGGTCATACCGCCGCCACCGATACCTTGGAAAACCTGACCACATCGTTAATTACATCTTCGAAGCGAAGACAACAGATCAACCTACGCGTGCAGCGATAAGCTGATCAATGTTCTGCGCAAGACCGCAGAACAAGCAACCGATGCCGAAGACGGCATATGCGAATAAGAGACATGCTTTGCGACCGAAGATATCACTCAATTTGCCGTACAGCGGTTGAAACGACGTCAGGGTCAGAAAGTAGGAGGTGGCGATCCAGCTGGTCAGATTAAGGGCCTCCAAGTCACTGCCAATCTGCCCATAACTGGCCATAATGATGGTCTGGTCGGCTGCGGAGAGAAATACCTGGGCAGCATGTTAGTATTACCGAGGAATTTCCGATGCGCAAAAAGATGGGGAATCACATACTCCCAAAGAGATAGCCGGAATGATATACCTCAGGCCCTTCCCCGCCTCGGAAGCATCCTTGGCCTGCTCCTCCTGGGGCGGCACAGTCTGCTCGCCAGACTCGACATCCTGACGGCCAATGTTGGGGATAGCCCCCGTGGTAGAGACATTGCTTTGGGGACCCAGCAACGGAGAGGTCTCGGAAGGAATCCTTTCTGGAGACATGGTGGGGGAATGGCTCTAGAGAAGGGCAATCTCCATTACCAGGGGGGCCAGGGAGTCGACACAAAAGTCGAGAAGGTGGAGAAGGAGGAGGAGGGGAGGATGAAGCAAGGGAAGAGTCACCGATTGACAGAGAAAGAAGGACGAATAAGTAATACTCACTAAAAGGACTCACTAACTAGACTTCCACTAGTTGGGGATGATGGGCCCCTGCACTCTTGTCACGTGGAGATAAGCCTACTATTTTCCCCACTTGCGGAATTGCCGTCAGAGTCCGTCTTGATTGGCTTCATCGGCAACACAACTGCCAATTCTCGCTCGGCCGAGGCTGGACATTCGAGGGATCATCATCATCAACGTTTTTACAAGCATGAACCAGCGTAGGTGAGTGAGTCAATGTAGGTTTGTTGATTATGACTCATCCGGAGAGGCTTGCTAATAAGACGCAGTGGAGAGATTCCTCGATACGGAGACGGGTCCGCCCGCCGCGATGGCGATGGACTGTTCTCGGATATCGCAATCGCAACTCTATCGTGGGCTATCTTTTCCGATCCGGCCGCGTACGTGATGCTAACTACGCATCCTCGTGACGATGCCAGTAATAACTTGACTTATTTGTTACACTTCACTCTTGCTGGAAAGTAAACTAAACTTCGACAACGCAATGCCAGACACCAAAAGACACAAACATGGATATGGTTATGGTCCACTCCCATACACTAAGGATATCTTCAACGACGAACAAAGACAGCGGCATGAGAATCTCTTAGAACACCCCAAAACAGTGCCAATATAGCACGCATCACACCCAGCTCTCGTAATCATAAACGCTCTATCTCGTTACGCTACCTGCATGCAATAATACTTGAATCTCATGCTGCCGCAGCAGCCGGGATGGGTACAGGCCCACCGGGCGAGTCGGGGAAGCGCGCGGTCAGCACCTCAACACCGTCCTCCGTAACCAAAAGAGTGTGCTCAAACTGGGCGGAGATGCCACCATCGGCTGTGGAGCTGGTCCAGTCGTCGGGCCAGGTACGATCGCGGTGGGTGCCCTGGTTGATCATAGGCTCGATCGTGAAGCACATACCGGGCTTGGCAACACCAACGGCCTTGTTCTTCGCGTAGTGAGGAACGTTGGGAGCGCAGTGGAACAGCTGGTTGATGCCGTGACCGCAGTAGCTCTTGACCACACTACAGTCCCGGGACTTGGCGTGCTTCTCAATGACATTACCAGGGTCGCGGAACAGCATGCCCGGCTTCACCAGCTCAATGGACTTGTCCAGGCACTCACGCGCCGTCTCCACAACGCGCACCGCATCGGGGTTGGCCTTGGCCTTGTCACCGACATAGTAGGTCTCGTTGATGTCTCCGTGGAAACCGTTGTGGTACAGCGTAACGTCAATGTTGACAATGTCGCCGTCCTCGAGGGGGCGCTGGTCGGGGATACCGTGGCAGATAATCTCGTTGATGGACGTGCAGACCGACTTGGGGAAGTTGTAGTAGTTGAGGGGGGAGGGGTACGACTGTAACCAATCGCATCAGCACCAAACCAAGCCACCATTAAACATCAGAACCACTCACTTCACGCTCGACACAAGCCTTGTGAACCACCTCATCAATGTAATCGGTCGTAACACCGGGCTTCAACTCCCGGGCAGCAATATCCAAGACCTCACGGGCAAGGCGGCACACCTTGCGCATGCCCTCCTGTTCCTCCTTACTCAGGATCTTGATGTTGTTGCGGCCGACGAACTTCTGCTCGGAACGAGGAATGCCATCCTTGGCGTAGTCGGGGTGGGGGATGGTCTTGGGGACGGTTCGCGGAGCCGACAGCGGGTAGACAGGGCGCAGGTTGCCGGCGAACTGGAACGCGGGGAAGGGGTTGTACAAGCCGGTTGCTGGATCTGGTTCAGAAACTACCTTAGGAGTGAAGAGGTTGGCCAGGAAATTACTCTTCTTGTGAATAGTCTTGTGTTCGCTCTGCATCGGACCAGTTAGCATTCGCAGATCACTTTGAAAAGCGTTCAAACCCACGTGAGCCTGATGGGTCACGTAAGGTAGCCTACCCAACTCCGTTTGAAACAGTCCTGCGAGCAGAAGAAGCTGTCCGTGCCTGCCTTGAGGCATGTCGGACACTGCAACGTGCCTGCGTTCTTGTCACAGTCCACCCCCATGCATTTCCGCGTTGCGACTTCCGCCATTTTAGAACGAGCGATTTCGCGAATGTAAGAGAATCAGGTAAATGTCTGCTAGGAGAGAAAAATAAAGGAAAGCGTTCGCCGGAGGAATTATAAGTTGAGCTAGAAGGGAAAAAATGGGACAATCCCCCGCGGATGGGCCTGGCGTGGCGTGGCGCTTATCCGCCCGGCCAATTCCAGGCACTCCATTCCCGCATTAGGTTAGTGTGGTCTATCTACCCTTAGCCTAATTTAGACTAGTGTATCCGGTCTTACCCTAAAGTAAGCGCCAACAGGCGCGCGTAACCGGCGTCAAGGGTCCCAAATGGGATATGCTCGTTGGTCAATCAGCCCCGGATGCTTATCGGCGAGAGCGGCTAGAACGAACTCCTGTTGGCCGTAAAAATGTTCCACAGACCCACCGCCATATGGAAGAAGAAAGGAATGCGTGTGACGCAGCTGTCAGTTGCCTTTGCAATATCAGATTAAGCTCGGCCAATCTGCAGTTGTTTATACTACGCAGACTTGGAAACATCCTCAAGAATCAGAAATTCACATAAAGTGATCAGGTAGATTCTCGATCACGGACTCCGGTCAACATGGCGGAACCGTCTGCTGGACGACAAAAAGTGGTCATCGTGGGTGCTGGCCCGGTGGGGTCCCTGGCGGCTCTCTACGCTGCTGCTAGAGGTGACGATGTTGAAATGTACGAGCTTCGCGGAGGTTAGTCGCTATAAGATGCCAGGCTATTCTGGAAATCTTGATCCCCTTGTCATCAGACAGGTTTTGATGACTCTATCATCTACCCCGCATCATCCTGATGACTCGATCTACTATCATGAATGGGGCCATTCTCACACTACATGTTGATTTGCAGATCTGCGTGATCCAAACACCATTCCTCTGAACTTCACCAAGTCCATCAACCTCGCCCTGTCTGAACGGGGTATCACCGCCATGCGGCAGGCCAATCGAGAGGAACTCATCGACCGCGTCCTCGCCGACGCCATCCCCATGCACGGACGTATGATTCACGGCCGAAGCGACGGCAAGCTCTGGGAAGCTGCACAAGCCTATGACGTCCACGGCCGGGTATGCCTTCACACCTCTCACTTACTCCCAAATAGTGATAAACCTCATCTAACTCGCTCTTAGGCCATCAATGCCGTCGACCGTGGCACTCTCAACAATGCCCTCCTGGATGAATTGTCGCGCACGCCAAACGTCAAGATGTTCTTCAACCACAAGCTCACCGGTGCCGACTTCCGCACCAACCGTGCCTGGCTCGAACGCCGCACCCCGGGCACCGCTTCCACTCCGGAATCAGTGACCGAGATTGAAATCACCTTCGACTACCTCATCGGTGCTGACGGCGCCCACTCCGCCTCCCGCTATCACATGATGAAGTTCGCCCGAGTAGACTATCAGCAAGAATACATCGACGCGCTTTGGTGCGAATTCCGCATTCCTCCGTCCCCGGAAACAGGAGACTTCCAGATCTCTCCCAACCATCTACACATCTGGCCGGGCAAGGAATTCATGTTCATTGCGCTCCCTTCAGCTGATAAATCCTTCACGTGCACGTTATTCGCACCAGCCTGGCACTATGAGAAACTGGAAAAGAGCTCACCGCAAGATCTGGTGACCTCCTTCGATTACAACTTTCCCGGCGTGTGTCCCAACCTGATTACGCCTGAAGCCCTGGCCGAGCAATTCACCGAGAACCCACACCTCCCTCTCATCAGTCTGAAATGTAAACCACACCACTTCGGCTCCAGCGTAGTAATAGTCGGCGATGCCGCGCACGCCGTCCTGCCATTCTATGGACAGGGACTGAACGCCGGTCTTGAGGATATCCGTGTTCTCTTTTCTTTCATGGACCAGTATGGCGTGTATGATGATTCCATCAGTCCTACCCCTGAAGCCCGCGCCTCTGCCCGTGCCGCAGCATTGCAAGCATACACCAACCAACGCACAGCCGATACATGGGCGATCAATGACCTGTCTAAGCAAAATTATCTTGAGATGCGCTGGGGCGTCAAGAGTCCGGTTTATAAGCTGCGCAAGATGGTGGAGGAGACGCTGGATCACTATGTGCCGAGTCTGGGATGGCAGACACAGTATTCTCGGGTGAGTTTCAGTAATCAGAGGTATTCTGAGGTGATTGCGTCTGTGAAGAGACAGGGGAAGTTGTTAGGTGTCGCTGGGCTGAGCTCGGTACTGGTGTCGGTGATGATTGGAGCTGGGGTGTTGATGAGGTGGCCGGAGAGGTTGTCATTGGGAGCTGTGTGGAGGACAATGTTTGGAAGAAATTGAGGGAATTGTAAGTATTTCTCTTCTCTGGGATTGTTGTTCTGCGTTATAAAACAGCGTGTGTAAGTATAGTTGATGTTTTTGCCGCAAGTTTCTGCTTCATGCAATCATAGAATGACGCCAAAAGCACGTAAATAAGTTACTATCAGCTCGACTGATTAGATTGTGTCATATGAACCTTGTCCTCCAATCTTTGATCGTGATCTATTTCACTTCACAAGACAATTACCAACCCCACACCTTCATCTCCCAAAATGGATCCACTAAGCCAGCTTCCATACGAGCTCCTCTGCCTAATCATTAACTACACAGCAGACTGGATCACCCTCGAAAGTCTCATACGGATCTCCCCACCACTACACAGCCTCTTCACCACCCCATCAACTCCCAGCACCTCACCAAAGACACAGTCACGAAGATCAGCACGAACATCATCAAAAGCCCACCCCGAAGCCATCCGCCTCGTCGAAACTGTCCTCAAAAACATACCCCATGTCCCTTCAACTCCGCCGCCACTTCCACAGAACCACCAAACTACGCCAGTTCTCTTCACAACCAGCTGTCAGTAGCACCATTTGTTTCACTACACGTCTAACAGGAAGAGACGATTCCTCCCCCTCCTCATATCTACTACCAACCCATACCACCGTACGAGCTGCACGACGTGGGACCTCCTTCATGGTTCGAGGACTATCGCGTTTACCGTACGTTGTGGTATCTACAGTTGAGATATGAGGTAGTATGTGTCGGTGAGAAGCTGAGGATGCGCACTAAGACTGAACTTAAACGTATGAGGGATGATTATATTGGGTTAGATGATGATGTGGCGATGTCGATGTGGATTGATGTCGCTGAGGGCGAGATACGTACTGATGTTGAGTTGTTGGAAGGGTTGGTTGGGATTTGGGGGTTTGTGGAGGGGTGGATTGAATACAATAGTAGGGAAGGGGGAGGGGGAGAGGGAAGGGCGTGAGTACTAGTAGACGGGGTTGATGGGGTAGGTTGATACTATTTAGTGGAACTAAAATAGTAGAAGATTAATAAGATAGATTGGGTGAGCCTGTTGCTAGTGAATTGGATTGATGGTAACAGCTACAGCTCGATTGAAGGTGCTAAGTTTGGTTATATATGTTCGGTTGGGAGGAACTGAGTAAACCAAGTTAAAGGTACTAGTACTTCATGACCTAGGAATCCATTTCATGACACGAGGATGATGTGATCAGATAAGAATTGATGGGTATCCATTCCAGTAACCATATTAAGATACTTTGGTAGTATGGATATGTTAGTACGATTGAAAGAAGATACTCCTAGAACATTGTGCTCTAGTGTAACAGTTAGTACAGTTATGTGACAGACCTGACTAATTGACACATATTAACTACTAAATACTTATTAGGCTAGGAAAGTTACTCCAGAATGAAGGCCAGTGACCGTTGGCTGCTCTTGAAATTCACTCCGGGCTAACGCATTTCTTTCTCTGTTATCCCACTCTCAGGCTTACCGGTGAGCTTCAAGCATCAATGTGCCGATGCTTCAAGCAGACGGAGATTCTCCCATTTTTCGTGGTTTTGTTTGGTAGCGTTGTATTACATACGTGTTTGGAGAGAGCTGTCAAATGGCACGCCAAGTATGATGGGTCCTTTTGAGGAGATTGCGGTTAGCGTTGTATCTAGTTCGTTAGTGATGATAGTAAGAGAGATAGCTGCTTGGCAGTTGCAAGACTATCTTGACTGAGGTATAGGTTGCTGGAGCAGCACTAGGGGTAATTTGGACCCCTTTACCCAGGAGTCCCCGTCTGGCCCATCTTTCCTCTCTGGACAAACATGGGGTTGACAGACTAGTACTGATCCTGTCGCTGGATTCTTCCAGTCGCCCCATTTCTTTCCGCCTCGATTTCCTCCGCAAATTCTTGTATGGCTCTATGGTGTGAAAATAACACTGTATTCCCGCTTCATAGAGTCCAGAAAGTACTTGTATATGTCCCTGATAAAGACACAAAGTCTGGCTGCTGACAACGCTTTATCAGTGCTAGTGGACAATTCAAATGTGGACCAAGCACTGAGCCAGCGTAGATTTTCAAAAGTATTCAGCCTGAAATGCCAACAGAACGCAACAAACATGACATTCCAACAGCCATGTAACCTCTAGATCAACGAAAGTTGACCGCAATGCAAAAACAAATAGCCACCCACATTAGCCAATCTAGGCTGTACAACATGATATTGAATGAGAAACATAGTCAATAGACAAATCTTCAACCCAAACCGAGGCATAAGGTTCAAAACATATAACGGAACCGAAAGTATAATCTAAAGCCGAAAGGTAATGTGATGTTGGAAATCCAAACAACATAAAAAAAAGAGACAAATAAACCCGAGTAACACAAGAGAAACCTCCATAACGGCATAAAAGAAGCCCTAATATCACCATGGCATACTTCATCATCGTCCAATCAAAGGGGATCTATTGAACCAAATTTGTTTAAATTCTCGGCAGGTCATAGCCTGAGATCATCGAATCGGCCAATCCGGTAATACTGGGGAATCCAAATCCAGGGGCCATATGTGGGACGCTTGGACAAAGTCAATCCATCCGTAAGGGTAAGGTAAAGGTCCGCAGTTCCGCTTAAACAATGGACGGGTAATCCGGATATTCCACGGGCACTGTATTTGTTCTCCTTGGGAAGTCTCCTTCCTGGGAACGACCGTCCAGAGGGTGCGGAGGGGGTAAACCACAAAAACAGGAGCATGGCGGTATTCTGCGCTTGGTCCATGGGAAGGCAGGATCGTGTGGCCATAATTCAAATCATCATCATAATTTAGGCAAAGGCTGGCAACCACCCTAGTTCATGGGCTGGCAAATTTCACTCGACGGCTGCGTCGATCATGGATGCGTTTTTCTGTATCAAGATAGAGGCGGTCAAGGAATTCCATGGCATTGGCATCCTTAAGGATCTTGGCCACCTGTGTGCCAGCTGAGATAAGCTGAAGGACATTCCGATCATCTTTGATGGGCCGAGACTGATGCTTGGCTGCATGTCTCATCTCCAGGGAATTTTCCAGCACGGTCACTAACTGCTTGATCTGGCCATTATACAACACCCGGGCTGGGACGCGACGCTTGGTCGCCAGTCTCTTTAGGAGATATACCCACTCGGTCCACTCGCGGTCAGAAGGAACTCTCACCGGCCTCTTGTCCGGTTCCAGTGGAATCGGAAATTGATACTTTGCAACAAAGTCAAATGCGCACTGTGACAGTCGGTCATTTACTGACGTCAGAATTTGATCTTGCTCTGAGACATCAAGATTAGTAGGTAGATGAGGCAAATCCCTCCCTTGGGCTGCTATGACCCGCGGTGACGGAGGGTCTAGCAACTGGTGGGGTCCGTCAAACTCGTCGCGATTAGACGGCCGTCTTTGCGAGTGATACCGAGTAGCGCCTTTGGGCTTCTCCGTTGCGCGTCGGCTGTTTCTTTCAATTAGGTACTCCGACGTCTCGTAAGGTCTGACTAGGTCGTAATCACGCCTGAGCGACTCCGCTGGGAGGCGAGCAGGGTGGTCCCACTCTGGGTAGAGAGCTGTGGGGCGTGGCAAGGCGCCTCCTGCAGACACGGGAATTGTTCCCAATGCATGTGAGGTCACTGGAAGTCCGCTGTATGGCATGGCGAAGTCCGATGAAACTGGCTTGTTGGGCTTGACAGGAACCTGAGTATCTATAGGTCCACGCTCAATTTGCGGAGGGGAGAACCTTCTAGCGCTAAGAATGAGTAACATGAGAGTCTCAGCATGATAGATTCTGCAAAGAAAGGAAGCAACGTCGATACAAGATAGTGACAAGGTACCTTGGATGGTAGATCACGGGCGCCTCGCCCGAAGTCCCGTATACGGACGGTTGTTGGGGCATGATGCCACTGTATAAGGTGAGCTTCCCCCAACGACACCACCAAGAGGAGTTTAACGAGAATATTGCGTTGGGGCTAACCTGTGGCGGGACCACGAATCATCACTGCTGATGGAATGTGTGCAGGAGCCGCTGCTCCCGGATGCTCTTGAGAAGTAACTGAGGCCTGAAGACATTGCGATCAATGAGGGTGAAAGGACCGTGGACATGAGGCTGATGATTTATATAGAAGAATGAACGGGTATACACGATGGCGAGGTAACCTCAGCCTGTTCAGTCCAGACCTTTCAGAATGGTGCCTGACAGCGAGTAGAACGGGGCGTTTATTATAGTAAAAGTAGCAGATAATGTGGGCAAAAAAAAATAAAATAAGAGGGTGGACGGTCCACGGCACCAGATAAGCTTTTAATTTCAAAGGCCGCGTGAGATATGGCAAGCCGGAAGGGATATGAAGAACTCCACTATAAGTGGCAAGAGGACTGGATTGCTCAAGGCCGGGCTCCGCTCATGTCAGGGAGGAAGCGCGTGCCGGAAGACACCTCGTACTATACGGAAAACAACAAATTCATCTTGCTTTCAGGGCCAATCGAGTCAGGTCTCCACCGTGCCTCGCCGACAGGGTTGAGGGGGATCGATTGAGCCAGAGACGTCCGGGAGAACAAGGGACGATGAAAAGCAATAAGGAAGTCCGCCGGCGCAGTAGCCAGACAATAATTCCCGGAGCTAGACGCCCTGCCAGTCTTCCGTGCAATCAGTGGAGCTGCACCAGGCATACTGGGGTACATAGCCATGGATGGACCCGGCAGTAAATCGCAGCGAGACTCCACCAGCGGGACATGGCCAACTTCTGTATGCTGATCTTGCCCTCAATCACGCATGTCAGGAAAGGAAATGAGGAGTCGAAGGATCCGGTGCTGCATAGGGTTTTGGGCAGCAACCGCAGGACTCGGCAGGGAACTTGCGTCCGCTGGGCATAAGGACGAGACCATTACCTACTATTCACGGCCTTGGCCCAATTGCCAGTCAGTCCATTTGCTGATGGAACAGTGCGGGTAAGGGGCTTTTTCTGGGAGGGGGGAAGTTAATGGGAATAAAGTTACTGGGCACCGTGTCAATGGTCCCATGCTCTCCACCCACATCGACTGGGCCTTGGTTGGGATCCAATTGTGGACAGGGACGAAGAAGAGAACAAGACCAAGGACGATGATGAAGCGGAGGTTGCAGTGGAAAAGAGAAGCAAACTGCGAATCACGGGGCGGACGGCGGGGACAGGCCTGGGTGCCTGAGTCCACTCGTCGAGGGCCAAAATAGACCCGATCTTCGTTTCCCCATCGGGATTCTGCTACCGCATCTACCGTCATTATTTTACTCCACTCCAGATCGTTCTTTTGGCTATGCGCATATCGTTTTACTCGATGGTGCTGGTGAACCGCGCGATAGTCTGGCGCTTGTACGGTCATCTCAAGCTCCAACTGGTAGGCATCTAGCCCTTGTCTATCTACGGATCCACCCCCACTGTCGAGGACGAGCTACTCACATTTGCTCTACGGCTGCCTAGGCTGGAGGGAAGGACCCAGTTCAAATCAGCTACCACAGAAATTTTGTGTGTATATATTGTGAAGTGGATCGCGGGCACGCACCACGGTCAAGGACGGATGGCGGCCTAAAGTCGAGAATCCACAGGGCGGGGAGCTTCAGGTTCCGGGCCTGAAATGTCACTGCTCCTCGATGAGTTGGGCACACATAGCTGCATGATCTGTCGCCCAAACTCAGGGCGTCCGTATCAGCCAATACTCCTTTCCCGACGCTGACTCGATGGAACTACTTCTTCGTACGAGGTCACTGACATGCAAACAGCATTCGAACGAATGGTGGACTATGAACATTGAAACTTACCACCCCGATCTACTGAGGGGATCCTTGGCTATTTGCCCATATTCCGGGTACATTAAGTGACCCCATCTGGGCAAATAATCTACCGAGGCAAATAGGGGGAAACCTTGGACAGGAAGAATCCAGAAGACAAAGCAACCAGGGTCTCCTCTCACGGATCAAACCGATTACTCGATTAGATTGATCCAGCACAAGCTGTGAGACATTGCCGGGTTGCGTCTGGCGTACATCATTGCGACCCAACGGAAAGTCGCTGAGGTAACCTCCCCAGTAAAGTGTGTGGATGATTCGTGGCGTCTGATATGGCTTCGAAGCTCACCCGATATTATCTCGGCAGACACAAACGCCTGGGCTGTCCTGCCCTACCCACCGTGGTTTCACAATCCTACCAGACCATGCCTCCTTCGTCTTGACCAGCATTCCTGCTACCTATGTCGTTGGTAAATTGACGATAGATTAATGGGTCATGGTGATCTCAAGTCAAGATCCGGACAGCCCGGAGATAACATCGCTGGCTCAATCTAAGCCCACTGCGCATCGGACTTGGTTCGAATTCTATGACTAACATTTAGAAAGACTGACATCCTACCATTGCACGGTTAGGTGTTGGCAATGGCAGCAGAGTCCATGCACCAACAGGAAAGTATAAACTGAGAATCGCCATTGAATCGGCTACTAAACGGGGATTGTAGGAGTCCTAACAGGAACAACATATTCCGTACTCGTCAATATTGCATGCCGAACCTGTTGCTTATATCAGCGCCGCCACGACAGCTGAGCCATGCGTAAGGCAGCTTCATTACCCCATACCACTAATTCGATGAACGGCCAAAGCGAGACAACCGCCGCAAAAGAGACCATGGAAAGGAGCTCACATGCACATGGATAACAGAATATTGTCAGCAGACACTACTGGATGCAATCAGCACGATCTACTGGATCGGGCAGGTCGGTGTAAAGACGCTGCAGCATATCATGATAATCGGACGGTCTGATTTCAAGGTGCTCGCAAGCGGAGCAGTATGCCGTCGGACACTACCGGGTGGTTCTGTATGTCGATAGATGACCTGGCCTGCTGCAACTTGTTGAGAGCATCATAGTAGTTTGTAGAGGGGTCGATCCTTGTAGACTTGCACGAAACCTTGCCTGGATACGAGAAGGTCGTCCCAAGTCAATCATCGAGTTTTAATCCCGGTGGTTTGGCTTGTTGTTGAGGTTCGTTGAATTATATTTAAATGGAAATCCCAGTAAACAAAAGGCCATACTAGCAAGATGAACATCACATGCAACTAGATCCACCACCTACAATGGCCATCAGCAGTCCATAGTTCCTAGTAGCCGGCACCAAAAGATAAGAAAAACAGGCCTTCAAAATGGTAAATCGTACATGAAGTCACCTAGTTACTATACAAGGTATCCATCCCAAAGTCGCGACATAAAACATACAAAGCATGGGATGAGACACAGCTCGACTGACCAAACTCCGCTATAAATGCAAAACCACAAGAATCAAAAGTAATCCATCTATCTTCCAGCCTTCCCGGTGTAGGTTCTTAGCGAACACGGCACAAGACCAACCCACCCAGCTTCTTCTCCACACATTCCCTAGCTTCCAAGATACCCCGGTCCGTAGAGATATACAAGCTCTCACCAGGCGAGCGAATACCCTCAACAGTGTTATCCCGCTCACCGCGGATTACCCGACGCAGACCAGCCACATCAATCGTCACTCGTCGTGTCGGCTTGCTGACCAGGCTCAACTTGCCCAGCACGGGCTCGCTCTGCCAGTACTTCAGGCCAAGCCAGAGTCGTCGGGTAGCGATGTTGCTTTGAGTCAGGGGTTCGATACCTTCGACCTCATCGATGGGGTTCGGGTTGCCGAGGATAGGGTGTACAGGGGGAGGAGTCGGGCCTCCGCGGACGACAGAGGAGATGTAGCCGTCGTTTTGGAGCGCGAGGGCGAGTTTCAGGTGGAGCTTGGAATGGGGAATGGAGGTGAGGCCTAGACGGGCCTTGCAGGCATTGTTCAGGTGCGAGCAGACGTGGGCGAGGTTGACGAGAGACATTTTGAGAGGAGGTTTGGCCCGGGGGCCTGTGGTGTGCGGAGGACGGGGATAAAGTGACTGGGTCGGAGTAAGCAATCTTGCGCGATGACTGGAGCGGGCGGAGGGGTAGCTGTACCTGTTGCGGCGGGCGCGGAGGGATAATTAGAGAATAGTCGAATCTCTATCGATTCAATCTAGAACAGCAGCAGCAATGGTCGGATTTGAGGTCCCGCTGGCAGACAATCCCCGATGATGCGGAAGCTCAGATGAAATTTTCGGAGTAACGTAATTGCGGCGCCGACATGGCTTCCTGCCTCAGGCAGCAATATTTCTTGTGACATCTCCGGCGGCAACGAATCAGCGGCCAGAAGCTCTCTCAGCCACTCTGTAGCCGCCGGGCTTCTGCATCACGCTGCATCGCTGCATCTTACAGGCCGGTGTGAATTCCCCTCTTGTCCAGGTATAAATCATGGCGCTGTCTTCCCCCCCAATTCCCGCATCGCGCGGAACTCTTCTTCTTTTCTTCTCTTCTTCAACACGCCCGGGTGGCCTTATCGACGTTGATCGCCTATTATGCCTCCGTTATCGGGTGAAGAGCGTATACTAACCGTGTGAGTAGCGCTACCCCGCAGATCTCTCAGCAGCTGCAGCTGTATCACACCTGTTTGCTTGGAGTTTGCTAACCGCCGTGTAGCTTTGCGGATATCCATTATTACTTTGCAGCGCCATGCCCGAAGCCCCTCCATCACCGGTTTGATAAGGGCTGCTATCTATACCTTTATCTCAACAGCGCTCTGCAGAAGGTTAGAATAGAGGTCGCGAACAACCCAGGAACTCCGGAGCAGGATGCCTTCAATGGCGGTTAGTAGTTACCTCTCTCATCGTGCTGGTTCATTGCTAAATGCCTGTAGCTCTGGATAACATCCATCTCCGACATTCGACTAAATTCCCGACTCTCTGCACTGTGACCGTGGACGGACAGGTGCCGAGTCCACCCCCAGGCCAACCGGCGTTTCCACCGCCCCCAGGCGCCATTTCAAGCGAATGGCAACTGCCTGGTAACGACTCGCCAGCCCTGTTCCGCCTGCACACCCTAGATATTTATTTTTGGACGACGGAGGACGTCAATCAGTTCCTAGATCTGATCGAGCGGCACCTCTCGCAGTCGCAGATCGAGACAGACCGACACCCCTTCCCACCTCCGCCCCAGAGCACCGTCAGTTCTGTTGTACAGCAACTGGAAAATGTAGCGATCACCGATCCTGGCTATCAGAATGGACAGACTCGCAATTCTCAAGCCGAGGTCGTGTCTAACCCCGTGCCTAGCTACCAAGCCATCACACCACCAAGCAACCTCCCTCCTCCCCCTCCACTGGGCGGCTTAGCTACGACTGCCCAGCCAGTCATGCCTGGAATTCAGACCGTAGCCAGCGAACAACAGGATAATGCTCCGCCGGAACCAACTCCCGCCCCTCTACCTTACAATCCCGCTGCACCCCCGGCACCAGAGCCAATTAGACACCGAGAGAAGACCCCTCCCCCAGACGACGCAGAGACAGGGACCGGCCTTGCTGCAGCTGCAGCTGTCGACAATGGTCTTGCTTATCCTCAATCTTCCCAAATGCCCCAGGGGTTAGCAGCTACAGCAACAGCACCATCAGCAACAAGAGGTCTATCTGCCCCTCCACCTCCACCAGGGCCGGCCCCTCCCTACAGCATGCCTGGAAACTACGTGCCTCCTGGACCCCCGAGTGCTGGCCTCTCCTCGTTCCCAACCTCCCTACCTAGCCCAGGTCTACCCTCCTATTCTGCCTCGTTCCTATCAGGCGAGAGCCTCAGCCATCCCATGGGGACAAACCAGTCACTACCAGGGCCACCACAGCAGCAGCAGCAGCAGCAGCAGCCGCAACAACAGATGTCCTTCGCCCCTCCTCCCACTGATCCTAATGCGCACCTCTATGGCGGAGCAGGAGCAGGAGCAGGGCCGACTCCCGGCATATACAGAACGTCAACCGACTCATCATCGACATCTACCCCACCGATGCAGCTCTCGCTAGGTGGTTACTCGAACTACTCGTACGAGCAGCCGGGGCCGAAGCGCAGCGCCACGGTATCAGGGAACGAGTATAACGTTCATAACCAACTGTATCAGCCGACGGCACAGGAGTCGATCTCACCGCATCAGAAGTATGCCAAAGAGGCGATGGTGAAGCCGGGGGATCCGCATCGGCCGCAGTATTTTGTGAAGAGTGCGTATAAAGTGGAGCATGGGGTGAATCGGTTTTTGAAGAAGTTGGAGAAGAGGCTGTAGCCACCCCCTGGAACGAACTTGAGATTCTAATTCTTGTGATATTATGGTTAAGGGTCTGTTCATGCCGGAGTTTAGCATGCTTCTACATAGTATATGATCGGTTTACACGTTCCAATCTAACAGCGATTCATTCCATTCCATATATGTTCACTTCATCTATTTATATCCTCAATCAATGCATACCACAACATACAATAACTTAACAAAGAGGAGATTGTCATTGCCCATAACCTTACTACCTTTAACTTCACATCCACTCCCATAATCCTAACATAATACAACAATTAATCCCTAACAAACGGATCCACATCCCCCTCCCTCCATCTCCTAAACTCCAACACCCTCTCCACCCCCGCCGCGACCTCCTCACCCCAAATACTCTCCACCCAAGCAAACATCAAATCAACACCGGCACTCACCCCAGCCGAACTCCACACCTCAGTCCCCTTCCCATCCCCCCCAACATCACTCTTATCAACAACCCACCTCGCCTCCTTCACCCACTGCACACCCGGCGCATCCCTCACCACGCCCTCCCAATCACTCTTATTCGTAGTCGCCCTCTTCCCATCCAGAACCCCCGCCCTCGCAGCCAACTTCCCACCCGTGCACACAGTCAACAGGTACTTAAGAGTCGGGTAGACAGTCCGAATATACTCTGTGTATTCGGGGAGCGGGGCGCGAGTACCCCAGCCCCCGGGGATTATGAGGACATCGAGAGGCGGCGAGGAGGAGAGAGTGGCTGTAGGCAGGATGGATTGGGATAGGGCATGCGGGAAATTGGGAGGCAGGGTTGAAATGGGGGAGAGGGTGGTGGAGAGGAGGGAGAGGGTGATGGGGGGAGTGGTGGTTGGGGACCAGGAGAGGACGTTGAGGACGTCGAGGGCTTGGAAGCCGGGGAAGAGGAGGACGCCGATGCGGAGGGGGGAAGGGGTAGAGGAGTCTGAGATGGTGGCTGTTGGTTAGTGTCAATGGGATGGAGGTGGAGGTGGATGGTGGGGAGCGGGGAAGGGGAGTAGTATGAAGTACCTGTCATCGTTGGGAGATTATTTGTAGTTGTGATGGTGGTAAGGATGTGTGAATGGCGATAGTAAATGTGTGAGAGATAGGATCAGATGAGTGGGTGGTAGAGAGGGTAGATGATGGGTTATATATACTACTGATGCTCACTGCCTGTTCCTGGTGTTGTAATTGCCTACTATAGATAATCCAGTCTAGAACCCACAAGTACAGGCACGTGCTATGTCATGCCGTGAGTCACGGCGAATGCCACTCTGACCTCAGCATTCGATAGTGAGCATGTTCTTTCACCGGGTTCTCCATAGATACTAGCGAACTACTTACTGTGTGTACAGATTAGAAATCCTCTCCGAGCTGAATGCTTACTTTGTGGCCTGATAATGATGCTATCCATCACATGGTGAGTTGATTTTGACCGAAGCGGATTGGATTGGGTTTTGGGGTCAACCAAGGTAGGTTAGTTACCTGAGGGTGGAGGGAATAGAATTATCCTTCAGGGACGAAGGATGCATACTAGGACTAATTGGTTGTCGATTTGTCAGGCAAAGGGCGTAGTATGCAGGCGAGCGCATTATTAGTAAATATGTGCTCGTTGTTCTCCCAAGGTATAAGCTGTGCGGTCTAGAGCACTGTGAGGGAAATGGTGAATAGGTGTTGCAGCTGTAGCTGGTTCTGAGTTGGTTATTAGTTTGCTCATGAAGGGTTGAAAATGATATAGGTAAGTTATGCTGCTGCGTGAATACTGGGATGTAATGCAAGGATTAACAAAACTATTCATTTACTGAATACCAATAATTTACACCAAAGCATAAAATAATCAAGGATAAGAATATGCCAGAGGACCCAGTTCTATGCAAGATGCAGTACTCCGTACACATCGCTAAGATCACATCCGAATCAACTCCACCTGCAATGCTCCGACATGCACGTCGTCGGTCTTGTTCGACTGTCAACAAGGGGCTCTCCTACCCAAAGATCCCGAAAGGTAACCCGAGACCAGAGTGGAAGACAGAGAAGCCAAGAAGCAGAGAAGAAGGGTAAAGCCCAACAATAAAATCAGTATCAAGAACACGTGGAGACAAGCATATGTACCTGGTCGCATCACGATTATCAAGGGTATAAAAAGATATGTCACGAGAAAGAAACGAGAAGAGAAAATATCTATTGTAACTGGTCAAGGCTCTGCAGAAAGTCAATTGAGAGAGAGCTTGCCCATGTCAACATCAACCTCGCCCGACTGGGCCTCGACAGCCTCAGGAGCTTCGACGACGGCCTCAGTAGGGGCCTCAGTAGATTGCTCAGCGGGAGCTTCGGGCTCGGTAGCTTCCTTGGTCTCGGGCACTTCAATGGCCGGCTCCTCCGCCGGCACGGGGACCTCAGCAACGGGCTCGGTCTCAGCAACCGCGGGAAGGTCAGTAGCAGCAACTTCAGCAACCGCGGGAGCATCTACTTCGGGAGCAGCCTCCGCGACGGGAGCAGCGGCTTCAGCTTCAGACTCAACAGATGTTTGAACAGGCTCTTGAACAGGCTCCTGAACAGGCTCCTTTGCGGGAGCTTTCTCGACAATCTCAGCAGGCTTCTCCAGAACGGCAGGGGCCTCAGAAACAACCTGGGCGGGCTCCTCAGCCTTCGCCTCAGGCGCAGGCTTCTCCAGCGGCTTGCCTTGCTCGACCTTGGTCGGACGGGAAGTACGGGTATCCAACTTGGAGGGAACTCGTCTAGGCGCCCGGGCCGGCTTGGTGGCCCGCGGGGGACTCTTGACCTCAACCTTGTCGTGCGTCTTACTAGCAGAGCTAGCAGTGGGGCGCATCATGCGAGCCAGAAATCCCTCGTCAACTGGTTTGGAGCTCGTGTTGCTGACACGAGAGTGAGGGCGTTCGTTCCCGGGGTTGCTGGGAGGGGAGGGACGAGACGACGGCTTGCGCACGGTGGAAGCGGTAGGAGTGATTGCGCGCTTCTGGGTTGCAGTAGTCGAGCTCTTCAGTGTGGACGGCTTGCGGGTCAGCGTAGACGTCGTCGTGGGCTTCTTGGCGGTAGACGAAGTGGAAGCCGTTGTCGAAGCCGGGCGAGTAGGATTGGCTGCGATAGCTTTGGCGGTACGAGATGCGGTCGAGGCTGTCGGCTTCGTCAAGTCACGAGCAGGCATAGAGGGCCGTGCAGGTTTGGTGACGGGCTTCGTCGCAGTGTTCAAGGACGTCCGGCTCGGCTTGTGTGCGACTTTGGGGGCTTCGAGGGCCGCAGCCTTCGTGGCCGTCGGCCGGGTAGCCCGCGTGGTCCGAGAAGTCTTGTCCTCGGGTTTGGCAGGAGATGTGGGCGTACGGGGTTGCGCTGGCGACTTGGTAGCAGGCTTGGGTGCCGTCTTCCCCACCTGGATAGTGGATGGTCGCTTGGCGACTGTCTTGGTCGGGGTCGGCTTGGGGGAGACATTGCTGGCCTTTACAGGAGAAGCTGGGACAGGAGCAGCAGCCGGAGCAGGGGGCTCCCCAGTGACCTCTTCTGAGGGCTTTTCGGGCTCTACCGGGGCAGGTTCGCTCTTCTCAGGCACATCATTCTGTGGCGTCTCCGAGGCCGCAACTGGCTGTTCGGTGATCTTCTGAGGGAAGCCGTTGCTGGTTGGTGACACAGACAACGGACTTCTCAAGCCACCCTCGAAATCCTCCGAATTGAAGCTCCTGACCCGGGACGGCGCAGCAGGGCTATCGCTGCGACCACTCACACTGCGAAGCCCTGCGACAGGGTTCGGCTGAGTGGCCCCATCGACAGCGATGAAGCTGGCGCGCACCTTGGACAAGGGTCTAGCAGAGGCGGAATGTTCGGAGCCAGCGGGAGATCGACCGCGGGAGGGAGGGGAAGTGGTGTTGCTCTGGTTGTTCTCGAACCTAGCAAGAAGGTTTCGCACACCAGGATGGCCGCCTGTCTCGTTCATGATGGCGGCTCGTTTGGGCGACAAGTGGCGGAAGCGGGAGGTCAGCAGAGGGTATTGATCGTGGCGGATGGGACTGGGGAGGGGAGAATCGGAGCTCGAGGGGTTGGTCAGAGAATCGACGGAGGTAGAGATGCGAAGAGGGGATTCAGCGCTTCGCACGGATGATGCGAAGGAATCGGAGGGCATTCACAAGATGAATGAACGCGTCCCAGAAAGAGGAGGGACGGGGTGACGTGAGATAAACAGTAGGCCCAATTTGTTAACAACACGCGGGAGGCAAACAGTGGTTCGGTAGTGGGGGGTAAACAAAGTCAATGCAGGTGAGACAATGCAACCGCGGTGGACACAACCATGGTGGACAAAGAGGGAATTGAGTGAGAGCTGTGATCAGGATGAATGAATGGCAGGGGGGATGGAGATGAGTAGGTGAGAGGAAGAGAGAGAGGAAAGCAAGAGAAAAGAGGGAGAAGGAGAAGAAGAAGAAGAAGTGAGAGAGAGAGAGTCACTTCCAACTAAAGAGAGAAAGTGGAGAGAGACAGCAACGAGGCCCCGACGCCTGAGGCAGCGGGTTCAGGGGTCGGATCCGCGGCTTCAAGTTGATGGCGCTCCGTCTCAGATTCGGTTCCTCGACGGTCTCTGCCTGGATGGCCTTACGTATTATTCAATAATCATGAACAAGAATAACTAATAATCCCTCTCTTTCTTTTGGTGGATGTGCTTCCCTCCCCCTGGCCTGATAGTCTCCGGCACTATTGACCTCCCCCCCAGGGAATGACTCTCTTCCTTTCTTTTGCGATCGACGGAATAATCGGCACCAACTCCTTGCAAATGTTCATACACAGTCAATACTGATGATGGCTACTGCTGATCCTACTGCTGAGGTGGGATGAAACAGTCCTCTTACCAGCTGAAACCCCGTGCCTCTCTTTCTACTCACTCTCAACACAGCATAGCATCTGTTCAGTTGACTGTTGGTCATGGTCACCATGGAGCCCCGACTGGCCGGGACTTTCCTGCAATCTCCTGCACTCCCCCGATCGTCTCCCTTCCCCCACGCCCCTAAAAGGCCAGCTTGCAGTTCCTTGCAAGTTGCGACACATTTTTAGCGAAACCTTGATCGTGCATCCCCCGATTGTCCCAAACCTTAGTTCACATGCTGGCCCCGATCTTGCATCCCCTTCCGGTGGCAAAAACCAGTTCCATCCCCGTCAGCCCGCAATGGTTGGTGCAATTACTGTGTAGCTAGTGGTGCTGTGTTCGTGGACAGGTTCCTGGATGACGCATTCCCTGGGAAACCCCTGGTGGATCAGGGATGGATTCGAGAGGATGCTAACGGCGACCAATTTCCCTCTAGTGCCATTCTAGTCCTTCTAGAGCATTCATGGAATAATCAAAAGGATGCTGTTAGCCTGTTAGTGCTTTCCTTTAATTACCCCGGTGGGTATGGATGCACTGACCTCCTCGCTCTCTCCCTTTTCCCTCGGACATGACACATGGCAGTAGTCCCAGCTGTGGTCCCCCCGCTGACTGCAGTCCCCATGGCACGGTTGTCACCCTGTCTTCAGAAATATTAACAATATTAACAATCAATCGATAGTACTTTGTATAGAGAAAAGGATTCCGCAGGGCCTGACGCAAACAAGGGAGACGGGGAAGCTGTGCCAGAATTCAGTAAAGATCAAAGCGCCCCCACCCGCGGGATGAACCTTATAACGCAGGGAGTCCGACTCAACCATGGAAACCCCAAGCTGCCATCAGACCGCTGCAACCACTGCCATTTTCCCATTAGATGCACTGATATCCGGAAATATATTCATCAATAGAAAGAAATTAAAGCAAGGTGCATGTTGGCCGCTGAGGCCCAGGCTTAAGCTATACGTAGTTAGTTCGGCTAGGCCTCCGTACTGCGTGAGACCGACGCGCTGGTTCTAAGGCTGTCTCTCAAGCAATTTTCATTTGGATAAAGTATGCGGACGGAAGTCAAGAATGTAACCATGCTCCGAAGTGAGAATGATGCATTCAAGGAAACTTGGTTTTTCTACGTGAAGACGTATCATAATGCGAGCTTGCCTTATCGGCACCACCAGGAGTATCTGTCAATGCCTCTTGCTGACTTAGTTCGAGATCAAAGGCAACTGATCCAGGTGTGGTGGTACCATACGTACTTGCGGCATCTGCATATATGCAAGCAAGTGTTGGTTAAAAGTATCTTTGATGTGTCACAAAATCGAAGCACTTTTGAAAGTGGGACCTTATTAGTGTTGATCGAAGTAGACCTGATGAACTCTGGCACACCTTCAAGTTGGGTCACACGCTGTGATACCAATACTGGCCTCGTTCGCTATTACAGAAGCACAACAGATAACTATCAAATCATTTCATTATGTCCAATGCTTGATGTACATGACCTAGTAGACTCTTCGAATAACATGCATAGCTAACCAAAATATATTGCAGACTTTTCCACGCACAGCGAACAACGTGCCAAGGTTCCCCGTGTACCAGACAGACTACAACAACTCGGCGGGATCAGAAGGCAGCGACTCTGGCAGGAGACCAGCATCTGCATCCTCCAGATCGTCGGTGAGTATTCCTACCCCGCTATCCAGGCGCTTACGATGCTTCCCCCGGCCAGCCTCCACGTCGACAAATCTTGTTATGCTGACCGGTGTGATGGGTTCGCTGCCGATATTCAGGCCATCTGATGATTGGATCTCGTCCGAACGCAGCTCCCAGTTCGCAGTGCGTACTCTGGCTTTCCGTCGCTCATTATTGACGGTCTCCTTCATGAAGGCAAACGACCGCGCTTGCTCTGCAGCCCATTTATCCAGCAGACTGTCCCTTGCTTCAACTTCCAGGCGCAGCTGCTCCTCCAAGCCAGTGTTACTACGGCGAAGTCGGTCAATATCTGACTTGGCTTCCGCCAGTGACGTGTTGAGCTCCGAGACGAGGACATTCATCGACCCCACTTCTTGTTCAAGGCGTTGCTGCTCCTCCTTTGCTTCTTGCTCCAAACCCTGTATCGTCTGCTGGCGCTCAGCCTCGAGTGACTCAATCTTGGTTGCGAGGTCACACACGCGGGTGCGATTCTGTTGAAGGGCCTCTTCTAATTCCCGGATGCGAGTTTCCCGCTCCACAACGGTTGATTCGGTAGTACGAAGGGAACGGGCCTGCTCTTCCAGCTTTTGCTGTAGTTCGTCCACTTCCTGTTTGTGTGACTCGTTATTCTTCGCCTTGTCATCCTCCAATTCAGTAACCAGGGCCTCTAGTCCTTTGACTTCCTCGTGGTATTTGTCGAGAGCAGCACTCAGCCGCTGAATGCTGACAGCTTGTTCCTTTCCTTCGCGTTCAAGCTCCTGCATACGCATTCGTGTGTGAAGCATGTCTCCAGCGGATGAGGCAATAGACTCTTCCAGGTCTTGAATCTTCTTCGATGCACCTTCGTATCGAGCCAACAGAGTATCGAACTGACCCCGAATTGCGTTCTCCCGGCCTACGGAGCCTTCTAGTCGTTCCTGCTCGTCTCCAAGGCTCTTGACGAGCACCTCAACTCGCTTTACTAATGCACCCAGAGTTGCTTTGCCATCACTGAGGCTAGCATTGGCGGTCTCGCCGGGAACTGCTCGTTCGAGTTGAAGGCGTGCGGCGCGAAAGTGGTCACGCATTGTAGAGATGATTTCCGCAGCGTTATTCCCAGGAAATCCGAGACCCGACAATTCTTCCTTGACGTTGTCCAGTGCTTGGGCAGCGTCAGAAGCACGCCGCAGTGTCTGGGTCAGGGTAGGCAGGACTTGATCCAGGAAGTCCGGCGGTGGAGAGGACTGACGAAGGAGACCTTCAATTGCAGTTCCGCCAAACGAAGCGACACGGGCGCGACATGCCTCAAATAAGTCACGTTTCTCCTTCCTGGCAGCTGCGAGGTCGGCTGAAAGCGCAATGATCTCCGCCTCTTGCCTGTGGTCAGGTATGGATGCCTGAGTCGATGCATCAGTATTCGCATGTCCTTGGCTCAGAAGTGAAATATTATCAGGCACTGAAAGCCGGGCATCTAAGGCCCGAATATCCGGCGAGTTTGATATAAGCATTGTATCACAATCCCATGCACTCTCATTGATCACCATTGTTTCTCCCTCGGAATTGCTGATGGTATCATGGTCTGTTGTGGCACCCGGCGAAGGGAACGAAAGCTGTTCCCTTAATCGGACATTCTCTGACGATACCTGTTCAATCATGGATTGTGGCGATAGCCATGTGGTTTCTTCGCTGGTTGCTAGACTCTTGGATACGTCTTGGTTTCTTTTGACCGAATCCAGTTCATTCTTCAACGAATCTCGTTCGCGTAGTAGCGACTGGAGTGTCTTCTCGTACTGGGCGGATTCCCTCTTCTCGCGCTCTAGATGGTTGATCTCATCACTTAGCCCAATCCGCCGGATTCTTCGTTTCGTGCGCGCGTCTAGAAGTTGTCGCAACGGTGTGAACTGCACTACATGCTCTGGGAAGGCTGTACTGGCAGCATCAGGAGCGTCCATACTGCGGCGAGACCGCGGAAGAGGGGTTGAGCGCCGTCGTTGGCGACGGCTTGGGCTCCGAATCAACGGGTCATCTTCTGCTCGTTCTTCGAAGGAAGACCGCAACATGGCCGGAGTAAGGCCTGTTGAGTGGGCAGAACCATGTTGCCGCCCAGGACCCGGGTCTGAGAAGCGAACCTTTTTACTCTGATGAGGGGTCTCGCAAGAGGTGGCGGAGGTAATATAATACTCGGTTCGACGAGTTCTTCTGATCGAGACCGGCGTGGGAGGCTCTTGAGCCTCTTGAGGCTTTTGACTGGATGAAGAGCTGTTTTGTCTCTTTCGTTTCGCCTGTCTCGTGTCCATGGCGATTGTGTATCGACCTGACTTGGGTGAGTCAAATGTCGCACGATCTCAGCCCCTGCTTTGTTTTTCTGGGGATGAGAAAGGTATGGTTGTGACACTTGGCTTAGACAATAATGATGCTATAGGGCCGTGAAACAAACCAATAGATATATAGAGCAGTAGTAATAATGATGGTAGTTCGGAACAACAGTTGACGGCAATCACCACGGGACCTGGAGTATTGTGATTTTTCCCGAATAGGCAAGGGCCCATCGTGCCTTCCTGACGCGTTGAAGGACAGGGCCATTGCCCGATTGGGAACGCGTAAACAAACCCACCCTTGCGCCAGTCACCTGACTGCCCCCGCTGCCTTGCATTTCAGGCGCTGTACTTTGTTTTGTGAGTATTTCAAATCATGATCAATACGGGATTATCGAGCTATCCGGATATTACCTCCTTCGTATGTAGTATGGAATAAGGAAAAGACAAGGAGTATTGTTTCTGCTGTGTGACCAGCCAATGAAAGACATTGTTTCCGTATCTTATCGCCATCCCCGTGACGAGCGCCAGATTGGCGTTTTCCCCTCAACTCAACTTCTCTTACTGCCGGCTGCCCACCACCACAACTGGGAAGTCTCCTGCGAGCAGATGCGATCAAATGCAGAATCACCCAGCAACACCACCGCACACTGGTTATCCCGTGCTTTGCACAATGTTCGCAGGGATGCACCGCCCTTTTATTTAGACTTTGGCTGGACAGCTCCGTTGATGAGGTGATCGAGGCGGCTGCAAGGGTGATGTCATGCGGGCGGCCAGCTGGACTTGCCTTCCCCTCGCTAATCCAGTGGAAGCTAACTTACTAGTATGCAGATCGTCAACCACTTGCTTCCTTGACTACTTTATCTCCCCTGCTCTTGTGCTCACGGCCAACTCAATTATTCCGAGCGCTATCTGGCAGATCATCTGCTGCTGCACCTGTCACCCTTGGCTTCTCGGCTTTCAGTCCATTCAAGAGACTCGTGATGACTGCTGCGCTTGTGAATCAGCCGGCCTGGGAGGAACGGAAACAGGCACCCGCGGAGATGGACGACGATCCCCAGACGTCTTTATCGGAAACAACTTCCAACAACCCCAGGGAATTCAGCGCTCCATTTTTAGAGCTTCCCCCTGAGCTAGTCCAGCAAATACTGTCATATTTATCGGCTCAAGATCTCGCTCGCCTGTCAACCACCTGCCGCACTTTCGCTGAGCATGCGACCAACGAGCTTTTGTGGGCCAATATCATCAACTCCAATCTTCCCGAGCCCATACACACACCAGGTGTCTTTGACTCCTTTCGCAGTCTCTACATCGCCCACCATCCTTGCTGGTTTATTCCTCGCAACAAAATCTGGTTTGCAGACACTGAGCACACGGGCAATTTAATTCTCGCCCGCTATGATCACCGACGGGGCGTCATAGAGGCTTACCGAGTCATCGCAGAACGTCGCTCGCACCAATTTCAACTTTGGGACTGGAACCCAGATGTTATTATTCAAACGTTCAATCCTAAAGTCAGTCTGTGGCTAGACGATCCAGTCCTGCTCCTTAAGAACCACCACGAGGGACGGCCGTTATATTTACACGGTGAGACCCGCATGCCTATGCCCCTCGAGACGCAGCATGTCTTCAACTCGTTTTCGCTTTGTTCCACCCGAATGACGTCTGATGTTGTGGCGAACAAACAATGGCCTCCAATAACCATTCCAACCAAACACCGCGTCTATCGCGGTGAAGTTGACCCGGAGTGGGAACGCCACCCCCCACAGCTGGACAGAATTTCTGAGCATGCGTTTCGTATTAGAAGATGGGCACATTTCCGATTGGGCATGCCGATCTTCACCGCTGGCCGGAGTGAGACGCTGTCGACTTATGCTACACTTGACCCGGAGCTGTATACGCCTACGGACAAGAAACCATACCAAGGCATTTGGGTTGGAGACTACTCAGCACATGGATGTGAATTTCTGCTTTTCCTACAACGTGACCAAGGGGAAGGGCGATGCAGCCTTGAGGCTATCAAGCTCACTGGAGACCCTAACGTTCCTCGTGGCGAAATATCATTCTCAGCAGATGACATTGGTCCAGGAGGATTTGTTCGCATTGCGGAGGAAGCTCTCTTTCAAGGAGCACGCATAGTAAGGAGCAAAGGCCATGTAGCGGGCCTCGGTTTCAGAGATGGTAAGTTTGATCGGAAAAGTGGCCGGGCATCTCGCTTTGCATACTGACCTGGTTTTTAGATACGTTTATCGCATCCCAACTCATTTTGATTTCGCCAGAGTGCGTGGCGCACTATTGGGAAACTATGGGCCATATCTCCTATTACCGTCGTCTGGACATCGATGCATTACTCCGGACATAGGTTTCGATGAATACATAGTACGAAAGTTACGATTGAACGAATCACGTCACTCATTCCATACCCCACGGTGCTTCCAGAATATGACCCGGGCTCCTATTTTGGCGATTATGCTTTGACATGCGCGGACGCTTTTGACGTTAAACTTTCTAGCGAGTACACATGTGCTATGATAGACCCACACGGGCTTACATGTGACAACCAATCTTTCACTTTGGCGCATCTGTTATTGCGAGACCACACTCGCGGCCCAAAGGCGGGCTCTACGGAGGTTACCATATTGAAATGAATTGGACTCCTGAAACCGGATACTCTTGTATAACCTCATGGCTAGTCAGTGACCTGCACACGGTGACTGTAGTGGTGGATAAGAAAACACCGGGAGCAACCTCGATGGGTAGTCCGGGCCGTTGTTTGGCTAACAGCGGAGAGCAGAGATAGATGAGTTGTCCCTCCACAGGGAACCTATGTACAAACAGGCGTATCGAGGAGAGATGCGAATGTTCCAGAGGAAATTGCCATTGGAGCATGGATCAAGGTGTACAGCCAACGCAAAATACCCAACGCCATGACTTGCGCTACTCAAACACGAGCCGAAATGCCATCATCAATCATGAGCAACGATCCCTCCCAACTCCAGAATAATACCCCAGCCGCGACGGGATTGTTATCCTTCTTGTCTTATCCCGCCTTCTCTCCTCCAGCCAGAAACTCGCAGTTTCACCTAGTAGTGCATTCGCCTAACCCAGGCAAATCACATATAGATGCCCACCCCACAAGAGATCCATTCAATTCATTCGTAAGCCGACC
The DNA here is from genome assembly GCF_003344945.1 of Aspergillus welwitschiae. NCBI lineage: Eukaryota > Fungi > Ascomycota > Eurotiomycetes > Eurotiales > Aspergillaceae > Aspergillus > Aspergillus welwitschiae. The sequence goes on from NW_020798695.1 coordinate 343,449, forward strand.
GGCGACTCCGACATAGGAAAAGCGATGCGATCGGTAGTTGAGATGTAGTAGTAGTAGTAGTAGATCTACCGCTTGCGCTCGAAGTAGCTAGTCGAACCCAACACAGCCACAGACTGATCCATCACCCACTCACCCACACCCAGGTAGTTGTCGATCCACTTCTTGAAGTCCTTGTTATCGGTGATTTTGTCGGAGTTGAGACTGGGGCTGTGAAATACCCCACGCGATTACCCCCAAGACGGGGGGATGAGCGCGGGATGAACTGATTAGTTTCCTGACCCTCGGATAGAATGGATGATAGCGTAGAAATGGGGCGTAGTATTTACGTTAATCCAGTCGAGCGCTTGACGCCAGCCAGGAAGGCCGAGACTAGATTGCGAAACAGGTCAGCTCCAAACCCCAACTTAAACAGAAAGAAAAATAATAATAAGGGTACGTACTAAGAACCGCATCGAAAGCGTAGTGGCTAAGACGTCCGAGCTGAATGTGCACAAGAATATATTAGTATATCCCATATTCTATACCCTATCTATCCCATATCCTCGTCTCTTCCGTAGAACAACCCGGCCGGGGACGGACGAGGCTTGGTTAGGTATGTGACATACCATGATGACGAGTAACTTCTGCGTGTGTGATAATGTGATAGGTAAATGATTTGCAGCAACAGACTATATCAATAGGAGGAGCGAGGGGTATGGGCGTGGGAGTTCTTGTCAGTGGGAATAGAAAAAAGAAAGATAGGTAGGTAGGTAGCAGCAGGTCACCCCACGGAGAGTCATCGAGGTAGAGGGTTCACGTGGCTTTCACATGACGTGGGCGACTGACTGGGCGAGGCGGTGAGCGAGGCTGGGGTGGTCATTTAGGTGGCTGGGTTTGAGGAGAGGAGTTGTGTGGCTGGTGTGGTTAGTGAGCTGGAGCTGGTTAGTAAGTACTCCGTAGTAACTAGGTACTAAGTCTCGGCAGGTAGGCAGTTAGCCGAGCGGCCACTTGTCTGTGGTGTGTTTGTTACAGCTCATAAAGTACAGAGTCCGGAGGGGCAGTGTCTATATATTACTTAGTTATTTCATCGCTTGACAGATAATGCTACACCGTAATGACTTTAGAGATAGGATGAATCATAAATACCCACACTCCCTCCCATTCAGTTTCCAATGCCTCAACAACTAAATCAACTCAACCCAAAAAGCAAATACTAACAAACATCAATACTGAATAGATCAGCATGCATACATCCATCCATTTGCCGAAGTCCGAAACCATTTTCCTCAATCCAAGCCAAGCGAAACTGAACTATGCTCCTCCGTCGGAGCAGTACGCAATCACAGCACCGCCAAGTCGGCAGTACTTTGTCAATAGCTAGGCGGGTGGATGAGGATGATATGTAGGATGAAACAACTACCGAAAAGGGAATGAAGATAACTGGGCTTGGCTCTGCATACTAACATACTAAGTATGTATCTGCTATGGAGAATATGTGTGCTAGCTATAGTTATCTTTGTAAGAGGAAGTGTGCCGAGCCGACGGCGGGCTAAGTACTTACGGAGTGGAATGGCCTAGCATGCATATTGCAGATTATCCAGATTCACCGGGGGCTGAGTCGGGACGGGTATACACATACATTATAATAACAGGTGCTAAGTTGTTGATCGGTATCCGTGATTGTAAGTAGAAGGTACTTATGTGGTGGTAGTGAGGATATGGGTTCAGTAGGTAGTGCGTACCTCTCTACTACTTACTATCTATCTACCTTGTGGGTGTCCAATCACGGAAAATAAGAATATCAATAGAACGACCATACCATTGTTCTGGATGTTTTATGTTTACTCACTTAAGTAAGTAAGTATTAGCCATAATGAGCCAAGAGAGACTAAGTTTCAGTTCGGATATATGTGGTTAAGGTGCTGCTATTACTATCTCTCTCTCATCCTGACCTACCTAACTATCTATCTTCCCAGTGAAGGCAGCGGCACATTCGGAGTTAAAAACCTCCAAGTGGAAGAGAAAACCTCCGAGTACTTACTTAGGGTCCCTGTCTACTGGCCAAAGTCTCGTCCTCATTATTATGATTAATTACCCACTGGACAAAAAAAAAAAAAATAAAAATAAAAATAAAAATAAAAATAAAAAGGGAGACAGCTTCTCCATAACTGGCAACTGGGTCCGTCCGAGCAGAGCAAAATTCAGCCTTATGGGTTCCGATGGAGTCAGGGAAATAGTTCTTGCGAAGGGCATTGGGCTCTTTTGCGAGGAGAAAATTCAGCACCGACAAAGCATCCAAATCCACCTCGCTAGGAGAGAATGGATCCGCGACGATGTGGGGTCAACTGGACAGAGTGAGAGGGTATCATGTGGTCCTGCCAGATACTTCGCAGAATGTTGTGTGGGTGTCTGATTGTGGCTTGGGCTTGAATTGCTTTTGGTCTTCCCAACCAATTATTATTGCATGCGGCGTATGAATGCCTGAGATGCGCGGAGGGAAGGTGCCTGAGGATGAAGTGGACAAATGCTGCTGATCGCTGGGCGGAAACCCTTGGCTGACCAGTGAAAAGAGCGGACGGAGGCAGCAGGTGTATCTACGATCAAAGAATAGTAGCAAAGCAGTGAAAGGTGGATCACCCAGCAAATAATTGAGTTTTGATACCCAGCGATAGTGCCGGGGGGGAGAAAAAGTCATTAATAATGGGAATTATGTAGGCGATGGGAAGTGTGATTGTAACTACTCCGTAGCTGGAGGCACAACTAACAAGCCAGCTCTCAACCCGCGGGGAACCGACCGACAGAAAAAAGCGTCCCAAAGCAGGAATCCCACCAAAAAGGGCCGATCCAGCCAATCACCGCCGCCAACATTTTTCCTTCCCGGGCACCCCTCCTCTAGTCCACCATCTCTCTCTTCTCTCGCTCACCGGCCCCGTCTTTTCCTTCCCTATTATCTCTCCCTCTTCTCCTCCCTTCTCTCCCTCCATTCTTTCTTCCATCTTCATCAATCCCTTCTCTTCTGTCTTCCCCCCCGGTTCAGTAGAGATCAATCATCCGTCAAGATGGCCGCCAGCTCTTCCCTCGACCACCTGAGCAACCGCATGAAGTTGGAGTGGCACTCCAAGCTCAACACTGAGATGGTGCCCTCCAAGAACTTCCGCCGCACCTCCATCATCGGAACCATCGGTACGTTCCTGCCAGTTGTGTCGTTGCGATTGCCATCTCTTGATGAGGACCTCGCACCCCGCACTTGACCTCATCCGAGCTAACCTCCGATTTTTCTTTAGGCCCCAAGACCAACTCCGTGGAGAAGATCAACTCTCTCCGCACTGGTACGAGCGATAAAACCTATAACTCTGGGAGTTATCAATCAGCTGACTAGCTTGCAGCCGGTCTTAACGTTGTTCGCATGAACTTCTCCCACGGTTCTTATGAGGTAAGAAGGGAACCCATCCGTGCATTGGCACATGACGATATGCTGACCCGCCCAGTACCACCAATCTGTTATCGACAACGCCCGCGAGGCCGCCAAGACCCAGGTCGGACGTCCTCTCGCCATTGCTCTTGATACCGTAAGTTCGGGTCCCTTGGCTGGTCGCGATCCTTCAAATTAACTCCTCTGTAGAAAGGTCCCGAGATCCGTACCGGAAACACCCCCGATGATAAGGATATCCCTATCAAGCAGGGCCACGAGCTCAACATCACCACCGACGAGCAATATGCCACCGCCTCCGACGACAAGAACATGTAAGATTCCTCCCCGCGTTCTTCCGATCTTGCCAGTGGATCGGGAGACCAGCGCAGATGTGTCTGTGTATGGACTCCGCTAACAAGTCGGATTGTAGGTACCTCGACTACAAGAACATCACCAAGGTGATCTCTCCTGGCAAGCTCATCTATGTTGATGACGGTATCCTTTCCTTCGAGGTCCTCGAAGTCGTAGATGACAAGACCATCCGCGTCCGGTGCTTGAACAACGGCAACATCTCTTCCCGCAAGGGTGTTAACTTGCCCGGCACTGACGTTGACCTCCCCGCCCTTTCCGAGAAGGACATTGCCGATCTCAAGTTCGGTGTTAGGAACAAGGTCGACATGGTCTTCGCTTCTTTCATCCGCCGCGGTAGCGACATTCGCCACATCCGTGAGGTTCTGGGTGAGGAGGGCAAGGAGATCCAGATCATTGCCAAGATTGAGAACCAGCAGGGTGTCAACAACTTCGACGAGATCCTCGAAGAGACTGACGGTGTCATGGTTGCCCGTGGTGACCTTGGTATCGAGATCCCCGCCCCCAAGGTCTTCATCGCCCAGAAGATGATGATCGCCAAGTGTAACATCAAGGGTAAGCCCGTCATCTGTGCCACTCAGATGCTCGAGTCCATGACATACAACCCTCGTCCTACTCGTGCCGAGGTGTCCGATGTTGCCAACGCCGTCCTTGACGGTGCCGACTGTGTCATGCTGTCGGGAGAGACCGCCAAGGGTAACCACCCCAACGAGGCCGTCAAGATGATGTCCGAGACCTGCCTGCTCGCCGAGGTTGCCATCCCCCACTTCAATGTGTTCGATGAGCTCCGCAACCTTGCTCCTCGCCCCACCGACACTGTCGAGTCCATCGCCATGGCTGCCGTTAGCGCCAGTCTGGAACTCAACGCTGGTGCCATCGTTGTCTTGACTACCAGGTGAGTTGCAAATATCCAGTTGGGTAGGATGATTGCTGACAGATCGCAGCGGTAAAACTGCTCGCTACCTTTCCAAGTACCGCCCCGTCTGCCCCATTGTCATGGTTACCCGTAACCCCGCTGCCTCCCGGGTAAGTCGAGAAGCGTAGTGTTGTTTCGAGAGGTCGTGTGCTAACGTGTCGAATCCAGTACTCTCACCTGTACCGTGGTGTCTGGCCCTTCCTCTTCCCCGAGAAGAAGCCCGACTTCAACGTCAAGGTCTGGCAGGAGGATGTTGACCGCCGTCTCAAGTGGGGTATCAACCACGCTCTTAAGCTCGGCATCATCAACAAGGGTGACAACATCGTCTGTGTCCAGGGATGGCGCGGCGGTATGGGCCACACCAACACCGTCCGTGTGGTCCCTGCTGAGGAGAACCTTGGCCTGGCTGAGTAAATGCAAAAGCAGTCTGGCATGCCACCGGTTGGTGGATGACACGGTAACGACAGCGATTGGATAGAAAGCGTCAAGGGTGTGTCTCTGGATATCGTAGACCGGTCTCGCCGCCATGCGATGACTCAGGTAGTCTCCCCGCGGGCAGGCTGCTTGTGTCTTCACTGCGAGACTCGTTAGTCGGGGCAGGACGAGGAGCACCAGGAGTGCGCACTTGCGTCTACCACCACATTCACTTTGAGCCCGAAACGCGCTGGGGGAAGACACACACCTTGGGAACGTAATGTGTATGTATCTTGATTTGACGTTAGTTAGCCAGCCATGTTTGGTGGACTTTGCTGCGATCAAAAGCTAGAATTTAATGAGTTGTTCACAATGCCTCGATGAGATAAAGCACAGCATCCTGAGTGTCAGTCAGTACGATTTGTTAGTGGAAATGCATTCCGAATCCCTTGAGAATTCATCATTCGCCAGAGCAAAGTAGCTAATGTTGGTAAACAACGAATCGCTTCGTAAAGCCATGGATGGCATGTCCGAAGACATGAATCGGACGTAGTTTCGTCAACAACAGCCAACAATCATGTAGAAAGTTGCAGAAGGAAAAAGAGAACTGAGTAAGTAGTAGTAGATCAAAAGAGAAACGGAGAGAGAGAGCGAGACAAGAGGGTGGCACAAGAACCAACCCCTCCCAATGCGCCCTCGAATCGAGAGCCCTTTTCTCGTGCGGGGGAACGGAACAAGAAGCCTCAACCGAGGCAAGGTATTTGTCAATCTTTCACATTTCAGAAGTTCAGTCAGCCCATAGCTACCTAGTAAGTAGCCACTGGCAGTAATTCAGTTAGTCATGTTAAATAGTTCGTGAGTCAATTCCGTAGCGCAGCGCGGAGCGTAAGGCTATATTATCCCGCCTTACACCCGCCATTAAAGAGCAATGGAGAGAGAGCAATCTTCAACAACCGACATACAAAAAGAAAGGAGTAAAGAGAAATAAAAGGAGGGGAGAAAAAAAGAGGAGCACACGAAAAGAAAAAAAGAAAGAAAATCCGTGACGCGACGATGTGGGAAATCAGATTGCCCAAAACTGAACTGAAGGAGAACTAAAACCGCGGAGCAGCAAATCAGATTCCCGAATGGTAACCCGAACGTCCCGAATTCAGCCGATGGTGTTTTCGGGAAGTTCGTGTCTGTGTCTGTGTCGCGGGGTTCTTCCGGAAAAAGGATTACTACGTTCTACTACTTACTACCTTCGGGTATACTGTTTCTCCTTTTTTATGAATTGGATTTTATGTAGGAATGTATTCAGGTTGCTGTTTGTTTTGCTTATGTTATTGTAATGGTCATTATGGCTGGTTGCGTAGTATTATGGTAGGTCCTATTTAGTAGTAGTCTAGGTGGGTGGTGGTAATGGTGGTCTCGTACACTCATTAAAATGAAGGAATGCTTGTGGAACGAGGAGAAACAGCAAAAGCAAAAGAAAAAGAAATACCGCTCAAAGACCGTACACAAAAGTTGGATGGACACGCCAAGTGTAAATGTAGCATCAATGAATGAACTGGAAGTGGGAATTTTTGGTACATCATGTCGTGTTCGTCAAGTCATATCCGTCATGAAGGTCTTGATTTAGTACAGAACTGTCCGTGGAGGAACTGACCCGCTCAGCTTGTCGTCTCCTCGAGAGCATCAGCGTCCGCGGTGGCATAACTCTGGCTCGGGTAGTGTTCAACTGGGGCGTATCTGTAGAGCTGGGAATTTTGGAATTGGTGCCAGCAGCTTATGGCCATGTCAGCAAGTGTTGTTGAGATTGGGGAGTGTGAGGTCTTAGAGACATACCTTGGGGCCTGGAGCACGTATCGCGCCATCGCCTCCCTAAATCGACTCTTGTACTCCTTTGGACTGGTGACTGTAGGTCGATTCTTGCCGCCACCAGCGAATCCACGATCTTTGATCCAGGATTCTAGTTTCTTGTCCCAGGTGTATGTGCGGATGCAGTCGATTACGCCAACCACTAGCTCTGAACGACTCTCGTCAATAGCGATCATGAGCGAGTAATCCATCACGTTTTGGCGTCCCAGAAACAGAGTGTCATTCCAGACGCTCTGACTCAGAAGCTTCTTCGAGTGCTCCCGCGCAAATAACGGTGTTTCGTAGATGAAGTCAACCATGTTTTCGTCGAGAAGGACCTCGTTGCGTTCTCCCGTGCTCTGGACTTTGCGATTCCTCATTGAACCCTTCAGATCGAAAATCCGGGTAGGGACACGATCGTAGAACAAGTTCTCCATCAACAGGAGAAACCAATTGAACTCTGTCCCGGTAGCGGGGTTCTTGATAATCACTTGGTAGAAACCGAACATTTTCGCAATCGCAGACGGCAGCTCATGGAACAGTGCCTCGGACATAATCTGGAAATACGCTGGGGCGAATTTCAAGAATGCCTGTGTTTCGATGGGTGAAAGCGATTTGAGAATGAAGCGATCATCGAGGGTCTTCAAGAATAAAGATTTGGTCTTTCCTCCCTTGGAGTCCCATTTGGCGCATCGAGAAAGCGATTCTACAATCCGCTCTGCAACTCCGCATTTCTTCCGTAAGGCATCAAACTGCTCGGCGTAAAATACCTTGCACAGCATTTTGGCCTGACCTTCCTGAAATTGATACTTCAGATGTGTACCGGTCGACCTCAAGAGTGCATGTTCGACTCGGGTCTCGTCCAAAGCATCGTTACCATCCTCTTCATATGTGTTCTTCTCGTCGGGCTCCTCGTAGCGCCTTTGAATGGCTTCTAATTTCTCCTTGTAGTCGCTGGAGTCCAAAGCGAACGCGATCAAGGAGCTTGGTTCGTCTTCCCGCACGATTATGTCGCAATCTGCAAAAACATGATCGGACATGGTAAGTGGATAATCTAGAGGTGCCCAGCCGCTGGCAGAACGCTCCGACCAGAAATTTGTCAGGAGCTTCAATAGTGTACTCCTCTCATGCTTGGGAAACTCTTTCAAATCCATCGACTCGTCCTCAGGTGACATTTTCATCTCATCATTCGAGTCTGTTCTTTGCAGGTCGTCTCGATCTTCATCACTGTGTTCCTCACCTTCGACCTCAGACAATATATGTTCGTCCTCAGGGCTAGCGCTCTCCTTTTCTTCTTTGGGAGCAGAAGGTTCCTGTGAGGCATCGTCCTGCCTGCTCTCTTCCTCGGAGTCCCGTCGCGGTAGTTCTTCGCTATTTCTGCTGGACTGGTCTTGAGGGATACGTGATGCTGGGGGTATAAAATCTTCCCCTTCGCCCGAGGGCTCTCGTTCTTCAACTGCTTCCCTGACATTCTTATATACCTCGACGATCGGTTTCGAGGACGCTATTGGGATTGCGCGAGAATGGGTACCTTTGGCAGCTCGTCGCGCTCTTTCGCGTTGCCGTTCCTTCTCAAACTCGCGGCTCAACTGCTCGAAGTGCTTAGCCAGGTTTGATACTCGAGAGTTCTTTCGGGTCGGTATAGAACGAGGTATGAGAGATGCGCCTGGCGTCATTCTCCCACTTCGGAGTGCCAGATTGAAACGTTCCGAGAGCTTCTTGTTGTCCGAAGACCTGTACTTGGAGTCCAACGGAGGGCTTGGAGCTCCGTCCGACGGTGTCAATCTGCCAAAAGCGATTTTCATGCCCTTTATTGGGGTTGTATCATTGCCTAGGTCCCTTTGAAAAGGAGCAGGTTGCGTTTGAGCACGGAATAATGGTGGAGAAGTAGACTTCCCACTGCGTCGCAAAGTAGCTTCGGCAAGTCGGGGGATGGCTGATGGAAAACGACTCGGAGTTGCAGTTCTTTCAATTTCGTCACTTTTCTTCCTCTGACGAGCACTTGGCTCCTCAGGAGGGGGTTCAGTTGAAATTACATCAGACTCAGTAGGGGTAGATTTTGGCTCCGGTGACTCTAAAGGCTCCGGGGGCTCCTGACTGTCTATTGCCTTCGTGGTAGGCGGTGCTAGTACCGGATGCTCAGAGTGATTCAAAGGCGTTGCAAGATCCAGATGCTGCACCTCTTTTTCGGCCGCAATCTCAGCCTGCGGGGGTGAGAACTGCGAGCTCCCTGAACTGGAAGAGAGAGTTGCAGAGCCGACATCGTCAGACTTGATGGCATCACTCCCCTGGCTTGCAGCAACGTCTTTCTTTCCCGAATGCTCTTCGACAACAGATACTAGGACGTCCTGTGCCTTCTCCGGAGAAAGGGTCATACGGCGCGTTAATCGCATTCTTTCCGGCATTTCGACGATTTCATTGTCGGCTTCGTTTGGCGTGGTAGGAGGCTCTTCAGGTATCACTTCCTTGTCCATGAAGATTTTCTTCAGCTGCAGAGTGGCCAATCTTTTGATATCCTTTTCCGAAGGGAAGAAATTCTTCTCGAACTCAGCAAAAGCAGCATCCCATTCGACAACCTTCTCCTGAACAGAGCGGATCACTTCATTCAGGGGGATTACTTCCCAGTATCGCGAGTTGGTGTATTTTTCCTGTAGCTGTTTGATCAAGAGGATATGGTCTTCGTTAGCCTTCTTACTCAGGTGCTCTATCTGCGTTTTGCAATCTTCGGCTTGTTGAGGGATAACGGTCTCAACACTGATTCCCTTGAGCCGTGCCTTGACTGAAACCATGAACCTAGTGATGCGATGCTCCATTCGCTGATAAACCTCGTTTCTGAGCTTCAAGTCATTGTCCACTTTCCATGTAACCCGAGTTCTGGGAACAATGATCTCAAGCAAATTAATGCTGTCGTAGTGGATTCGTATAGCGACGTCCTTGAAGCCAAAAAATCGAAGGTGATCACGTTGCAAATCATGAGGGCAAACGCCCGCCCGAGCGTGTAGGTTCTTGCTCCAGAACGAGAGTTCCAAGTACTTCCCAAACGAATATTTCCAGGTACTCTCCGACATCGGAAAAACTTGGGTCTCATTACCGCAGATCTTGCAACAGCTCCACATCAAGATTGTATCCTGGAGGCCCCGCAATTTCGAGGGATAGGGCTGGGTGAAAACACTTATCTGGGCTTCACCATGCACATATTGACGGTGGTGCTCAAACATTCGCTTCTCGCAGCCATTCGCCGTACATACTGCATTTGCATGTAGACAGATATCCTCGACATACTGTCCTAAAGTACAGTCTGGCTCAAATATCGGGTCTCCACCATGCTCGTTGTAGTACTCGAGGGCAAGAAGATCCGGGCCGGAGCAGGGGATTGACGTTGTAGTGCAGACAAGACTGAAGAGGACGACGATGTTCTGGTGGGCGTACGGATCAAAAAGGCCGACGCTTCCGGCGACATAAGCTTCCCACTGACGCTTCTGGGTTTGATAATGATGAAGAGCTCTATCATACTCGGCATCATGGACTGCGCGTAGAACTTCCTTAACCTTCGGTGGAGCACCCTCGGGTGACTCATGAACCATTTCGGGGGTGATCAGTATAAATTTCTGAGATTTGGCCTTCTCATCTGCTGACTGGTCAAGGTTAAGGTCTTTGTCGCGGAGGCGCTTAAGATAAGCCAACTTGCGCTCCATTTCTCGGGCACGCATGAGCAGGTAGGGAGGCTCAAACTGGACAAATGGAGACGCAGACAGAACCTTCGTTTCATGGTCCCGAACAATATCTTCGTAGTAAGTTGGCCTTGGAACGTCGTCGGGCACTTCGCTTGCAGTCTCTGTGCCCGCTGCTGTGTCTTTAGCAGAGGAACTACTCGCCCCCTCGCTAGAAACGTGGCCTGCGTCGGTCTTCTTCTCCGTCTCGGCATCAGTCAAGGCCGGCATCTGCGCAAACTCATCTCTCATCAAGCAGGTCTCCAGCTTGAGGTTGTAGACAACATAGGTCATAAATTCAGTGATTCTTTTGACCTTTGAAAGCACCTCGCTATCACCACCGCGCAAAACAATCGTGCAGCCCAATTCTTTACGGCAGCCAGATAGGTACATGTATGTCTTTTTTCGGCCGTTGTACACATATGTCTTGACATCAAAGCTGCCACAGTCGCTATGCACCGGGGTGGTCACCAACTTATCCATAGATGTGATGATCCTGGTTTGAGTACACCGAGAAACAGCTTCAAGTACCGATGACTTGACGTTGTATGCGGTGGCGATATTGGCCTTTTCCAACAGCTCTAAGGCTAAGCCGGAGACATTCTTCTCGACTAGAAGCAGGTTAGGCCGCAAAGCAGCTATTCTGCTCACCAAATTCGCAAGGAATTCACGCTCCTGCCGGATAACAGGTTCCAGGCTCATAAAGTGCTGCTGATGTCGTGCATATTCAAGGGGAAAGGCAATTATCAGGATCTTTGGTTGGGGTATGCTCCTTGACATACTTTTGAGGGCAAGATTTTTCGTGAAGACCAATCCTGAAACATAGGAAGTATCTCCTGGTCGGCCACCCAGAATCTTCTTTAACTTTATGTAGTGACGAATATCCATATCGTCACCCCCCTGCACGTCCGGAACAACCTCATCCGCTGCCTTAAGAAGTATCGGCAGAAGAGCCGTTTCCCACTTAGAGACGTTTGGCACGGACGAGTCTTTCAGGAGCTGTCGTAGCAGTTTGCGAACATGCTGGAGACTAGCTTTGTTTAGCTCAACCGGAGGTGCACCTGCTCCTCTCATAGACGAGCTTCTGGTCATCTTGAAGCCGCTTGGTGGCACTCCTGGGGGCAAGATGTGAACGGCAGCCGGTTGTTCGAGTGAGTTAAACATACTATCTTTCGATGCTCTCGGAGAGTGGCGCTGGTGGATACTACTTGCAACACTAAGATTGCGCCGACGGGAAGGACGAGGCAAATTTACTGCTCTCGAGCTGCTAACACTACCATCATCTGGTTCGCGGCCAAAAGAGTTCAGACCAGCAACACTCCGATCTCCAAACGCGTGCCGGCCTTTCTTCATGGCTGCAAGCAGTCCACTAAACGTAGTACGCTCACTTTCTCCACCACTCTTGGACAGCGAGCCTTCCGATACGGCAGACAATAAATTAGGCTGTTCCTCGCCACTAGAGGCGTCATCGGAGAGGTACTGTGCCAGGTCAGGATCAATGATATTATCTTTATGAAATGCGGGCAGCCGGGACTCATGCACGGCATCATCTGCCTGGCGCCGCTGAAAAGGTGCCCGGTCATCGTGATGGGGCTTGAAACTCCGGATGTACTGCTGACGGGAATGGTGACGCTTGTGGCCCATTGAATGAGGCCTCCCACTTAATGACGATTTTAAGGATCTTGAGGACGTCGGCCGGGCTAGAGGTCTATCTGGGCTAATCTCAAGCACGGCTGATCGGCGGTTGTGGCCTTCTCCTGCACGCCGTGTTGCGGGGATGGCCATAGTAGGAGTCTTCATCACATGTTCGATGGATTGAGACACCACCGATGAGGTATCATCCTCCTCAGAGGGGATACGCGGATAGATTCCCGATCCGAAATCGGACATTCGAGGAATCATCGGTATGGGACTTTGTTCGCTATCAGAGAACTCGGAAGAATCGTCGTCATGGCCATTTATCATAGCCTCGCAAGGCTTGCAAACACGTATAGTTCCAGTTTGGCTAAACCGGTCACCCGGAATTAATAGTGTGCACTTAGAGTCAAAAATCTGCCCGCACGTTCGACAGTGGTGCTTTCGTCGAAACGTAGAGAAGGGCTCGCCACAGTGGAAACAATCTTTTGCGTTTTCATCTCGCATCCAGAACTCCTTGCTCAGTAGCTTGCTTCGGAGTTGGGACATGACGCCGTCGCCACTTGCATGCGGACGCCAGCTTCTTCCGTCTGTGCCAGAAATGCGGTCCACAGACGTGTTCAATGGAGCCAAAGCTGGTGGGCCAGATACTGACTCTGCTGTGGAGGCTTGGGATGCCACATATCCCGGCAACCGGCTCGCGCTCGATATGGACTGCCTTTCCCCAGTCTTATGCTTGACTAACGGCTTTGGTAAGTCTTTCCGTTGAGGCTCATCGTCAGGCATCGGCATGGGCGTAGCGACTCCAGAAGGAACTTGCTTTTCAATGAATGGAGCTACCTCATTGCTGTTGTATTGAGTGACGCTATTCGTCCTTGATCCAGAGGCTGTGTTGATTCTGTCCAAGTTGAATGATGCGCCTGAATTCGATCGTAGCCTCTCAGGGGGGAAGGGTAAGCCATCTTGAGTCCCATCGATCGAACGTTTAGCCTTGCGCAGCGGGCCAGGCAAGGCAGCCTCTATCTCATGAGTTCCTTGCGAGTCCGACCTCCTGAAACTTTCAGGCACCTGACTGCCCATCGTAGATGTTCTGCTGATATCATGGCTTCCTGGAGTTTCGTTCGCGGAGCTCGATTTGACCTGTAAGACCGGGGAATTCGAAAGTCGCTGGCTCCAACCCGACGAGGACATAGATGTAGTGTGAGGACCATCTTCCCTGTCCGTGCCAGCGGACTCGACAGTTTGCAAACTGTTAGAGGAAATATTGACCGAGTTCGTACTTGAGGCATGAGTAGCATTCACATGAAGTTCAGTAACCATCGGGTCAACGGCTGCTGAGCTACCCGTAGCCTTTGGTAAAGGTGCCACCGGGGATTTAAGCGCAGGCGATATTAACGGCTTCGAAGATGAGCTTATTGATTTGGTAGAATGTTTTGCGCTCTTTCCCGGTCCAGGAACACCATCCTGAAAAGAGTGCTGGCTCCCAGGCGCAGGTGAGTGCAGCCTTGATCCCTGTGACGAACCCGCATAGTGCTGATGAGGCTCCGAGGTCTCATGAGCAGGCTTTATGGACGAGCGCTCTGACGGAGGACTTTTTATACCAGCATCATCCGCAGAGCTCTTGTCTGATGATTTCCCAACCCCGCTCACAATACCACCCACTGAAGTCCTAAAGCGACTGTATAGCCCGCTCAGCCCACCTTGCAGCTCGCCCGAAATAGTTTTCTCGTCCGTTGCAGATGACGGGGCAGGAGGGCTCGTAAATTCGTTGAAAACTGTCAAGGCATCCGACTGATAGGCTGCGGTATGTATTTGATCGAGGGCTGCGTGCAGGCTTTCACGTTCCGCCTGTGTTGATACGGAAGCTCGAGAACCGCGGCGACCGAGAGGAAGGAAGACAGATGAGGCGGAGGGGCTCGAGGTCCCTTGGGACTGTTGGGAAGCCATACAGGCTTCGTCGTTCCCAGGGACAGAACACGAAAAAGCAGATATCCCCGCGGAATCTTATCGAACGTTGATCAGACGGGTTTGGCAAGGCAAGGGGTGGCAAGCATTTGCGGTATCTTGCTGCGGAGAAGCTTCCGTTGCTCGGTGATCGGAGTCTGTGCGGTGAGTGTCCATGCATGGGGAGATGAACTCCACATTTCCTGGGAGGGGAGGTCGGATAAAAGAAAATCAGTCAGTCGAAGACACCGAGGGGACAGGCAAAGGCAGCCTTTGTCTCCGATGAGAGAAGAGGAGCAAAGCGGGGGAGAAAAGATGTTGAATGAGACCGGCTGCACTGTCTACTGTCTAGACCTTGTCGATTAGCAGCAACAGGGATTCGGGCGGTGCCCATGACATGTGCCGCTGCCCAATGACGTGGTTCGCGTCGGCGGCCGCGTCGTGGCTGGTGCTGTGGCGAATGAAGTAGTAATGCGCCACCTCAAAGGCGGTCAGGCGCGTCGGTTGCCGATGAGGTCGCGTCTCTGGCAGGAACAATTAATGAGCTGCGCAACTCACGCTAGGTGCCAGACTCGAATAATCGGAGGGATAAGATCATCATGAGTATTGCTATCCACTATACAGCTCTGCATTTGCAGATGGATTGAAACCAGCGTGGATTCGTATCCGTACACTAACCAAAACTTGATCTGCTGAATTCTATCACCGGACTATGTGGCCCTATACCAAAAAGCTCGCCCGCATTTGCCTGCTTCTAGATCCTCACGATGGGCTCCGCCGAGATCTGGATCGCATCCGTCCTTGAGAAATGTCTCGCATCTTATGATCAAGGTCCAGCTGGTAGTACTAAGTACGAAGATGATGGTAGTAACCTTCGTTTCTCTACCCGTGTTCAGCACTCGGCTTTGATCCAAAGTGTGAGTTCTCTCAATCGTTTACAGCTATGAAGATCACTGTACTGACTCTATCTTCCCGACTAGTGGAGGGAGCAAGAGGGCGTACCCAAATTAATTTTGACCGATTCCAAGTCCCAGATCGAGGCGATTCTTACACAGGAGGCATTGCGGGCCTACGGGAAAACAGCTCCGGGCCATCCGTTATGCGCGGACCTGACTCGGGGTTACTATATCCAATTGTTGGACTTTCAGGTGGTCCTGGAGTATTCAACAGTTGAGCCAAAGGTCCATTTATACGTTCGACGTTTCGATATCGACTGGAGCCGCGGAAAGACAAAATCAGCCCCGCAGGGCAAGTTGGTCAATAAGAACCCTTCCGTCAAGAAATTGATGCAACATGTTGTTCACAGTATTAGGGGCCCTGAGGCGGACGATGCGGCACATGCGGAGCCATTCGATGATACTTTCGGAACACAGGCTTACCAGGGCACTCGAATATCTGCTTCGCAAGACGTTCTGATGTCCCAAATACCCCCAATGTCCGCTTTCGAGAGTCCAGCGGCTCGTACCTCGTCTATTAGCTGTTCTGATATGACAAATAATTTATTGGGGAATGCAGAAATGCGTGTGCGGATGCCGGATGTTCCCGACTTAAGTAATGACAATGTGCACAGACGAAAGACAGAGGCTGCAGAACAGCTTCGGAGTAGACAGAACAACGCTGAGGCTACCAAGCCTTCCTCCAACTCCATGAATGTCCGACGAAGTTCATCGACTGCTAGCCAAAAAAGGCTTGAGAATGCCACAGGGACCAGGGAACCTGATATCCTCAGTCGACTGCCAAGCGAACCGGGGGCCCCGAGAGTTAGCCAGCCACCCTCTGATCTACCAGGCGAAGAATATGCAACAAAGCCAAATCGTGCCGTCACAGCAAATGGGTTAACATCCAATGCGATTCAAGGAAGTCCTAATAAACTGTCTTCTCAGTCTATAAAACCGGAGAAACCGTATCCCAATAATACCGATCCTTGGTATGGAATGACAAAGATTCGACGGAGAGACATTGAGATCCCAAAAGAACAAGCCGAACTGCTGGAACAACATAGGCGCCGTTGGATACCACCATCTCCGGGAGAAAGTACGCCACAGGGGCATGTGCCACCCAGACTACTTCATCAATGGAACGAAACGGCACTACGAAGGAGTCGCATGGCTCGGCACAAGACGTCTGTGGACGTGGAGGCCGAGTCTCACCAGCTCCTACCCAGCCAACCCAGCCCTACACCTCAGACCGATTCGGAATCGGAGGGCGAGCCTTTGACGTCAGACTGGTCAAGTTCCCCAGAGCGGGTGTCACGTTCACGTCAGGTTCTGCCAGAAGATAGCAGCCCAGTGCGTGTTCGTACCTTTAGGAAGGGAGGAGAGTCAAATAACGAGACGTCCGAACAGCCGCCGCAAGGTAGCTTGGAGTCTGCTCGCGATGATCAAATCATACCGCAACTGATGTTCAAAAATAAAGATGACACCGTGGGTCTAAATTCCAACGGGGATGGTCAGCTCGCTTGCCGTGAGACGTCTCAACTGAAAGTTACAAATCATGTACGGGATCTCCAGGATGAGTCCGATGCTGAAAGCGAAGACTCGGTGATGGACACGTCCGTTCCGTGTCCGCTCGGTGATGTGCAACAAGTACAACTTGCTAGTCAATCTGAACGGGAAGTTACAAGCTCTGGCTCGTCACTTCCTGGGCGTCGCATCCGCGAACATGTGCAGGTAGTGGACACGCCAGACAACAATGTCAGTCGTCGATCTGTGGACTATGCTAGAAAAGATGCTGGAAATAGAACTCATCACGGTGGGCAACTGTCATCTGACGCAGCGAAATCCTCATCTCAGTCACGGATCCTCAACACGTATGCCAGTAGTGGATCCAAAGAAACTACATCCCAGGATCGTCAAAATGGCGCCGCCGCTCATAAGAACTCCGATATACTTAGCACACAAGTGAGCAATGGCAGTCTGCATAACGACACAACGCCGTATACGACGTCGGATATGGGGTTCAATTCATCTGCTTCAGGAGTTCAACCGCCCAGTGTCTCGATCAATGGCCCGATGCACAACTCACAGAAGTCAGATCCGTTTTCCTCATACAGAGAAATGCCTTCATCAATACCTTCAAAGATCGGGGAGGTGGTTGTAGCGGGCATTGAGATGCGAGATACGCCTGCCGAGCAGCCCACAATGCCGCGCCCGAAACGTCGTGTATCGGAGATCGGACAAGAGCAAGAGTTCCCTGCCAAACGGCCTAAGATGGAGCCTCATCAACAGCCAACTGAAGAACCAGCGTTGAACATAGTCGTTCGTCGCCAAAGCTACATCAACCACTCCACCCAAAAGTTGGAGGAGGCCCAAAGGGTGTATGAAAAGTTTCGACGGGATTATCCGAACTATCCAGGGGACTTTGCTCACTTTACCGAGCTTTGCTCGAAACTCCAGGCCGTCCGCTCCAAGGGACATTTGCAGCGGTCATTCTTATGGGATGACTTTATCATCAAGCATCTGGAGGATTATCCACGCTATCTTGAAGAGTGTCTCTCCACGGATACCAAGTCATTGGTATATGAAGAGTTCTTTGCGTCGTCCTACTCTAGGCCTTCATACAAGAAGCGGAGCATCACCACTCATGGGATCGAAATCAATGCGGCACAGTATATTCCCGCAGATCAGGCCAGGGCGCCCGACACCGATATCGCATCTCGAACAGCAGACGCTTCTTTCACGGGGAGTCTTGTCGAGCGATTCACTAATTTCCACGCCCGTTCCTTTGGCCCTGAGACTCAGGGAACCCAGTCTGATACAGATATGGACTACATGTCGTGCCTTATGTCGTCTCCCACTCCTCAGACAAAGGTCAGGCGTGACGCGAATGCAGCTGGAGATCTCCCATTATTGGACGAGGAGGCTATGGAGACTGCCTCGGAACGGGATCCGGAATCAGGCATTCCAGGGACTAGGACTGGGCAAGAGCCGGATGACGCGCCGATGGACGAACAACCCTTGGAATCTTCCGTTCCTGAAGGCGAAGCTTATTACGAAGTTCGAGACCCGTTTTCGAATGAAGACACGCCATCTGCGCAATTAGAACAGCACTTGAAGTCGACTTTGGACGAAAAGGGCACACAAAGCTCGGTCAACACTCGCGAGAGATCAGCCATTGTTCAAGAGATGACAGAGCCGGGACAGCTAAAGTCCAGTGCTGTGGAAGACGCCGGCGACCGCGCAGAGATATCCTCAGCTGTGCAGGAAGCCTCCCAGGAAGATGGCTTGGACTCTAGTGTCCCAGAGAGTGGAGACTTTATCATGCACGAGCAACCCAAACCGGACTTGGACTCCAGTATACCTGAGAGTGAAGCTGCAATGGCAAACCCAGCAAGCACGGAGGCCGATGAGTTGGAACTAGAGCACCACTCAGCCCCCAACTCCACACAAGGTTCAACCGAATCCGACATAGTGAGCGAGTCTAGCCACGATGAAGACGATGATACGAATGCAGAGGCGAAGCCAAACGCAATATCGCTGCCCCCAGATAGCGACGCAGATTCTGGTACTGACCAAGAAGACGAAGACGAAGACGAAGACGAGGAAATGATTGACGAGACGCACGAGACAGCCAGCATTGAGCTCGGCGCAGAGACCCAAGATGCGGCCCAGCAGCAGCAGGAGCTTTCTGACCTTGAGCCCGAATCCGACGCGGAAAGTGTCAACGAGAACTGGTTCGTGTCCCTTCGACACATCCGTCCCAAAGGCCCTGTCTGGTCCGACGACCCCAACACGCCCTTCAAGCAATGGGCACGAGCGGACCAGGCCGTTCTCTCTGAACGTAACCGACGAGGAGGCGCATACCTGCCTGTTGATGAGAAGGGCGTGATACAACGTCCTGGCTATCGTCGATGAGGGCTTTCCTATTCATATTTATGTTTCTATTCATTTATCTTCTGGGATATTATTCTTCGTATACCCCTTTCCACTTGTATTCTTAACATGACATTGTTTACTTTCCAGTTTGTATTATTATACTCATTGCTATATTCTATCGCCTACTTACTATTTTATCAAGTCAAGACATGAGGAGGCTGTGATTCAGATGTATTATGATATCCAAGCCAGCGTTGTAGTGCTCCTTCCGTAGGGAATATTAATCGAACTGTTGATAAGAAATTATATGTAATCTTTCTGACCAGTGGAAAGAGGGTAATAGGATTCGGGAAACAAGAGCCTCTATATACTGCGATGGGTGACTAGTACTAACTACAAATGGGGCAATATCACCTGATCTTCTAGCTCCATTGTCCACTTCCCGTCTAGGAAGTATTGTTCACCTCACCAAGTGACAAAGGCCTTGCTGATGTGGTAGGTAAGCATCTTATTTCTCCAGATATTGACGTGCGTCCCTCCCTACTTAGCTGTTCATTAGTTTTTCCCTTAATCGGCACCACCATGAATAAATATTGTTAAACACGCAGGCCATAATGTAAAGTTTGAAGTCTATCCTCCGCGGAACACTTACTGGACCATGTAGTACTAGAATCATAGAAAGATGAGTGAAGGTAGATAGTTATCGATTCATATACAATAAATATAGATGCAACTAGCATTAATTCATCATGCCAAGAGTCGCAGCACTGAATGAATCAGGCTGGACCAAGGGCTCTTCTATATTCCAAGTTCCAACCCTCCATACTCGGGGTATCACGGGTATGCACACTAGCTTTCCTGCCTTCCCTTGGCTCAGAACAAAATACACAGAAATAATAAAAAATATGTCATCATCAGGTTGTTGTCATGACCTAAACCAACCCAAACCCGAACGCCAGTATGAACAGTGGTCAATTCCTTCCGTTTTCATTCAGGAAGTTTAGTATTTTTGTGGTTGATGTTGGGGTGTATTTCATCATTTAAGTATGACGGAAGGGTTCATAGGCGTTCGTCCGACCCGTGGTCTGGTTGCCGTGGATAGGAGGCGGGGGAGGGTAGGAGGTGTTGTAGGGGGTCTGCTGGGGCTGGCCATAGGGACCCAGAGCCTCGTAGGTGTAGGGGGTCTTCTCGGCCATGACGGCGCGGTTGCGGTTGCGGTGGTTGTAAGGGGAGCGACCGGAGCAACAGCAGGAGCTGATGATCCAGAAGAGAGTGGCTGCGAGGGAGAAGGCGACCGCGAGCCAGGTAGCAACGTAGATGTTCTTGCCCATTTGGCCCTTGATGCCGTATTGCTCGAGTTCGGATTTGAAGACGCCCTTGAGGACGGCGAACATGGCGGTAGAAGTGACGGAAGCGGCAGCGGTGAAGAAGAAGGCTACAGCAGACACCAAGCTGGTCACGCAGCTACCCCAGCGACTGCAGATAGCGAAGACACCGACGACCAGTTCAGCGACCGTAAGAGCAAATGCAATGATGTAGGCGATGAACATCCATTTGGAAACGGCCTTGTAGGTGTTCAGGGAGCTCTTGACTTTGCTGGGAAGGGCATTCTCCAGGCCACTTTCTTCCAAGTTCCAGACCTCCAGAGGGTTGAACCAGAACTCGGCCTCGGGCTTGGAGCAGTTGTTGGTTTGATAGCTGTTGTTGGAGGTGATGTTTCCTTCACAGTAGCCCCAGAGACCAATGGCATAGAAGTCCTCGATGTTGTATTGTTCTTCGATTTCCTCGAGCGCAGCGGAAAGATCGCCATCCGAAACACCGGTCAGGTCGCTCACGACGGAGGATACTGTTGATGCGGTGGAGGAGGCTTCGGAGGTAATGTTCTTGAGGTTGGCCTGGAGTGGAGTCAGTACGATCGGACATTTGAGTGGGGATGCGTGAAAGGTAAGCAAGACATACTCTGAAGAAGTAGAGATCATTTAGTGTGCTGGAGCTGGATTTTGTGCAGCCCAGGCCCACCATGATGATGCATATTAAGGAGGCGATGGTGAGGACATATGGAGTGAAGATGCAGACAATGCGACCGCCTTTACCCATGGTGACGGTTGATGTGGACGGTGACGTGGGGATGTATGCGGGTTGTTATTTTTTTCCCTTGCTTATCGGGGGGAGTCAGATTTGATTTCAGGTCCGGACAGGTGGTTAAGTAGATAGAAGTAGGACACTGAACGTGTGTATCTGGGTGAAGGGTGGTTGAAAAATGTGTGAGATGAAAAGAGATGAAGAGAAGGCTGGGACAGGATGATTTTATAAAAGAGGCTTGCTGGGGGGGGATCAACAAGAGATTCCCGTCAACCGGATTGTTATTACTGCTTTTGAATTTAGTTATTGGGGAGGCGCAGTCAAATGCGAGAGAGTTTGGTTGATCAGCGGGCCAATCACGGGGACGCATGACGGACTACGCCACGCTTGTTTCTATAATAAATTCGAGCGAGTTTCCACCGCAACCCAAACGCGGGATCCAGCACGGTTGATGGTGGAGCCCTTAAGGGCCCTGGCCGAGTAATAACCAGGAATAATCAGATAGAAATTATCTGTCGATTCTGTTGACATTGCACACCACACTGCAAGGGACTAATCCCCATCGAGGAAAGGTGACCCTCGTGGCGGAGACTCACCAGCCCTACCGCCACGTCAGAAGTGGCTGGGGTAATACGCGTCCTCTTCCTCATTATTATAGTGTAGTAGACTAGTAGTAACCTTGTTTCCCAATGTTCTCCAAAGTATGCAGGGTGTCGGTTGATGTATTCAATTTTAGCAAGTTATACACACTGGAATTCTCTCTATTTACTGAGTAGTCCTGCGCAATCTATGTCGACCGGGTCAAGCTGGATCGTATCACTTAAATCAACCTATCTGATACACGGTGGACCAAAGAGCCACCGTACTGTGTAGCGATCGTCACCATCGGGAATCTGCTTAACCATCCCAAGATTTCCTGTGAGCCTGGATCTCTGGATGAGTGTGTCTCACCCTCAGCCCACCAACCACGGAACCTCAACTGACTAGGCTTCATCATTCTGAGCTTGGCAATACGCGGTCAATATTGATACTTTTATTGGTATGCACGACATCCCCGGAAGTTTCTTCTGCGTCGCCGTATTCCCTGCTTGTCCGTCCCATGGTACCGCCTCAGGGACAGTCCGATGAAGTGCCCAGTGAATAATGTAGACAGTGATTGATGGATCATCACCACGGAGTATTCTTAGCAAGGCAACTGGCGTAATCAAACCAACTAGTCAAGTCATGACCTCATTACCACCTATGAAAAGAAGCAAATCTGCTGTTTCAAATTCCCAACCGTCGCGGCAGACGGGAAAAGTGCCGGGATTGACTCCCCGATCGACCAGACTATTAACCCGGGCTTACGTTGAGCGTCTTGGCGGGCCCGTCTTCCATCCATGGTTCCTCCATCGGCCTTGTCCATCCCATCACTGCATCCATACCTGCATTCTCTGCTTTCTCGTGCATTCAACGACATCGCGGTGTTCACAAACATGATTTATCCGATAAGGCTGATGAGGAGAGCTAAGTATATCCTACGACCAGTGGGTCGTCAGATCTCTACATCCCACGCAATTCGTTGGGCTATACTCGATGATCGTTGATAAGAATCCACCAAGTGCCCGTTACGGAGTACAACGTGCAACTATTTCAGCGACAGACGTGCCTACAGGTAGCACTCAACAGAATGCACAAAGATGGAGCTTCACAAAAAAAGCAATGTCTTGTGACGTCAGCCAGTGCGCTGCCACTATTTCATTCTAGTACGCCTCTCTGTACCACCACCGTCCACTCTGATAAGAAACTCCGTATAGTTCTCCGACGCACCGCATCTGCGACCCCACCCTGTTCTCAGAGATACGTCTCCAGGATATCCAGCATACCCGTGTAAGCAGTTCCATCTGGGGGCTCCAGGCTGAAAATGTAGTCTCCCCACCATGGCCCGGCTGCCCACCACGACGCACCCTTCCATACGTCGGTGTTGTTCGCCATGTACTCTAGCATCCCGGACACGGCACTCCGACACACATCATTGGACCCCCCGGCATATTCACCGATGAAGCCGACCTTCTTATTGTCCTTGAGCCACTGTGTAGCATCAGTGATCCGCTCCTTTCCGATTGTCCCGGAGACACAGGTCTCCGAAGTGCCGGAACCGTCGGAGTCTAGGTACTGGTGCATTTCATAGACGATCTTGTCTTCTGGGTCGGTCAAGTTCTTCATATTGTCGTTGACATCGACCCATGTCCAGGCTCCGGTCCAGGAGTTGCCTTCGACGAAAATGTACTGGCTTGCACCTGCAGCGCGGATGCCATTAATGGCTGCTTGGTTGAGGTTCAGCACGAGATCCTGGTCCATGTCGTAGTATTCGTTGTCTGCATTGTCAGTCAGCACGGTCCTTGATGGTCTGGTGGGTACTCACTGGTATCAAACATGACCAGGTCGTTATCTTTGTATTGGCCCGCCAGATTCTGCCAGAAAGTCTGGAAATCCGATGTACTGGAGATGATCTCGCCATTGCTGTTTGGTTAGCGAGTGTCACACTCTGGTACTGCATACTTACTATCTGCCATAGTTATGAGGGTCGATGAGCGCATGCGCGCCTCCATCCGTGACCGCTTTCACCACCTGACTCGTCAGCATTAAGTCAACACCAAGTGGGAGTCATCTTACGGTCGTCAAGTTGGCCAGATACTCCTCGTCGTATGAACCAGTCATCGAGTCAGGAAGCAACCTCTCCATCATGAACTGGACGCGGAAGAAGTTCATTCCCTTGCCAATCAACGTAGAGATGGTCGAGGGGTCGGGGAAGATGTAGTCGGTTCCCTGCGACATCAGCATACGCCTACACTTTGGCGGGGATACTTACCCAGACGCCTGGGATATTGGTCCCAAATTCAGCACCAGACTCGTTCGATCCGAACCCTTTTTCGTCAGCTTAGCAACAATGAGGCAAATGAGCCCTTACATTCAAACACAGACGCCCTCTTCTTATGTCCAGAGCCATGAGGCACGGCCAACGCGGAACCAGCCGCGGCGGCAAGAAGCAAAGTGCTCTGAAACTTCATCGCGGCGACTGCTCGATCAACGAAGGCTACAGTTACTGTCACTATCTAGGGCAAGACAATAAGCAACCTTTATATCTTCCCCTCCTCCCAACTATCCTAATCCAGCACGGAGGTAACCTAACTTAGCCAGAAATCTACATCCTTCGGTCCATTAAAGCGAAACATCCGAATGTAGAGAATAAACAGGTATTCAGACAGAAGACGTTGCAGATCTTCACACCTGCAGGTATCATTAATGCCTACAGGGCGGATAAAGTCGAAGACAGGGACTAAACTCGGTCAATGATCCGCCTTGGCAGGGTCAGGGTCATGAAAGTGATGCGGAAATGAGGTCCGTGACGGGACAAGAAGGATTTACATATAAGAAGAATACGGAATTAGTGCATAGGTGGAGCTTTCATGTCAGTGAGATGCTAATAGTTATGATGCAATTCAGCCAAAATACCCGTAGGGCAGTACTTAACATAAATATATATACCTGATGCATCAACATTCAGATTTAGTGACATACTAGTAATATATAAGCCATCCTAAACGTCACATAATATTCTCCCAATATCATATTTACTAGTACTACTAAGTAAAGTAACTACCATCCTCCCAACTTCCTCAACTTCGGCTTCATATCCTCCGCCTGCAAAAGATGATACTTCATCCCGGGATGATAATTATTCCACCAGATACACGACGTCCCATCATCATTGATACACGTCGCATCGGGGAATCCATACGCCGTCGGATCATCCAGGATCTTCGTCATGAATGACCACGAGTCATACAAGACAGTCGTTACCTGTCCCAATCATCGATTAGCTTGCCCTCAAGCCCACCCACATAAACACACAAGTAACCCATGACCAGAAAAAATTAAGAGAACAAGAAAAAAAGAAGATAAAGAAAAACTTACATCTCCCTTCTTCTTAGTAAAATCATCCACCATTCCCTCCAAATTCTCATTATAAACACTCAAATATTCTGCATGCTGCTTCACCACCTCCTCTCCCTGCTCCAGAAACAACGGACTGCGACTCGTCGGCGGCACATTCAGGAACAGGAATTTCCTGCCTCCGTTCTTGTATACCTCTTCCACTAGACTCTCCAATCTGGAGATTAACTTGGGTGTGTACGTCTCCGCATCCGTAGAGTAATACGCGTTTCCTATACTATACTCCCCCAGAACACACATATCCCATTAGCATATACACCTACTGAACCGCCCTCCCATATATGGACAATCCGGGGAATGAAGAAGAAGAGGAGGAAGGAATATACTCATTAATCCCAATCCACACCCCGAACACCGCATCCTCTGCACTCCACGGCGCCGAGGCCGGCTTAGCAGCATATACATCCTCGAATAGCCGGAACTGAGATGCAAGGTCACCCGGGTATGCAGGAACCAGAGCATTGTCGATTGTGGCACCGCCCGCGGCGAGGTTGTAGGAAAGCACTAAGGAGGCGTTTTCAGTTGTGGTTAGGTAGCCGATCCAGTTGGGGCCGTTGGTTGTGGTGCCGATTCCTTCATCATCGATATTATTAGTTATGTGGGTTGGGGGGAGGGGAATTGGGGGGTGGGGGGACACACCTAGGTCTGGATTGCCCATGGGATTGGAGGCGGATGGTTGGGTGCCCGAGGCGCTGAAGCCGGTTTGGGAGTAGGAGTCTCCGCTGATTTATTCTTTAGTACTGTATTTGTGGGGAGATTAGGGTGGTGGAATGGGGACATACAAAGTGAAGAAGTAGGTGGGATTCGTGGTTGAGTTTTCTGCTCTTGGTCTTTGGGTCCATGGTCTGGCTGTGACTGTGGGGATACCAGTCATGGTTATGCTGGCGAGGAGCCAGGAGGATTGGAGTTTCATGGTTGGTCTATTGCTGTGATTGCAGTATGAAGTGTAAGTTCAATGAAATTTCTAGCTATGTAGAGATCTCTCAAGCACCAAGCCGTGCTGATCCCCTAAGGACGCTATATATATCACTACTAAAAGAGGGGTATGTTCACACCCATTCTAAACCTAAATGCAAATCACTCTTGAAGTAAAATAGATTTTAATAAATGTGGTGAACTCCATTTAGCCGACATGCGATCAAACCTGAATTGCGGTTGATGGAATGAGATTTCCCCGTCCTCACATCCCTGGTGTTGCGGGGTAGCAATCGTGCAATGCTTGCTTGCTTGTATCCTGCACATGGCAAATCGGAGCGAGAAGAACATCGTGAAGGTATCGATCAAGCATTGGTCGATCAGACTATTCCGTTTTGGCTACGGGGTGTCTCGGGGTGGCTCCGGGTGGCTTGCTTAGTCCCTGGATGATAGCGTGGACGCACTCAAAGAACATGGGGGCTTGTATGATTGGGCTGGCAGGTAGTACACACAAGTAAGCTACTCTCATCTCCGAGTAGTCAGCTTGGTGGAGGACCAGGACAACCCCCCCACAGCTGTCTAAACATCCCCAGACAGCAATATTCTCGAGAAAGGCTACGGTTTGGCCCTGTGTGATTGGCCATGTACCAAAGAACCAGTAGTACTACCTCATCTTAGATTCATGATGGCGGGCACTCGGTGTTGTATCCGTTCTTTCCTTCGACCAGCGGATTGCAGGAACATTCAGATCACAGTAAGTGACAGATGGTGAACTACACCGGAGACAACTACATCGGCTAACTGTCAAATGAGCAGCAATTAGCTGGGGGATCGAAGCTGCACATAATGTCTGTTTTATCGGTAGATACTTCAATACATGTGAGGCATCCCTCCAGAAACGTTCTGGTACCATCTACTATACAATGCTTCTGTGCTGGCATATAAACGATGCTCTGTGTTCTACTGTATGCTAAGAGGATATTGCCACATCTGCGTTCTCAGTGCCAGTTCACAATCGCCAATCAAGGCCCAGTCACCATCTGTTTCTTGATTTTGAGGATGACTTCTTCACAGAGTCGTGTTGAACAGGGATACATTCGAAAATACTGCAACAGACTGTTACAGATTAATGACTTCAGGCGGCTGTACGCCATCCGCAGCTGGGGTATTATGGTCTATGGCGGACTTCCAACAGCATCTGTACATAACGAGAATGCCGCGGCAATAGGCTTCGGACTCGACGCGAAGACAGCGACTTGAGTTTGCCCCCAGAAGGTTGACGGCATTTCTTAGCTGCTCGAATACGTCACATCCGGCATCACAATCACTTTGATACTGTATAAATGGAGCAAAGCTTCTGATACTATAACATCACCGTGCATGACTTTCGCCCTTATAATGCTGGTTTATTGCTGATGCATTTATGACAACCCATGTGCTACCATGGCCTCTGCCTTGATTTCTGGGGTTGCTTTTCAGTTTGAGTAGCCATGGTTCCTTGTTTCAACCATATTGCGTGTTATGACATTTGCTTTATCATCGTTCACGTATAATTTGTACTGACTGTTATTTGCCGGCCGTGTTTAGCACGGAAAAGACAGCCTCGCCGATTGGGACGTAATGTAATAGTGGTTTGCCCCTGTGAGATCATCGACTCCGCCTCGACTATTCTGGCTCCAGAAAGTATTGCTTATATAGATCTTGCGACTCTCTCTGAAAGCAACCAAGCGATTCTCAACCTCTGCACCATTACGAGAGCTGGAATATTCACACGTACCATTGTACAATCTTCCGAAATGTCCCAAGCCAACACTTCCGGTAAGCCTAGGCCCTATGGTGGTTATGCTGTCCCCCAAACCATCGCAAGCTTACAATTCCCCCGAAGACTTACCGATGTATCCCTTTGCTCGTCCTCCAAAATCATATGATCCGCCTGCTGAATTAGCAGAGCTTAGGCATCGGGGTCCCACTGAAAGGGTCCAGCTTTTCGATGGGAGACCAGCGTGGATCGTTACTAGGGACAAAGAGGTTCGTGAGATGTTGAGCAGTGATAAATTCTCCAATGTAAATGCTTTTCCATCCCTTCCCTGCTGCGTTAAGAATCATTGAACCTTCAGCCTAACCAGCTGAGCAGGACCGATACAATCGTGATGGATACCCCGAGATTCATAGTGGTACGAAGAAAGACGGGGTCAGGCCAACGTTCGTCCACATGGATGATCCGAAACACGCGAGGCACAGGTATGAAAGACGCTTCTCAGTGTCACGAATAATAACGGTCTAAGAACTATTCTAGAGCTATGACGGAGAGCTTTTTCACCCCGGAAGCGACTGAAGCAGTCAAACCACAGGTTCAGGAAGTCGTGGACTCGTTGATCGACTCGATCAAAGAACGAGGCTGTAACAATGGCCCTATCGACCTCGTCAAAGAGCTTGCCACAGTAGTTAACCCAAAGGTTATCTTACTGTCCATTCTGAAAGTCTCCGAAAAGGAGGCCAATGAGCTTATCCAGTCGAGCTCCGCGCTCGGAGGCACAAGCGGATCGGCGTCTGAGTCTGGCCATACAGACTTGCACGAATACATTAGCCAATTGATTGATGCGCGAATAGAGAAACCTGGCAGGCCACAGGATGACCTGCTTAGCAAGCTCGTGGTGGACGAGTATAGACAAGCGAACCTCGACCGAGACGACCTTATCAATCTTGTCTATATGATCTTCGTGGCTGGGAATTCGGCGATTCAAAGTTCCATTGTCCTGGGCGTTATTACTTTGCTTCAACACCAGGATCAGCTCGAGGAGCTCAAGGAGAATCCTGAATTAGCGGGGCGAGTTGTTGAGGAGATCTTGAGATATCATACTCCATCTGCTTTAAATAGCAGACGTGTCACAACAACTGATCTCACGCTTGGTGGGAAGGTAATGACCAGGACCCGTTATTCATTACTTGATCTTCTGACAGTTATTAGAAAATCAAATCGGGTTCCGGGGTCATCGGCTCCGTGCGATCCGCCAACCGCGATGAAAGGGTGTACCCAGATGCAGACAAGTTCAGCATCCACCGTCAAGTTGACCCGCATCAAAACCTGGCATTCGGGCATGGCCCGCATAAATGTCAGGGGCAGTGGCTCTCCCGGCTGGAGTTGCAGGCCATCTTCAGTAAGATAATTATTCCTGTTTTCTTGCTGTGCGTCGGCAATTGTGTTGTAAGGCTAAGTGGTGTTTTGCCTGCAACAGGCTCCCTATTCCGCAAGCTTCCGAACCTACGGCTGGCGATTGAGCCCTCTGAACTGGAATATACTTCGCCAACGCAAAATGTTGGGGTTCTACGACTTCCTGTGGTATTTTGATGGTGCCATGCCAGCTGGGTTATGTAATGGAATGGATATCATAGGCGAATAGTATCTCTAGGTAGTTAATATGATGTATGCTTCTGCGCGGTGCAATCCTAGGTTCAATATTGGCCAGTGGGGAAAAGAAACCTGATTTAAAGTTTTGAAATTGACCAAGTCACCGAGGGCTTTTCGCCATCAGGGGGCTAATGTCATAGGTGTTTGTGCGTCATATCTTCCACCGAGGATATCACAGATCTCCGCGGAGATGTTATTGTATCGAATCATTCTTGAATCACAAGGCCTCAGCACGGTAGGACCCAAACATTGACCAAAGCTGAAAGCCATGTTTCGACCCTTTTGCATAAACCTCCCTCGTTTGCCTCGAAGGCCCAGCAATTGCAGCTGGAGTTTATCGGGTACCAAACCAAGTAATAGTGTTGCCGCTTTTGAAGCAGCAGTGAGACCATGCCCGGCAATACGCAAGTTTACCAAGTGGCCCAGCACCCCGGCTCATCACGGGCGGAGATCGAGAATGAACCGGACTGGGAGCTTCATTCTCGTGAACACCGACTGGGTTATCGTAACGCCAGCGGCAGATATGCAGGGATAACCCACATTGGCGATGAACTGGCGGAAAACCCGGAGGAGGTTCGGGAGGCTCGCGAGCAGATCGGCGACCTCAAACGAAAAGTCGAGAAGGGGAAGCTTGTCAATTTTCGTGATCTGATCGAGGACCAGAAAAATAGGGAGGTATGTGTGTTTCTTGTATGAAAAAATAGCAAGCGCCATTGAGCGAGCTGCATTCTTGATAGTGTCATGTTATACTAAGGGCTAATGCGTAGGCATTTCATCTTCGGCATCCCGAGAAACGACCTTTCGGATGGCGATATGTGCCCGAATATACTGAGGAATGGGTTAAATTGGGCCAGGAGTGGCCGACGAATGTTCGTCGGAGGCAGGAAGAAGAAGAAAGTCCGAGGGAAGAGCAACAGAAGACGGAGCAGGAGGGGAGAAAGGACGACGAGGACAAACAAGTGAATCAAGAGGAGCAGCATGACGAAGGAAAAAATGAAGAAAAAGATACTCAGAAACCGACGCCGGAGCAGGAGACTGAAAAGCCAGTGGCCGATAGGGACGAAAGCGAAGAGAAATCCGAAAACGAACTTAGCCTAGAGGAGATCTCACTCCTCCGAGCAGTCCGGCACGAGGAGGCGGTTATAAAAAACCTAAAGCAGAATAACGGGCAAGGAAGATCATCAGCGCCCGAGAACCCGTATATCACCATTGACGAAGCAGATCAGTTTACTGCGGATAACTGGGTGCCTCGATCTCCTGACCTCGTCCGGCTGACTGGAAAGCTGCCACTGAACGCCGAGCCGCAACTGTCAAAGCTCTTTAACGCCGGTCTCATAACCCCAAATGAGCTGCATTATGTGCGGAACCACGGCCCAGTGCCAAAATTGGTCTGGGAATTTCATGAAATCGACATAGAAGGCGGCCGGGTGAAGCTTGGCATGGATGAGTTGACGAAGAACTTCAAAGCTATCAATATCCCCATCCTTCTGGCCTGTGATAACACTCGGCGGAAAGAATTGAACATGATCAAGCGTACAACAGGGTTCAACTGGGGCCCTGGGGGGGTGAGCTGTGCCTACTGGAAAGGCCCACTGCTCCGGGATGTTCTCCTCGCTGCTGGGGTGCCCGAGCGAATGCCTGACCAGGATAATCAACGGTATTGGATTCATTTTGAAGGAGCCGATGAGCCAAACGAAGCAGAATATGCTACATCCATTCCATTCGACCATGTCATGGACCCTAGAAATGATGTGATTCTTGCATATGAAATGAATGATCGTCCCCTGCCACCTGACCATGGGTATCCAGTCCGCGTTATGATCCCAGGTTATGTAGGAGGACGCTGTGTGAAATGGCTGAGCAAGATCTGGACTAGTAATAAAGAAAACAACTCATACTATCATCTCCACGACAACCGGATGTTGCCTAGTTCTGTCACTGATACAGAAAGCCAACTCGCCAAGTTGTTTTTCACTCACCCGGATACTGCCTGCTATGAACAGACCCTTAACTCAGTTATTGCTAGGCCCGCTCAAGGGGAGAAGATCTCAGTAAGTGATGCTCGGAAAGGGAAGACGTACCGCATTGCAGGATTCGCCTACAGCGGCAGTGGCCATCCGGTCCGTCGAGTTGAGATATCTCTAAATAATGGTAAGAGCTGGCTCTACTGCATCCGCGAATTCCCCGACCGTCCTATACGTCACGGTAATAAATTCTGGGCTTGGGTACATTGGCACGTTGATGTCGAAATCCTCCAGCTAGCACAAGCGGAGAGCATCACCGTTGCATGCGTCGATGGGGCGCATAATACACAGCCGGAGCAGCCGCGGTGGAATATTTCAGGAACTTTGAATAGCTGCCGCTATGTGGTAAAGCCGGAATTGATTTATGATGACGGCGATAATCAATCAGGCGCAGCATCCCTTCTATTCCGTCACCCTGTGGAGCCAGGCACAGGGGAAGGGGGCTGGATGAAGCCCAGTGTTGATGTGCAGGTACAGGCAGCCAAACAGAGCGTGGCTGCCCCGCAAAAGCAGTTTACGCGGGAGGAAATCGAAAAGCACCACAGTGAAGATGATTGCTGGATCGTCGTAGACGGCAAAGTTTATGACGCAACGGGGGTTTTGTCCTGGCATCCAGGCGGGAAAGCACCCATCCTTGCACATGCAGGCAAAGTTCACTATGAGACCACTGAAGAGTATGCAAGCATACATGATGACTACGCTGCAGAGAAGCTCCAAGGTAAGACCTTTATACAGTGGTTTCTGGAGGCCAGTGACTAATATAACTATAGAGTGCATTCTGGGCGTGGTGACAGAAAAGGCGATGAAGTACATCGAGAAGAATGCAGAGCAAGCCAAGAAGGAAAAACAGCAAACTGCGCAGCCTAATGATCAGGCACTGCAGAGACATCGGTGGATCCCTGTCAAATTGCTCGACCGCAAAGCCATCAGCAGAGACACCCACGAATATACGTTTAAGTTGCCCGAGGGGAAACCTACTCTAGGCATTGGTGCTTGCCAGCACATCGAAGTAGCCTTTCACATGAAGGACCGAATGCTCATACGACCATATACGCCAACTCAGCCGCTTCTCCCTCCCGCATCGTCGTCTTCAAACGGCTACCAGGAAAACGGAAAGTCTCATTTCGTTAGTCAAGTTCGAGACGGCAAGGGGGCTTTCACATTGACCATCAAGACTTATTTCCCCAATGATGACCAACCAGGAGGTGCGATGTCGAACGTTTTAGACTGTCTACCGTTGGGAGAAGAGGTTGACATCCGAGGTCCGACGGGGGATCTTGTTTATGAAGGATACGGCAACTTCACCATCGCAGGAGAGAAGAAAAAATTCAAACGGGTATCGCTAGTGATTGGAGGCAGTGGCATCACCCCAGCATATGCCCTGATAGCCCGTATACTTCTCACAGACGGAGACAAGACCAAGATTCGCGTCATCGATGCGAACAAGACAACAAGCGATATTCTCTTACGCGACCAACTGGATAAATTCGTAAAAGACAGTGCCAGCCAGCTGGAGATAACTCACGTTATCTCAAAACCAGACGAAAATTGGCATGGACTTTCAGGACACGTCAACGAGAGTATCCTTCGGGAGCACATCTTTGAACCTTCTGATGAAAATGTGGCCATTCTGTGCGGTCCCCCGACGATGATTGGAAAGGCAGTGTTGCCTGCCCTTGATGGTAATTCCCGTCTTTCTTTGGCACCTAAATGCTTTACTGACAAGTGACAGATTGGGGATATGTGCGCGACGAGAATGTGTTTGGCCTCTGAAAGTTTTAACTACTGGACCGCAACAAGCGGTGGATATTCCTGATACCGGCTCTAGAGACAAGAGCCAAGTTAATTAAGGAAGAACGTATATATACGATATAATCAAAGTCAATCACCACAGAGGGGTAAATCTGCCTTTTCGCCGTTGCTACCATGTGGTTTTAATCGCCTTTAGATCAGTACGAAGCTTATCGTAGCCTTCTTTTCTTCCCGTTCTGGTCGTCATTGACAATGTTATGTCTCAATAAACCTTTCGGCGAACATAACTGATACGGCTTCCGTACAAAATTTTTCTATGGGCACATTGAGGGAAAACATACAGGCAGTGAAGAGAGCCAGACCAGGCGGCAAGAATGGGAACCTTATTATGGGTTGACGGCCTGTTGTCTGATCGGTGACGCCAAGTATAAATCCCTCGCACCACGCCAGCAGTCAATGCAAACGATCTGCATCCGCTTCTATTATTTAACGACATCATTCCTATCAACCTAACAATAGATTGGGCGTTGAAGCAAGCGATATCTAGACATGGCCGCAGCGAATGGAGCCCACCATGAGGAATCAATGCACCCTGCAATAACTTGTATCTCCCACACCATCCTTCTCCCTAACTTACCTATCACCCGTCATTGTCTGACTAAACCCAGTTCCCCTCCCCGAAACGTGTCTCTTCTGCTTCGAAGACCTCGGGCCAGATACTCCGTATCGCCAACTAGTATGTGGTCATTATTTCCACTCGCCCTGCATAGCCATCTGGGTAAATCGCGCCAGCGTAACCAGCAAAAGTAACAGCTGCCCTTTATGTCGGCAGATCCTAGGGCCTAAACCCTGGTCACGAGGCGAATACAGGGCTACGCATCTGGAGAGCCCGCGGCAACTCAGAATATCGTCCTTGTGGAGGGACTGGTGGAGTCCACGGACGAGAAAGTCGCCGACTCGATGAACATGATAAGGTCTGTGACACCGCGGAAGAAGTTTCATTTCTTAGCGACGGCTGGATTTTAAGCCTTCTTTCCGCTTACCTATTCGGTCTTTGAACTGCTCTTGTACAAATAGTAGTGAAAATATACTGAAGGCACGTTATCAGTCGTGTCTACGCATTTCGAGCATGTAGTTGCCTCGTTAGGCTGCTTAGAACTTATTCTGGACGTGCTCAAATCTACTCGGTGAGTAAAAAGCAGCGAAGGATGAGCACTGGAATAGAAAGGGTAGGCTATCGACCCTCCTGGAAAATCAAGTATGTATGCAAATCATCCTAACGTAGCTACAACTGCAACCGCAACATCTCCATGCCAGTACCACACACCACCAAGTGGCTCCCCGATGCGTCGTGGAGGATATCCAACGACGAAATGTCCGCCACAGAACTGTATCGCTCCGCTGCCTTGCTGATCTGGATCCGCTCCGGCCCGGTCATCTTCATGTCGATGTCGATCCACCAAATCTTGACTTGGTGGTCGTTACCGGAAGATGCGACGGCGAATCGGGCAGTCCCGTCGCTGGGGTTCACGTGCTGCGTGAGGATCTTCGTCGTCGTTATGCAGGCTGCATGGGCGTCGGGGACTGCGATGGTACATGTAGCCTCGCCGTTCTCGATGCCCGTGTCCAGAAGAGTGACTGTCATCGAGTTGTCGTCGCCAGCTGCGACAATCAAGGACAAGGTGTCTGATAGATCGGCCAGCTCAAGGCTCTTGATGCTGTTCCAGTGGATCTGGTAGCGATTCTCGCAAGAAATGGTTGATGGGTTGATGGATGCTCCGTGAATGGTCTGCTTCAAGCGCAGAGGTGATGTTATCGTGTAGAAGGGCTCCAGGACAGAGGTCAGGTCCCATAGTGTAAAGTAGCCGTCTGTGGAGGCCGTGATCAGGCTGAGTGACGAGCCCTTGAGCATGAAGTTTGCTTGCGTCAGGCAGTTGCTCATGTAGGTGCCGTTCGCCAGCAAGGTAAAACTGCCTCCTTCGGCCGACGAGGTGTAATGGAAGATCTACACAGTTAGCAGGGACCCAAGAGGATTGCGTGGGCTGCTTACCTTGATGGTAGAGTTGGAATAAGTCAGACAGATTAGGAATGATGCCTCTGCCTGCTCTCCCTCCACCTCCAATACGTCGAAGCTCGTTGTCCGAAGATCCGAGTTGGGATCGCTCTTTGGACATTCTCCATCCAATGTTGTCCCAAGTCCAAACTGAGGGATAGAGTGTGTCCGCCAAACGAAGAACTGCTCGTAACCACCGCTTGTGAAGAGGAACCGTCCGTCCGTGGACCACCCCACACTCTGAAGACCTGTGTGGTGCTCTCGCAGGAGCCGTAGACATTTGAACGCGCCCCAGCGGTTCTCGGACTGTGTATCGCGGGGTGTAAAGATACGCACATTTGTATCTTCCGAACCCGTCGCGAACAATGGACCCAGTCCACCCTGCTGAGTCGCACACATGGCCTTCACCTCTCTTCCGTGGCTGCCGGAACGCAAGGTCCGGCTGGCGTCCGGCTGTATCTCCATGCCACTAAAACCAGATTGGATCCATAGGAGCGACCCAGCCCAAGCTTTTGTGTTGTTAGGTTGGAAAGCCCAGGCGCGTCTGCCGCCGTTACACTTGTGTCTAGCGACCTCTGTCTGCGCAGATTCATTCCAAAGCACAAAGTCCATGGGTTGGAATCCGTAGATCATAAGATCTTGAGATACCTTATCAATATAAGCTCCCTGGATTTCGCAGTTGAAAGCCAAAGAGGCCAGATGCAAAGTTTGGAGAGAGATGGAAGGCTCCGGGCCCTCCGAGATAACCAACCTGTGCACGCCATAGGTTCCACTCCGTCCACAGGTCAGAAAGTACGGATGCAGCTGTTCTTCCTCACCGTATAGCGACGAGAATGACGTGATGTAACTGAGTCCTTCACGACCATGTAGCTTGCTTGGGGGCATGACAGGTTCGATACTCTCGGTCTTTGCCACCCTATACAGAGCGAAGTTGCCAGTGAGGGAGCCCAGTGCCAGGTACTGCTTACCACATACTAGGGATGCAGATGCCATTCCGAAGCCGTACGGGAGATTTATAGTGATTTTGTCCACGGACGGTTCATCACCTGACAACGATACCATGAAAAGCTCTGCTGTCTCGGAGTTTGGATAAGACACCGTGAATACCAGGTTTGCTTCTGATCCTGAAATCTGCTTGTAGTCGAGGAGGATCAAAATCAAAGGTCTTTGGCCGACTTCGACAAGCCTTATGAGGGACTTGACATTATTATTGTAAAGCCGAATCAAACCTCTTGCGTTACCCACAAGGGCAATGCCTTCCTGCGGCAGGCTGCCAACAACAGAATAAGACCGCAGGTCATCTTCGACGAAGATTGTTTCCTTGAAGATATGCTGGTTAGAGAATTTTTGGCCCTTGATATGGCCAACCTGAACTTCGCCACGGGCCGTCACAGCAACAAACTCGTTCTGCGAGACAAAGTCAAAGCCTTTGATAGACGTCTCCACATGGGGTTCTTGGTTTTGAGTATCAACTGTCATCGTGATGCGATTGTGTAAGTTGGGTAGAACCAGAGATCCCTTCTCATCTGCCTTGATGGTAAAGTTCTTCACGGCTCCATCAGCGCCGCCGGTATAGATTACCGCCTCCGTATCAGTGCTGCGCACCTCCAAGGACCAGACATGCTTTCCAGTATGTTTGCGGATGGAAATGCCCTCAGTCAGCTTGAACTGAGGCGTCTGCGTCGACGGGTCCCAAGTGAGATCCCACAGTATACATGTCGCATCTTCGCCACGGGATATGAGATTCACTTTGCCCAAGCCCTCTCCCACAGTGAGGAAGTTGACGCCCCAGATTCGAGCCAGATGCCCAAAAGCACTGGCAATAGTCTTCTCAGAACCGACCTCGTTGTCGTGAGCTACAGCACCGAAGCCAGTGCTCCGGAGCTCGAAGCCATCGGTCGAGTATGCCGGCGCATCGTGGCGAGACGTACGCTCGCAATCAGATATGTCCCAGATTCTGATCGTTCTATCATCACTACAACTAGCCAGTAGTCGTCCGCTCTGATTGCCGCGCAAAGAAGCAATGGAGGGAGATATCCGGACCCCAAAGATTGACCCTTCATGGCCCGTAAAGAAGTGATGAATCGAGCCGACTGCTCCTCCAGACTCATTCAGATAGGAAGACCAGACTATGATCTCGCCAAAAACAGTTCCTGCGGCGATCAGGATGTGAGATTCCGAGAGGGCGACAATATCTGCAGAGTAAAGAATTGTGTTGACGCCAGTGACAAGCGGTTTTATGTGAACAGCCTTTTCATGTTTTGACCTGTCTCCATCTACGATGTGCAGACCAAGAACGGCATTGTGCGCCGTCAATACGTATGCGGTCGTGGACTCT
Source organism: Aspergillus welwitschiae (assembly GCF_003344945.1). Classification (NCBI taxonomy): domain Eukaryota; kingdom Fungi; phylum Ascomycota; class Eurotiomycetes; order Eurotiales; family Aspergillaceae; genus Aspergillus; species Aspergillus welwitschiae. The sequence goes on from NW_020798695.1 coordinate 381,050, forward strand.
TCATGGCTAGACGCACAACCAGCCAGAATCCAATCCGGTCCCTGATATTCAGCGCTTGCAGCGACAAGACTCGCACTGGACTCCTGAGCAGAGAAGAACAAGTCAAAAGCTCTCACAGACTGTCCTCCCCAGGCGATGAACCGGGCATGTGAGGGTCCGGCAACTTGCTCTTGTTGGCTGAGAGCAACGAACCCGTGCACATGGTTTCGCTTGAAAGCCTTCAGCTCTGCGAGCAGATCTCCGCTCCCTTCGTCAATGAGTCGGATATAAGTGCCTTGGGCTTGAAGTAGAAGCTTGACATCCCTCAACTCAAGCGCTTTGAGCGCCGTTACGGGGACGCAAGTGTCGATGTGCTGGAGACGGTCAGCAATGCTGAGTGTAATTGATATCTGGTACTACCACTGACCTCAAGGGAGGGATGCATTCTTCGAGGCACATTATCTACAAATGGTGGCTTCCCCCGCATGGTGATCATCGTTCAAAATTCCAGAATTTCCATCCACAGTAAATATGCTTACGTAATGGGATGGTGGGATGTTGATATGGCACGTGACACAGCATGCCAGAATCTGAGCGCGTGTATTCGGATACGGATTTGCATTTGCTAGTGATCATACGCCACAGACAAGCCATATTCCATTAACAGGGAACTCAGTCAATGGAGGATACTCGTATGGCATCTGTTTGAAATTGATTCCGAAGATGTTTATAACCTCACCCCTTGTCAACACTACAATGTATGCAATCCATGGCTCAACATGATTTAGATCGATCGTCACTCTTTGGATGGATTTTTTTTGCTTGTACTATCTCTGGCTGCCAATTACTGTACGTTTTCAAGAGTGAGGGTTAAGTATCTGGACGAGACTGCATTATTCCTGCCGAATACTACTACGCATCTTGTGTGACAGGATAGAAAACAAGGAGAAATAACAGTCAAGATGGGTAAGGTCAGCGCTCATTGTTGCCGTGTGGGAAAGATCACACCGAACAAAGAAACAAGGGCAGTAGTAGCCGTGCAAAGGGAGAGTTTTGTACAAAAGTAGCTGCGGTGCCGGGTAAGTGGGAACGGCTAGGAAGACCAGCCTAACAAAATGCGGTCCATGCTGAGACAGCAGGTGGACTCCACAGGCTTATATTCAAGCTTGAAAAGATTAGGAGACTTAACTTCACCACTGGGAAAGCAGGTTGACCGAGGACCTGTGGGGCAGAGTTGATGAGGGTGCAACTCCTGGTGACGATATGACTTCGTGATCCAGAGGGTTAAAGGAGTACAAAACCTAGCGTAGGCTACTGCCGAATCCCATCTGGAAGGGGTATAAGTGCCTGTGCCACACGAGCTTGATAGTTATAGGCGAAAGGAAGGAAAAACTCTGCATAACATCATGTGTTGACGGGAGATGAACAAGGCCACCCCACCGTTCGTCATGATGTTGCAGAATCACTAAGCAAGTGCCGCTGGACCCGAGTTCCAGGAGTTCTGGTCCTGGACGATCCGAATGCGGAGACGGTCGATCACCTAGGCGATGGGCACTATCTGGGCCTACTATCTGTACGTTTATATGAGACTAAATTATAGTCCCGCAGCGGTCTGGACTATCGCCTTGATTATCTCGATCGTGTGTCTCGAAAAGGGGGATTCAGGTGGAATTGCTCGAGCCACCCACCGGAGAAGCTCTGTAGAGGACATCTACCTGGAATAAGAAAGAAATCAATTAGATTGAATCATTGCGGGCATGAGACAAACGAAAAACCCAGCTAGCAAGCCACAAAACAGACACCAACACCTTATGAGAATAGCTCAAACTCTGTATGACATTGACGAGTTGGCCAAACTTTCGCTTCATCTGTGGACTGATCGAGGGACCAGGAATCGATGACATCAGCTTTTTTTGGGCGGATTCTTTGGGTTGTGATGACGTCGCGGGTCCCGGGGAAACCAGAGAAATATGGTTATATATGAAGCTTGCAGTGAGAGAGTAGATCCCAGTTCCCCTGCGAATCCCCTTATTTATTCCCTATAGGCTGTTCCTCCGGTTCCTCTGGATTGAAGTTAATTGCAGAAGGAAATTTGCCAATCGCCTTGCGTTGCTCGTGATCAACCCCAATTCCTGCCTGATTTCACCTTGTAATACTGGAGCCTCTCAATCGGGTTTAGTGCTGGTCTAGTCTCGACGTCACGAACGAGACTCTAGAGTTGCAACCAAAGCATTTCATTTCCAGCCCAACTCGCTCCACTCTCCCTCCCCAGCCTTCAAAGGGGAAAAAGTACCCAAAAGCCCACTCCTTTCCCACCCCGGCTCAAGTGAAGGAAATTCGAAAGTGTCATTGATCCATCTACTTCATCGGCTCTCAAGCGTGGTTCCTTACCTTCATCACCACTCACCCACCTTTCCACTGCGGACCATCTCGTGTCTCGATCTCGGACCCGTTGCATTGCCCACCCTCTCGCCTTGATTCCTCTTCCGTCGCATCCCGTTGCGCCCTCTGACACACGTCACTCCTGCGCAAAGAAATCTCTTGAAAGCTACCGCCTCGTCCGATTCGCAGCCAATCTCGGCGGCTTTCTTCTCTATTCCTTCGTTTCATCCCTTGTGTCTAACATTTCGCACTCGGACAATTCGCCATGCATCGCACCTATTCTATGCGCCAGTCGCGCCTGCCGACGGCCTCGCAGATTGAGAATCCTCCTCCGCCATTGTCTTCCACCAAGACAAACAGAATCTTTGGAAAGGGCGGTTTTGGTGAGTCGTCTCCTGGAATGGTTGGGTCTTTGTTCTGGATGGAGGCCAATGGCTCTGGTCACTCCCCTATGCTAGGGGTCTGGACAACTGCTATTTGCTGAGAACAGACTGAGCCTTGTATGGTGACTATACTGACATTTATCAATCCAGGCCATGCCTTGCGCAAGAACACGGCTGGCGCCTTCGGGCCTGACCTCGCCAGAAAACTCTCCCAATTGGTGAAGATGGAGAAGAACGTCATGCGCAGCATGGAGATGGTCTCTAGGGAGCGTATGGAAACTGCTGTATGTTCGCGTACTGGCTTCTACTTGTGAAGTACGACAACTAATTCATGGTGCTTGGCAGCAACAACTCTCCATCTGGGGTGAAAACTGCGACGAAGATGTTTCCGATGTCACCGACAAGCTGGGCGTCTTGCTCTACGAGATTGGCGAATTGGAAGATCTCTTCGTCGACCGCTATGACCAGTACCGTGTCACCATCAAGAGCATCCGCAACATTGAGGCTTCTGTTCAGCCCAGCCGCGACCGTATGTGCTCTCTGTTCCAAGCTACCGAATTTTAATACTAACATGCATACGCTTATAGGCAAGCAGAAGATCACCGATGAGATTGCTAAGCTCAAGTACAAGGACCCCAACTCTCCCCGCATCGTCGTTCTGGAGCAAGAGCTTGTCCGTGCCGAGGCCGAATCCCTCGTGGCTGAAGCCCAGCTCTCCAACATCACTCGTGAGAAGCTCAAGGCAGCCTTCCAGTACCAGTTCGATGCGCTCAGGGAGCATTGCGAGAAGGTGGCCCTCATCGCTGGTTACGGCAAGCACCTCTTGGACCTGGTTGATGACACGCCGGTTACTCCCGGCGAAACTCGCCATGCCTATGATGGATATGACGCCAGCAAAGCTATCATCCAAGACTGTGAGGAAGCCCTTGCCAACTGGGTTACCTCCAAGGCATCGGTCAAGCCCACTCTCTCGCAGCGCTCGCGCACCCTGTCCCAGCGTCACCGTGAGACCCTCAAGGGCCGTGAAGGCGTCGATCTTTCCGGACAGGACCAGCCCATGGGCCGTGACTCTTGGGTACCCGCGGATCAGCATGCGACCTACCAGCACGAGGTAGAGGACGGTGAGGAAGTGGCCAGCACCGTGGATGGAGAGTCGCGGGGTCGAGAAGAGGAGCGGGAGCCCGTCACGGTGTCTGTTTAAAATAGGATGAGAAAGTGGTGAAGACCAGTTTACCTTGGTGGATCATGTACGCTCTTTGAGACCGCCAGAGTACTGATCGATTCTCTCATCTTTGTCTCTATATTTGCGGTTTGAGATTCCCGCTTGTTATGTTGTTGTTCTTCCTTGATGCCTTTTGTGTTTCTTTACCCCTAACGAGTTTCCTGTTACCTTACGATTAATTCAACCCCTGACGACGCATGTCCCGACCCTAATATCGAGACATTCTCCTGTTGGTGAAGGAATTGGAATCCTACACGAGCGGTGAAAAATGTTCGCGATCCAAGGAGACATAGCCGGGTCAAAGGGGAACTTACTCTATTGTCGAACTGATTAATGTATTACTATACCACCTGCGAGGAGGATGGGGACAGAAAGAAGGGGAGAGAAGGAGAGAGAGAGAGTATCTATAGTTGATGCATTCCTTGAGTTCGTCTCGTGCTCGTGGTTTGAATCCGTGTGTTTTGGGATAGGAGTAGGTACTTAATGAACTTGTTAATGAGCTGTGCAATGGCCTGCATTCGATCCAATTCTATTAAACAAGTCCCACAACAGCTGAAGTCACATTCGTTAGTTCACCCTACAAAGTAGCTACTACTAGTAGTATGTTTACAGCCTGGGTTTGGTTTGCTATTTACTCATACTTACTACTAAAGCAACATACAAAGCACAAATCAGAATGAAAAACCCCCCACCCACCCCACGTCCAATACGATCTAGCCAAACAATCGTGACCATCTCTCTATATCACGCCATTCCATCGTAACTAAATAAATGTTTCAACTAACTAAGTACATGCGAAAATAGCAGGAAGAATGGCTCCGATAGGCTAGCCCATCTTTTTAGTACTAAGTACTTTTTACTAAAGTTACGTTTCTAATATGATCGATCTTAGTGATGGTATTTCCCCAAGGATATAATAGTCAGATGATAAGTTTAATACGAATGGACGGCTAAATAGCAGTATCAGTTGCATGAAGCCTAAGTGTCTAAATTATGTATGCACACTAAAGAAGAATCAATCAGTTAAAGGAATCATCATGAAAGAGTCTACTTTTGTAAAAACGTTGCGGAGGTACTATCAGCCGGGCTTGGATGGCTGCCTGCTAGTTTGCTTCTTTCCTCAGGCAGTCATTTACTACTTACAGTAAGTAATTAGAGGGTGATGTCACGGGCGGAAGAAATGGCGGTCGGGAGCGGGTGGTCGGTCGGTCGGGGCCACCCAAGGCGGATTCCCCGGATTGATGTTGGGCGCCATGTGACCCTTGTCTTTCTTTGCCTTATGGAGATTATTACTCCGTAGTACTACCTGCTTATGGACGGTGGCTGAATGGTTAAGGGCACCTCATCCAGGGTTCTCGGACTACTGATATAAGTGATATTTCGCTGCTTGATAGGAAATAAGCCGTGCAGTTCATTCTGGCACTTGGGCTCGGCTGAGGCCCGTTCGGCATATAGTAGATAGATGATAATAGTAGTATGAGTCTGAAACACCGTATACAAGAGTCGAGTCTTCGAGACCACTGTTGCACTTGGGCTGGTCAATGCGTTCAACAGCAACAACACCAACACCAACAGAAAACACAAGAGATGAACAAGTAACCCTTCCCAGTACTCCGATTGCGAGGCACGTATGTATATATATAAGGGGTTCAGAGGACTCTATCCCTGACCCCAGCCCGCTGAAAGCTCACAACAACAACCATAAGCGAAACCATGTCCATGGCCCTGAAGAAATAACCGAACCAGGCTGAAGACGACCCACAAACCCTCACCTTCGCACACAAACAGGAGATAGAAGAACATAGGAAACATGTCATTACATCGTCATCTGACTCCATCCTAGGATGGATAACCAGCCTAAAAGAGGGAAACGAAAACAGATGCGACGGGCCACCCAGACTGTGAGTGGACCCATACAAAAGAAGACCCATGGAGGTCCACGCAGGTACTATGTAAATATCGAAATGATTGAGGACGATGAAGCAAGAAAAACAAAAGAAGCTCGAAACAAGAATCAAGGATGCAACTTCTTTTCTTTGACTTCAGTTGTCGGTCCCGACGCCCTTCTTTTTTGGCTGAATATGTTTTTGCCCGGGGCCAGTAGCGTTGGTACCTTGGGAGGCCAAGGCTGCGCTGTCAGTTGGGGGAGGAGCCATCCGAGTCGTGCTGGCTTCGTGCTTTTCGGTCAAGAGGTTCTTCAGCCAGCGGTTCTCCATTTCGAGCTGTGCTACACGCGCCTCGAGAGTCGCATTCTTTTCGGTGGTTTCGCGCACGGTGCGTTCGAGGGCCTGTTCACGCTGTTTCTTCTTCATGCGAAACCGGGCGCTGGCAGCCGTGTTGCGGCGTCGCCGGTCTTCTTCGGCAGCACGGCGGACGCCCTCCTCCTGGCCAAGGGCGGAAGCAAGGTGATCGCCAGGAATCTGCGTGCTGTACTTGCTGTGGTTGATATGACCGTTGGGAGGTGAGATCGAAGAGGAGACATCCGAGGGTGTCATAGCACCCGCACCGTGCCCCAGGTCATCGGGAGGACCATATGAGATAGGTGGATAGATGGGATGAGCTGAGTAGGACAGCATTTGGTCTGTATAGAGCAGTCAATACACTTGTCCCTTGGTAGTAGGTAGCATGGGGTGGTAACACCCGAAGCCAAGAAGTTATATGGAGACAACAACAACAAGAAGAAGGGGACAATGTTCAAGATAGGAAACAGAAGCAGGGGGAACATGGAGCACTTGAAGGGGGCCTTGGATGATCAAGAAGAGTAAGCTCGGCATAAGGGTCCGTTAACGACAGGGTTCCCGACGTTGTCATTGGTGTGAACGATTGCGTGCTCAAATAGAGCGCTCATCCAGACATGGGGATGGCAACCCACCAAAACCTCAAGCTAATGACACCACAGACGAGCGAACAAGCATAGAACCAACACCAAGGTGGGTAAGGTGTCCCGGAGCTGCAGAATTTTCGCAATGCAGCGAAAAAAAATCAACAGAATCGAGAGAACCTCCCGAACAAGTAAAGGGGAAGAGTGGTTACAGAAGGTATTCAATGTGGCCATTCTCAGGCAGCCAGAATTAAAGGACGCAGGGAGGATCATGTTCAAGACAAATCTGGTCACAAGCAACAAGGACAAGGCATCTGCGGTTACATGCGCTTCCACAGCAACTTCCAGCATAATAAAGCCATCCAATGCCGTAGGGCTAACGAAATTAAAGCGAACCACAAAGCACGAAAATTGCGCAAACGATGCAACGATGAGAGTCATAGATCTTGGAGACTTACCATGATACGGATATCCGCGCACATCGATCGGACTGCGTTCGTCCTCAATGCTATCGTACGAACTGACGGAGAGACCGCCCATCCCCTCGGTCTGATCGTAATCCATGTTCAGATTCGAAAAGGCAGCCAGGCCGGTAGAATCTGCGTCAAAGGAATAGTGACGGCTTTTGGCCAAGTTAGGATCGTGTCGAGAGAGAAGGAAGTTGAAGTTTTCGAGCCTATCGAAGCTCGAGGCTGTCTGACGGGCAAGTTGCTCATCTGACATATTGGCAGTGGAGGGAGGTATTTAGAGGGATTCCGGCCCTTGCCCTCTAAATTAGGTTCGTTTTTGGGTATTTTTCTTTTTCGTAACCGCTTGCCTCCCAAATTGCTTGGTGGCTGCGTCCCGGACAGGCAGGATCCAGAAGTGGTTTAGATGACAACAGAATGGTACAGAATTGACAAGCCAATGCCAAACCCCAGATCAGCGTGTAAAAAAAATAAAAAAAAGGAGGGGAAGGGGGGTGTGTGTGAGTGGAAAAGTAAGGTTCGGAGATAATACAGGCTGGCAGGAATATTTCACAGGTTGCAGATTGGGTGACTTGTAGCAAAGATATCTGTTCTGCAATTCACTCCATCACTCGCTATGGCATGGCCCGGGACGGCTAGCCACGTACGCAGAGAAGCACGAGCAGTAATGGGACAATGGGCCGGGAGGGATGGGTGGGAGGGAAGAAGGGGGCGACCGGGAAAGCTAGTCAGGTTGCGATGTGGATCGAGACCAAGCGTGGCCAGATTAAAGAGAGGGGTGGGATTTCAGAGTAGGTAGAGTTAGTTGCAGAAGGAGGAAACGACCAGCAACCAGGACCATGTATCACCAGGGCGAAAAGATGAGAAAAACGAGCGTCAGGCCGGGGAATAAGCACCAAGGACCACGCAGTTGTGGTGATCGTCTCATGCCCGGGCAAGGCTAGCGGATGATCTGATAGAATGGAGAAATGTCGTGATCGCACGCTGTGGTTGGCCAGTCACAGCCTCGGAAATGGCCAAATGATTTCACCGCTTTAAGTGGGCGGGCAGTTGCGGAGGAGTCCGGAGAGCGGGAGGGAGGAGAAGATGGATAGATATAGTTTCCAAGGGGAAGAAGAAACAAAAATAGTTGGGGAGGAGGGGGGTGGGAAAGATAAAACAGAAGGAGATTGGATCGGGGATAGATTTTGGGGGAAGGAGAAGGGGAAAAAAAACCAGTTACTTACTCATTCCAGAATGTTAAGAAGGTCCAGTAGGGGAGAGGGAGGGGGGGAGGAGCACGGCACTGGGCAGCACCACTACTAAGACAGTACGTACTAACCAACTACTATACTGACTACTCCCACTACTTACTACTTCCAGTATAATGCGGACGTCAACCTGTTCGATCATCGCCCGGACACGACAAAGACAGGCGAACGCCGTCCGAGAGGAGCGAAAAGTCCCTCCCAGTCCCGCCCCGTCGACCACTGAAAAGGGGAAGTGCCACGGCACGGAGAACAATTGGTAATCATGGGTAATTTTGATACCCACATCTGAGTGTGGCTTAACTATGAGTCTAGCATTTCCGTTACCAGAACCTTACAGCCAACGACCATCCATGATCCAATCTAACATTATCCGCCGCAGATTAGTGTGGCCCGTCTTGGGATTAGCTTTCCACCAGGGGTTGGACCATGAGCCAATCCCCTTCCCTGAGCACTGTCTTCTCCCAGATATTAATATTCTCTTCCAGTCCACCCATCGCTGAGCCAGACCTCGGTTTCTCCACTGCTCTCACAAAAGCACCTTGTCCGAGCCCTGGGATATTCTGTATTTGCCGTTTCACTATTACTCGGAGCAAATCATAATCAGTTAAACGCGTTGCTGAATGACGCGGTCCTCCCGGTCGTTGATTCCTTCCTTGATCGAACTTTCGAGGCATCTGGATTCTGGATAGCTAACTAACTAACCATAACTACTGACTAACATGCAAGCTTGGCGTTTCCGTCCGTCCGTCTCCTGAATCCATCTTCTGCTCCTCTGCCTCTATCTCTACTGGAGGGACTGCTTTCCCCGCGCTCCACGGCGGAAAATGACCTCACTGTGCTGGTGGCCATCTGTGTTTGGCTATGATCGGACCGATCGACACCACACTGCTCCCCAGTCCAACTTCCTCAACGTATCCATCGGGTGGAAGATCTTTCTCCCCTTACATAGTCCTGTCAAGTTCCGCGGATTTGGTTAGTTGGGTCCTCGACTGGCCTGCAGAGTATACTTAAGTACGGTTCTTACACCTGCACTGGTTGCGTTGCACAAGTTCCGCAATGTGCATTATCTGGACCATGCGGTTGCTGTCAATTACAGTTGATTCTTCGCGGGTCACCACAGACTACGCACTGTATTGGACTGGTTAGTCAAAATGGTCCCTGATTGACGGGAGTTCTCCGGTAAGTGTTACTGACCTAGCCTCTCATTGCGTACCCACTGCATCCTGCTGTCATTCAAAAAGACCTCCCCGATGGATGACACGGTCCACGGAGAAGTCTCGAATCTTACGGAGAGTGGATGTCCTCTTCTCGGGACCATCTCGGCGCCGCAATGGACCACAATAACTCCAATTATGCATTAACCTACGTAAAGAAGGCTTACCACGTCGACAACCTAATAGGCTTTTCCGCGTCCGACTGGATTGACTACTATCCACTTCTCCAACCACCTACTGCGCCGCTGGAAGTTGATTCTCCACTGCCAATTTGTGCCTCATGCCACCCATCTTCATGCTTGACTTCTTCCTGCCCACTTGCCAAGAAGTAGTACATGAAATTTTAGCTCATGTCTTACTCGTGCAGTAGCAATGCCTATAGGGCTCGTATATTCGGGAGATGTTTCCTTTTCGGAATGTATACATATCCACTAGGAAGAGACCAAGCGTAATATCTAACATAACTACGAGAGATGCCGTTCCAGGCTGCGGCTTTTAAGTTTCGTGAGCTGACTCGGTGTTTCTAGTCCTTTGCTACTTGAGTGGCGTAGATTGCCACTTGCTACAGCTAAAGCCTAGAGTAGCCGTAAATTGCTTAGCACACCAATGGTTACTAGGTATCGCCCCGGCCGGATTATGTTCTACTACGCCAGTTTGTATAGCAGAGTTGCGAACCTCGGAAATGTACCACGGCAGTAATCTAATCGGGTATGGTTTACGAATGCTAATCGTATGCAACTGTCTGTTGTTGTACAGACGGTACGCAATAACTACACCGGCTGATGAACTAGCACGTGCTCCAGTGTTTACCAACGCGGAAGACACGATCTATCTATTCTTCGGCCGTCAAACTTTCTCCCTTCTCCTGTCTCTCATATACTCGCTTTTTCTACTGCTCGAAAGGCTTCACATGGAGAGGGAAAAGGTGACTCAATCCGATTAGACAAGAATTGATACTACCTTTACCGAGACCAGGAGCCATTATGGTGGGCACCGAGTCAGCAGTCAAGGCAACGGATAGCAACAGAACGATACTCACTCAATAGCGTGCGCGTCTTTTACCAAGCTCTGACTCTTTCATCAAACAGATGAGCATGCATCCATTAAATAATCTGTTTACGTCCCAAGATGACATGTCATAACTCCCGCGCCCCCCGGGACAATCAGCTGAGCTGAGCAGGCAAGTTCTATTTTGCTCGTTGGGGAGGCGAGGAGGAGAGAGCACTGCATCTTCCACGAAATGCGGGGGAGATTGAGCTTTCCTGGACGGGGGAAGTCCAATGAAAGTCTGACGCGGGCTTTTATCTGATCGGACTCTGACCTTTAGTCTAAAGCCTTAGTCGCTGCAACAACTATGGGTTCGTAAGGCTGCCATACCGCATGATTTCTTGCTTTAATCCTCCACCCCGTGCTAACAATGGGCTTCTGATAGTGATTTACCCTCTTCATTAAAAGAACCCCCGAAGCTCGGAAAGCTAGCCTGAGAAATAGCGATCGTCTGGACAAAATCTCTACGGCAGAGTTACGCATACCTTCAGTGTTGCAATGGCGTATATGGCAGGCATCCATAGGGTTCTTCGAGATAAATTAGGCCACGAAGGAAGCCCAACACTTACTTTGAGTGCATCTGCTGGGTAGTCATTATAATATATCCAACGGATTCTAAGGAGCGACGCTCATTGGTACACACAAGTTTGCAGCGTTCGGCGGCATTAAGCATACCCAATGAGATAGAGGGTGTCTTGCTGGATTAGGAGGGATTGCGTCCGAAAGGCAGACGCTGGCAAGACTGTAAAACGATGAGTACTGGGCCTATAAAAGGTATGCATTTGGTTCATTCAGAGCAAACAGGTGCGAGCAGGCTTTTGAGTCAGTAGCTGACAGGGATTCTAAATCGATTCTAGAATTATCAATTCATCACTGGCATTACCGACGACATTGAAAAAACCATGGATTCAAGCCGTAGAGAAGCCTTTGCCCTGTCTCTATTCACCAGATCACTACATCCCCTTACTGTTTGGAATAAACCAGATAAGAGTCTGAACGGATGAAGTCTCAAAGCGAATAAGCGCCAGGGTTCAAAGAGCAGTTCTTCTGGAATGGACTAGAGATACAATCGAACGAACCATCGGCGCCAACGAGCCCGACGGAGACGGAAGCGACGAGTGCCGACCGCCGAGCGCCTCAAAGGCTAGAGCGTCATTAATAATCTTGGCGATGACCCTCGGTTGGCTGTTCAAGAGGAAAAGGAAAAATCTTGCCCAACGTTGGTCATCTGCTGGCAGTTGCTGTAATATCAGCAAAAGTGAGCGAAGGGTCCATTTCACAAGCACAGTATATGTCGCTTCGTCCCTGATCTTGCTCTACATCGACCTTCCCCTTTTCCCTCGCTTGCTGGGCGGAATAAACTGCACGCCACTTCACCCGAATCTCCAGCGCTAAGCGGGACCGGCTCTGCCATATTCGATCCATCGCGTGAAGCGCTGTCATAGGCGCGCCGTCAGCTTCCAACTAACTTTCGTTTTCCTGTGTATATCATTGCTTGTGTGATCGGAGCGCCTTGAATATTTTTTTTTAGTCTGCTTTTCACTTTTGCCTCCCGTTTCTATGCTCTCATAACTGTCAGCCAATCAATACCGGCCATAATTTTCTAGTGCTTTTATCGCAGACAAGACGACTGGCTGCTCTGTCTCCATCCGGTCCACTAAGCCCCCCTATGGGCCTTCCTTACTCATGGTCACAGTAAACAGTTGCTTTGTGCATACAAAGCCATGCAGGACTCAGAAGTAGCTGCGGGATTGTTGCCCTCATGGAGTGTGCAAGATAACCATCCCATCATCCAGAAGGGTGCAGGCACCCACAGCGGCCAAGATCTGAGGATCCGGAGGCGCAACCCACTGGTGAGCGACATTCTCCCCGCTCTTGGATGTACATCAATTGAGCTCATTGTGACAGGCATGCGAAGCGTGCTATAAGAAAAAGGTCAAATGCGAGACCGAAGGTTCAGGTACAACATGTATACAATGTCTGCGTCGTAATACAACCTGCAAATTCACCACGAGGAAAGAAAAACGAGAAGACCTAAAAAGGTAACCATCTACTGTCTAGATGCTCCACACAACTTCGACCCGAAGACACTTGCTAACAAAACACCCGTAGGGCGCACTACGTGAGAACTCTGGAAAACCGGGTGAGGAGAACAGAGTCTATCCTCAGAGCCGCTGGTCTTCTAAGCGATGACCTGATGAGTTTGGATGGCGGCCTCAGCGACGATGATGGTGATAGAAGGCCCGACTATGGAAGTGACTCGGGAGATGAATCCATCTCGCCTTATTTTAGCCCCCGCGAGGTCTCCAGCCGGCGTAGTTCGGGGGCATTGACTTCGGATGGCTCAAGGGACTATGATCATCTACAGTACCGTGCACCAACGGAGAACGACGCAGGACCTAGTACATCTTATGCCGCCCCGTCCCGTCAGTCACTTGGCCCTAGCAACTCATCTAAACTCCCAGAAGACGGGAGCTCCCCATCAAAAAAGTGCTCTCACACTCACGCCCCGGTGTTTAAGTTGGATAGCAGAGAGGACGACAGGTATTATGGTATGACGGTCGTCTATTATGCCACTTTTTCGCATCCGTTTTGGTTTTAACCTGTACTAGGTCGGTCATCTTCTTTGTCCATTTTATCACGGGAGGCCCTAGAATGGATAAAGCACAAGACGGGCGAAGACAAGATCTTAAACGTCGTATTTTCTGACTCCAATCGAGATAACGCCTGGGATGCCTGGCGACCGGAAGTATTCCATGACCTGTTTGCCTCGCAAGTGTTCAAGCCTTTACCCCCGAGAGCCGAGGTATTCACTCTATTGCGGGACTATTTTCGCACTGTGAACCGCCTATTTCCGCTTTATCATGAACAGTCTTTCATGCAGCTCGTGGAGTGGCAATACACACAGCAAACGTGTGATGATGCTGCCCGATGGGCCAGTATCAACATCATACTTTCGTTAGCCTACGAGTACCGCTTTTCTAACTGCCAAAAGTCCGAGAAAGATCGAGAACGCGCGTGGCTATACTATAAGAACGCAATGTCAGTCTTTGCGGAGCTCTCTCTGCGACGGACTGACCTCCTAAGCGTGCAAGCCCTTCTAGGCATGGCTTTCTTTCTGCGGGGGAATTCGGGGACTCAGTCAGCATTACCAATAATCACGGCGGCCATGCGCATTTGCCAGCGGATGGGTCTACACCGCAATATACCAAGGCCCTACCTTACCCCGGAGGAACAGGAACAAAGAAGAAGGGTATTTTGGATTGCATATATCCTGGATCAAAGGTAAGACATGCAAATGTCAAACCTACAGTCCCTCTTTCATTGCGAAATTCTTCTGGGCCTTGCTAACTAATGCCTGTTTACAGTGCCTGTGTTCGATCAGGAAGCGCCCCAGCCCAACACTTCGAAGACTTTGATGTGGACTTTCCTGTTGATCATATTCACGATCCATTTGTAAAAGCTCGCGACGGCTCGTTCTTCCGTCATCTTTGCCAGATTACGGTGATAAAAAGCCGCGTGTTCAGTAAGCTTTATGCAGCAAAAGCTTTGGAGAATAAGTCACCCGAGGAGATCTACAACAATATTCGGGAGCTACACGATGAGCTTGAGGAGTGGAAACGTGTCAATGCGCTCGAGTTTCGAATGAAACAAAGAGGTGCTGGTCAGGACTTCCTGCTCGGCTTTGCCTCGGCAGGTCTTCAGTTTGTCTATTATAATACCATGATTATGATACATCGACTGCCTCTGATGATTCAATTTGCTTCGGCGCACTACATCGCAAGAGGCCACCACCCCCCAATGGATTATGACTTGATCTCGAGCGAGGCGTCTGCTTCAGCTGCGATCTGCGTTCAAGCCGCCCGGGACACCGTGAGGCTAGTGAACAATTTGCCATGGGGTGATATTGCTTGGATATGGTAAGCAATAAATAGAACCCTTGTCTGCGCAGCGGCCTTTTATGACGACTGACAATGCCCAGGTCCTTACTGTATTACATCTTTCTGGCAGTCATGAACATTTTCGTGAATATCCTACGAGATCCGCAGAACGAGAAAGTCAAAGACGACCTACAATCCCTGAACATGGCGGCGACGTTCTTCGCAACCCTCATTCCCGGCGACGGGCCTGGTCACTACGCTCGCTTTATGACGAGGATGTGTGCCAATTTCGAGCGCGTAGCCAGAGTTGTCGTCGAACGAAATCAAAGAACCGTCAAACCCAGTGAAGCGAAACATCACAGTTCATCCCGCAAAAACAGCACTGCCGCAAAGGATCAGAAATCTGTGCGTGCAGCATCCCCTCAGTCCTTACGCACAACCACCTATCCTACATCCGAATCAGGCCTTCCCGGGCCTCCCTCCGCCCGCCCCTTAAGCATCGACATCCCGAATCTTGAAGGCCTTCCCCCGGTTAACTCCGCCGGCTACGTGGTCCCCGACAATCTCACCCCCAGTCCAGTCCAGGGTCCGACATTCTCCCACCCTGTCACGACCATAACCACGCAGCCTCTGTCTCAACCCGCACCTGCACCTCCATCCGCTCCCTCTCGATCCTACGATAGCCCTTTACCATCAGGTCTCGAGAGCTCCTTCTTCCCCATCACAGTCAACAGTGACGGCTTCAATTTTTCCCAGCCTGAACTATGGCAGATACCCTTAACAGCAGATTGGGAAGTCACCCCACACGCCCTAGGCAGCTTGTTCGGGCCCGACTTCAATTATCTTTTCCCGGGGCAAGCAGACCCAAGCAGTAATGAATTTCAACCGACGAGCCAGGCTGCCGGCCAACCCATGACAACTGCACCAGCGCCCATGGATTTCGCTTATGCCAATACCATAGCCGAGGCGCAAAATTCGAGCCGGAGTCGCAACCGCAATCAGCATGGCGGGGTGCCTACCACTGCAGATCAGTCACTGCAAGAGAACGAGATGTGGATGGCCGGCATGTATTCGAATCCTTATAATCTCCCACCCTAACCAAACCGATATTCTCAGCTTTCATGTGCGAAACTGAGGAATAAATTTGTACATACCGAGCATGAGTGACGATCAGATATCTACGTTATGATTTAATATCTACTAGATATAGGTGGATATAGTCGTGAAAATCGTGGATATAGTCCATTTGTACTGCACCTTGTACCGTATGTAAACCAGTAAACCTGCAACCAGTAACCCCATGAAAGAAACAAAATACACAGTGTAAAATAACAACCCCATCCCCCTTTTCCTTGTTGATAAGCCCAGAGAAAACGAAAAGGACACTCCAACCCAAACCAACCAAAACACCACCAGCCCCATCCATATACAAAACCGGATATTAAAAATACCTACAAAACGAAACAGAGAAAGAGATAAAGACACGCCTCATCAAAAAGTCACCCAACTAAAACACCACCCCACTAAGTTTCCTAACCGCCATACTCCAAACCCCACCCCCAAGCTTCAACGCAGACACATCACCACCCTTCTTCTCCCCACCACCACGCAGGCCCTTAGAGAGAATCTTGCGCATCTCCACCTCCGAAAGACCAGCCTCATTCCCACTCCCGAATCCATAAACTTTACTAGCGATCACATCGGTCTTGATATCCAATGTACCAATATCGCTCTTGTCACTGCTCTCCTGGCCCCCCGTGGTATTGTGCAGGATGCGTGTTGTGACTGCAAAGTCAACGTCGATGCGTCGGCGCTGGCTTTGCGGTGTATTACCCGTGGAGAGGAGAGTGCATCTTGCGCGGAGGGAAGGAGAGGAGTCATTTGCTTCGAGGAGCTTGAGTTTGGTGACGCCGCAGAATTCGAGCATGCGGGCTTCTTCTTCGAGTTTGAGGGTGAGGTCCCAGGCTTGGGAGATGAAGTGGAGGAGGTGTTTGGGGGAGGAGTGTTGGTAGGTGGTGGAGGTGATGTGGGATTGGAGGGATTTGAGGACTAGGAGGGAGATGGGCGAGAGTTGGGCGGTGGGTATAGTGGTGCGCTTGGTATCGGTTGTGGGGGCGTATTTTAGGTCGATTGGTGTGTCTGGGTTCGTGGCGTTGTCAGTGTTGGTGTGGAAGGGGGCAGGGTGGAAAGTGAGTTGGAGTTGGTTGCGATAGGTCATGGTTATGGCTGGGCCGGCGGAGGATCCTTCTGGAGGGGAGGTCGCGGAGATAATGCTCCAGCCTGTTTGGCGCTCCAGGTTGCGAACGGATTCTTTAAGTTCGCTGATCTCTTTGGCGCTCCAGCCGCGGCATTCTTCTTTGATTCGTTCTGCTTCTTCGATCTGGGCGGTGTATTCTGCTTTGAGTGCTGTGCCGGACTCGATCGTATCGGTTTTGGTTTTGAGTTCGTCTTGCATTTCCTGCAGTCGCCGCTTCTTCTCTTCTATTTCGGCTTCCACGCTAGAGAGCTTCTCTCTTGCACTGTGGAGTTTGTCCTGGTCGCAGTTCTCCATCTCGTCTGCTAGTTGCTGGAGCGTCGTGGCTTCTTTTTCGAGTGCGGAATGTTTTTCTTCGAGGCCCGGTACGACTCCGGTCAGGAGGGCTTCATGCTTGGATAGGATATCACCATCGGCTTTCATTTCCTGCACGTGCCGATCAAGTCCGTCTTTCAGGCCCTCGAGAAGCTTCATGCGCCACTCGTACCATGTGGCTTTGCTTTGGAGTCTGGCGTGTGTCTTGACGTTGCGGAACTGGTTGTCCATCAATAGACGGATATCGGGTGGAGCTGTCATGTATTCACGGAACAGCGGCGGGTTTTCGGCGTAGGTTTCAGTTTCAATCGAGCGAATGATCTGTCTTCCTTCCGAAATATACGACTTCAGTTCGCGACAAGACTGCAAGGCTGTTAGTATGATAATAAGAGCAACGTAGGTAGGAGCGCGAAAGCTTACGTGTTGATAGAGCTCGAGCATGGGGACAGTGCAGAAACCTGCTGCCACGCAGGCTTCAAAGTCAGAAGCACTTGACTTAGTCTCGCTCTCAGTCGAAAGCCGCATTGCTCGCTTGGTAGCACTGTCAGGTGCAGTGGTATGCCGCCGTTTTGTCGTTGTGAGCTCCATGAAGTGGATGTTGGTCATGTTCAAAAAGTCCTGCAGCTGTATTGGCTCAAACTGTTGGCCAGGCTCTTCAGCAACAGCGTCTTGTTCTTCCGTAGGTTCGGCACTAGACGGTGACTTTGAGGACACTCGACCTGGTTTCTCCGGACTGGTCGCCAGGGAGCTGCCTTTCGGCTCCTGGAGAGGAGTGGTGCTCATCTTTAACGGAGATCCGCTGAAAAGTTTGAGAGGCGAACGAGCTGTACGACCAACCGTTTCATCCTTGGACGGCGGTGCGGGAAGCTTGATGTTCTTCACTGGACTCACGTTTTCACGCCCTCTCAAACGCTTTGGTGTGCTATCAACATCTTCATCTTCCATATCCAGCTCGACTGGCCGTTTACCGAGGACGCCACGAGCGGCGCCAACATGCAAGCTCTTTCTCCCACGCATTTTGTTCTTCTTCGGGGTAAGACTTGAGATCATGTCTTTCAGGTGAGCTGTGGGATCGCGATCATTGAGGGGTGGGGGCGGAATGTGCCCATCTTCCCGGTTCTCCTCCTCTTCGCGCTCTCTCTCAACCTCCTCCTGAAGCTTCACGGGATCCTCGAAGCGCACTCCCTGTTTAGATGGCTCCTGGGGTATGAACTGCGGCGCCTCTTCACCTATCGATCGACGCTTGTCAAGCATAGCAGCCACCTTAGGCGACCCAAGGCCTTCTTTGTCGATCCCCAGACCTGAAGATCGCCTCTTTCCATGAGGTTGCAAGACAAAGAGAGGAGCAGACTCCCCAGTTCCAGTATTTCCAAAAAGACTTTTACGCCTTGGAGATTTCTTCCCGCTTGTAGGTCCTGCAGGGTTCGGCTGCGCTGGCTTATCGGGCGATGTACTCTGGTTACCAGTGGATTTAGACGGAGTATCAGCAGGCGAAAGTCTGCTGACCTGTAGCGCTGGTTGCTTCGGGGATGGCTGTGATGTCTGAGAGGTTGGTGTGCTCAAAGCAGCATGGCTTAGGCTTTGTCGCGTCCGTCTGGATCTCACACTCGCCAGGCTAGGGCTTCCGTTTTCTGAAGCAACAGCAGCGACATGGAACGATGCGGGTGATTTAGCTAGGGACTGACGAGCGGGTTCCTGAGAGGGCGAGCTACCCAGGCGAGCAGCAGTCGGTTCGACATTTGGCTCTACTTCCATTGGTTCGGCGGCCTCCTGAGGCTCTGCTTGAGGTGATATTATCTTACCTACGGCGGCGGTGAAATCCATGCCCTGGGTTTGATCCTCATCTTGTGCTTCGCTTTGCTCCTGGGCTGCAGGAAGTATGCCACCAATAGCCCCAGTCATTTCCATGTCCATCCCCTCATCCATATCATCGTCTCCGTTCTCCCAAGCAGAGAAGTTTGGTGCCTTGGTGTTTGGCGTGAAAGACTCTGCTGAACCATAGTCGTTCTCGTTGGCCACATTAGCCGTTAGCGGTTTGTTCAGAACTCCACCAACGACCGACGTGAACTCCATTGTCATCTCTTCGTCTTCGTCTGCGTTACTGTTGGCTCCTGTTGACTTGGCTGGCGAAATAGGTTGCGCGATACCTCCAACGACATTGGTCAATTCCATGGTTTGTTCATCGTACACGGTCTCCGCGCCAAGCGACATGCGACTCCTCGTGCTCTGACGACGGCTCTGCCGGCCTGGAAGAATACGTCCGATGGCATTCGTCACTTCCATGCTGAGATCCTCATCCCCGTTGTCGCTTTCCGCATCAACCTCAGCCGGTTGGTCGGCCATGAACCCTGAGGGCTGGACATTCTCTTGATCATGCCGAGCGCTAATGTCTTCCCAATCAAAACTTTGGCGTTCTCCTTTCTTGATCCACGGTTGGAAGGCGCCTGTGATCTCCTGATCGGCGATCTCCATCGACATGTCACCGTCGTCATCGTCCTCAATTCCACGAGTGCCTGCTTCTCGGGCCGCTTGCCGTAGAGCCTCATTCAGCCGGGCACTGGAGCTAGTGCTAGCCTCAGACCCATCTGACCGAGCCGTGACTGCAGAACGAGCGGTCATATCATCCATACTCATCGCCGTACTTTCCCCGTCAGAGCCGGAAACGGACGAGTTGTCATCGTCATCGATGTCTTCCTGCGAACCTTGTAATCCGGTATATTCACTGCCGTCCGCCGAGCTCCCGCTGAATGGGCTTGAAGACATTTCCTGCGACGACGTTGAGCGGTTCTGGAGCTGCTGTAGATCTGGGTACTGAATGGGGGAAAAGCCGATATCTGATTCTGCGTCCAGTTCGGGAGAAGGGGGATCTTCCGGGGGATTCTTTTGCGCAGGGGTCTGGTTTGCCAGGGACGATGCACGTCTAGTTGAGTTGGAGGTAGACGAAGAGGTCGAGTCATCAGGTATCTCCACAACATTCCACGTGTGCAATGTTGCTTCGGGGGCAAATGATACACGGCGGTTTGCTGTCGCAGTCTGTCAGCTTAATGCTAAAATCGGAAAGCTTGATATCACAAACCCATGGATTTCCGGCGCGCCTCTCTTCGCTCAAGGATCGTCTTGCGCTCCCGCTCCCGTTGTTCCTTCTCTTCCCGCTCTCTCACCGCGGCCATCTCATCCCGGATTGAAGCGGCGGTGAAGCTATCGAAAGGATTGGACGGGTCGTCGCCAACAGAGCCGGACGGTTGTGCCGGGGTATCGAAGTCTATTAACAGGCCCTCTTTGCCCTGATCCGGGGCTTCGCCGGTGCCGTCATTGTGTGGTGGACCGCGAGCGGGAGTCCGTCTGCGTGTCTCCTCAAACGTGGGAATGTTGCGAACCGGAGACACGGGGACTGTAGGTTTCAGGATAGACTTGAGGGGGAAGGCTGCAGTAGACTTGAACGCGACAAGATTAATCTTAGTATGAGCGACAAATAAGGGCATCGGTGGGTGGCAGAATGCGGAGCTACCTTGCGTCGATTGCCATTCGAATCTTGGAGCGCATCTAGACCACCAGGTCCCAGACTCTTGCTGCGCGACTTTTTATCCTTCGCCGAGAGCTTCGGGCGTTCACCAATCGGTTGAGAAGAGCTGATGTTTGTGGTTGCATTCTCCTTGTCCAAGGTAGAGGCCAACTGCGATCGAGGGACATGGGCGATAGAGCGACGAGATCGCGGGCGGGAAGACCCCGCGGAGTCACTTCGGGACGCCATGGGAGTCTATATTGAGGGGAACATGAAATATAAAGGAGTTATTCAGACAGACAAGTAAACAGCGTCACCCGCGATATCCAACTGATAGTTAGGGGATCAGTCCGGGGAATGACAACAATCAACGAGTTTACTCCCCTAAGTTTCACCATAAACACTTAGATGGACTGGGCCTCGAGCTTCCCGCGCGTCACCCGGTCGGCGCTCATGTGACCGGGGGATGTAAACAAACCAAAACGGATAGCCCTAGCCGAGTCCCAAAACAGACTAGCGCCCCCATCGCACACTCACAGGCCGAATATCCGCCATCGTCGAATAAATCTTCTCCAACATCGACGTCGACCACCGCAGGCCCCGACACCCACCCTCCGCGACGAATTATACCACCCAGCTCGACTTCGCTTCCTCGTCGGACTGAATTCTCGCAACAATGGCGACCGAGTTGACCGTCCAGTCGGAACGTGCGTTCCAGAAGCAGCCTCACATCTTCGTCAACCCCAAGGCTCAGGCGAAGAGCAAGAAGGTTGGCACCGGCCGCCGTTGGTACAAGGATGTCGGTCTGGGTTTCCGTACCCCCAAGACCGCCATTGAGGGCTCCTACATCGGTATGCACGACCTATGTTGAAATTTTATTTGCGGCGTTATCGACTTCCGATCATGCGGGACCGGGACTGGGAATCTTTTGGAGGCTATGGGGAGATGAGAATATGCCGCATGGAGAAGAGAGAAATCACCTGGAAAGCGCCAGCATGAGTCTACGATAAAATGCAACTATCTTCTGCAAAGGATCGGGATGGAATGCGACAAGAGAAGGAATCAAAGATCAGACCTGGAAAAAGCGCTTGGCGACAGATTTGCGGAACCCGGTTATTCTCATCTCTCAAAGGCTCCGGAGAAGTCCAGTCATGTCGTTTGAAATCTCCAGGTGGGACATATCACTGATATCGAACAGACAAGAAGTGCCCCTTCACCGGTCTGGTTTCCATCCGTGGCCGTATCCTGACCGGCCGTGTCGTCTCCACCAAGATGCACCGTACCATCGTCATCCGCCGTGAATACCTCCACTACGTCCCCAAGTACAACCGTTACGAGAAGAGACACAAGAACCTTGCCGCTCACGTCTCTCCCGCTTTCCGTGTTGAGGAAGGTGACTGGGTCACCGTCGGCCAGTGCCGCCCCCTGAGCAAGACTGTACGTCAAACTTTCCTCGGGATATCTTCTATGGTTACTGGTGGCAAATGCATTCCTTTCCTATACGCCTGAAAGGATATGGATGATGTCCAGCGCTATCGAAGATATTCTACATGGATCGCAAAAATATATACGTCAGATGCGCTAACTTACTATTCAGGTCCGCTTCAACGTCCTCCGTGTCCTGCCCCGTACCGGCAAGGCCGTCAAGGCTTTCTCCAAGTTCTAAGCGTCTCGATGAGGAAGGGTGTGTTTTCGCGAGGACGAACCTAGGGCAGCGGCGTGACTGGATATAAACGGAATAGTTTCTAGGGTTGGGATTGTTTCACGATTTCATGTCCCAGGTACCCTTGTGGAAGGAATATCCAATGAAAAAATTACTTTGATTCTCCCACATAGACTTTTATATCTGTACGAAAGCTCAGAGCACTGAGGGAGGGTTCAGTATGCTAGTGTGAAATCTAGCCTTTCTAATCGAGTCACTGTCGCTTCCATTTGAGTCCTTTTGTAATGTTCCTTATGGCTTATATCGGCCCGTGCCTGGTTCGGACGCGTCAACCAGTCAGGGTTATAGTAGGTTCCTTCCATTCAGCTAGATACATTCCAGTGGCCCTTAAAATACCTCCAGCTCATTAATCAGACATCACAGTCCTTCCCCTCGTACTACTGTGCACTTTTCCTATCACACCCCGCCGATTCCTTCAATCTTCTTCAATAATCGTTCCACATGTGGGGCAGAAGGAGGGACGAGACTACTACAGAAGCCAGCGTCTTCGGCGTTCCCGATCTCTCGCAAACCAATCGTGAGGCAGATCATCCTCAGACAGCTCACAGGACAGAGTCTTAATATCATGCATTATGTCGCTTTCGCCTTCCACTTCAGATGTGCCCTGCATTTCCTGGGTATCATTAGTGGATGGTGGCTGCATATAAGATTGACCATCGTCCTCATCCAATTTCGCTTGTTCTTGAACCCATCTGCCAGTGTCTGGCTCAAATAACTTGATGGTTGGAGCTCGAACCTGAGATATATTCAAGGATGACAGTGCTTGAGTGTCTTCTTCAGGCCAATCAGTAATCAGCTCGGCTGATTGCTCTGGATCCTGCTCAGAAAATAGATTAATTTCCCGTCCACTGACTTCTTCTATTGTCATTTCATCATCAGTATTTCTTATGAAGAACCAGCCAGGAGTCGAGATGGGATTCCGCCTATGCGCGGCTAACTCGCGGCCCATGCAGGGTGAGCTTGTACCAATTTCCTCAGAGTCGCCATCACTTATAGTATTCTCGTTTGATGCAACAGACCCACACTCAGTGACTGAGTCGTCATCCGATATATGATGGACATTGGATGGACGACCAACTTCGCCGGCATTGGTAGAAACTTCGCTGACATTGGTAGATGGTGTAGAGCGGCCGTACCCAGTATCTACTCCCTTGTAAAAGGACTCCCAAGTCCCTTGTCTCTTGAATCTCCAGGAGTAGAATAAGCCCTCGCTCACCTCCCTGCTAATTTCAAATGGAAGATTGATAAAGTTCAGGAATTTTCCGATTATAAATCCTGAAGTGCGGTCAAGTTGGCCGGCATCTTTAGCTAAATCATCATGTAACTGTTTCCTGTTATATTGATGAGAAATAAGCTTTTCAAGCTGTAGAAATTGTCCAATTTCAACATGTTCATCTGCGAGCTGTTGTATCGTGCTTATCTTTACTGCACATATAATAGCAGCGGATGGTATCTTTCCCCATACTAAGAACTCGCCCCTACCATCATAGCCCCGGATACGCAGATTCTGTTCCCTGAAGAGCTTAATCGCGGGATATACTTTGGTATCAAGCTTTTTTGTGTCAATGATAGATATAATAGCTCCTTCTTTATTCCAGAGTGCTCTGTGGACGGGTGCAAGCATTGAGCGGAATGTAGATATGAATGGAGATGGTGTCTTTTCAATGTGGACATGGTTTAAAAAATAGCCAGTAAACTCTTCTTGACATATATCTTCTGGCATGAATATTTGGCGTCCATCTGCAAAAAGACCAGCTAGGAGAAGCGTTTTGGAATTAACACCTTGGCTGTCGATATTTGACCATCTGTAAATAACGGGAGGCACTTCGTCAGTCCAGCGCGGACGAGATCTCGGAGTTTTTTTCTTTTCTTGTGCTTCCTGCTGAAGTTGACATTAACGATTTTATTTCATGTTTATCAGGTACCAGGTAGCTCTCACATCTGAAATTTGTTCTTGCACACACCAGAAGCAGACTTTGTCACCGCCACTGCATAAGCTGATATCGATCTGAGTTATATCAATGGTTTCTGGCACTGGCACCTGTTCTTGCACTCCAGAAGTTTCCTCATTGTCGTCGACATAATTCGGAACTATGTGTAAGCCTAGTGACCTTGCAGTCCTTCTAATCCGTCTCAGAATTGGAATCCAGCGCCAATGCCCCTCAGATGTATGCTGCTGGACTTCTCTCCACTCCGGATATGCGTATCTCACCATTTCACCCCACTGCGCACGCAGTGTACTCGAAGGAATGCCTCCGGTAAACCCGCATTCTGTCACCTCCGGTCCAAATACTTGATTGAATATATCTCTAAAGGCGCTTGTATTTCTCTGAAAGAACTCATAGAGACAGCAGAGAAATAGTCTCTGTTCCCGAGTCCATCTGTTCTGAAGTCGTGGAGTCCTGTAATTAAGACCAGTCTCGAGCTCCATCGCGACAGTCAGGTATCAAAGGAGTAGGAAGATAATGTAAATGAGAAGTCTCGAGGTTAGGCTTCAGCAAAAGAAAGATGGGCCATAGAAATAGAGTGAACGAGAGATATTGGAGCCTTACTTCGAGCAGGGGACTTGTGGGTGTAAGAATAAGCGAGGAAAATCATAGCTATATGAGAGTGCCTACTGTTCAAACATAAGTTATAGTGGGGTACAAACTGATGATATTAGTGTCTGAAATCTGTGATAAGAACTCGGTGAGCTTGATATGAGAAAGATTATGCCCTTTATACTCTCTATAGGAATGAAAAGTATGGAACTCGATTGACTAGTAGTACTAAGTCAGTAGTAGAAGTAATACTGCTTTTAGAGATTGGTAGTAATGATGATACAAATAATAGTAAAAGCAGTTTAGATATATATATATATCAAGTCACGTGAAGACACATCGCAAAGCTACACTTGAAACTAACCATATGGAAGGCTTGATTTACGGCTCAAAAGGTCAACAAATGAAAAGACGAAGAAGTTATACATAGTAACATACTAGAAGTAACACCTTACTCAACTCTCATCTCTATCTCTTGTACAACTGTGAGAAAGATCATCCTTAACAGCTTGGTACGTATAGTTCGTCGGATAACATCATTGCGCCGACCCAAACAGCACTAGGCGGTTCCTAGCCTAGTTGGGTGCAACCGGGCGCTCCACTGCGATGCCGCTTTGAAGTCCAACATCCCGAACTGCCTGAAGCTCTCTCCCCGATTTCATAACTCTCCCCTCCTGTTCGCTTGACCGCTTCAATCCTCGAACCCCCACCACCCTTCCTCTTGGGGATTATCTGGTAGATCATCCCTGTCATACCGAAAGTTCCGAACCCCCTCCCTAGAAGTCGGCACTTCAACCCGTCCCACTTCACTATTGACAGGTTGCCTAAGAATCACCAGTTCCGCGACATGGCAACTTGACGCATCATGATTATTTTTGGAATTGGTGTGGGCAAAGCATTCAGAACACAACTATAGTTTTGGTACCCTCTCATCTTCGATCGATCTGGTTATCGTTCCACCCCCGAAACCCCCCTCCACCTCGAATCCAGCTGCTTGCCAGATTCCCCTGATTTCTGTTTCCGACCAATTGCTGTGACGGAGGACAGCCATCTTTGAACATGTCTCAAAATTTTGAGAAGTCGGTGAAGGGAGCCACCAAGATAAAGGTTGGTAGGAGGTTCCGTGCCTTTTCAGGGGATGGATGATCTTGCGCAAGTGCTGACAATCTGGTCTTCATCAACAGCTTGCGGCCCCCAAATCCAAATACATTGAACATATTCTTGTTGCGACACATACAGGCGAGGCAGGTGTTGCAGAGATTTTTCGGACGCTGCAGCTTCGACTTCGCGACTCAACATGGACCATTGTTTTCAAAGCTCTTATTGTTGTCCACTTGATGATAAGGGAAGGACAGCTGGACGCTACATTGCAGTATATGGCAGAGAACCCCAGAAGACTTGCGATCAGTGGATTCTCAGAAGGTGGGAGACGATCTCAAAACATGCACGAGAGATTGCTAACACCTAGCTGTTACAGTACAATCGCAAGGCCATAATATTCGAAGATATTCCGATTATCTGATCGCACGTGCGCGTGCCTTCGAAGATACAAAGACCGACTATGTGCGAAGCGGACAAGGTCGAATGAAGAGACTGACAGTTGAAAAGGGACTTCTGAGGGAGACAGAAATAGTTCAACATCAGATCCATGCACTGCTCAAATGTGACGTGGGTCATCTCATTCCTTCCCTTGCATCATGGCATTTATCACTGACATGTTTCAGCTTCTCACTGACGACGTCGAGAACGAAATATCGTTGACCGCATTTCGCTTACTGGTTTTGGATCTTCTGACATTGTATTCAGTGATGAATGAAGGAACAATAAACGTTCTTGGTAGGTGCTCTGCTTAGCAAACCCACGGCATGCGCTGACTGGACTGCGCACAGAGCATTATTTTGAAATGTCGCGACCCGACAGCGAACGTGCATTGGAAATATACAAGACATTTACTGCCCAAACGGAAGAAGTTGTGAAGTTTCTGGGAGTTGCCAGGCATTTCCAGGCTGCGACGCGATTGGAGATCCCCAAGCTCAAACATGCTTCTACGGATCTGACGCGACTTCTGGAGGACGATCTCAATGACCCGGATTTCAACCTTCGCCGGCGCGAATATTTGGCACGAAAGCAAGGGAAGAGCGGCGGAACTCCTCCGCCTGTGAGTAAAACTGCGACAGGCGATCGGGCCGTGAGCAACTCGAATACTATGCCGGCCCGGCCTCAAACCCAGCCGAACCCACAGACACAGAAGTCAAACCAATCGGATCTTATCGACTTCTTTGATTCAATCGAGCAGAATCAGCAGCCGATGGCCCAGACCAATCCGTTCCAGCAAGCGCAATTACAGCAGCAACCGCAGGCGATGCAGTTCCAGCAAACCGGATTTCCACCGCAGCAGCAGCAGGCCTTCTACGCACAACCGACGGGCTTCCAGCAGCCCCAACCCACTGGGTTTGACCAACAAGCGGCGTTTGGAAACCAGTTTGCGCCGCAGAATATCCAGCAGTTTGGCCAGCAGCAGCAGGCCCCCCAACCTCTTCAACCCAACCACACGGGGGCCGGATTTGGTGGTTATTCGGCGCAGCCCCAGACATACGGGTTCCAGTCAAACCTCGCACCCATCCCACAACATGACATGAGCGCATTCTCCCAGCAGCAACAAATGCCAATGGCCCAGCAGCAATTGCAGCCACAGTCAACCAACCCCTTCAGACAATCAATGTTAATGAGCACGCCGACAGGATCGGCCACGCCTGCCACCCCCCTTAACCGCCAAAATACGAACCCCTTCGCACGACGTTTATCAACAGTCAACCCTCAGGTCGAAACCGGTGTTCCTCAAGCCTTCCCGCAGGCGCAGCCGCAAGCGCCCCAACAGCCAGCGCCACTTCAAGCTCAGCGAACGGGAACCAATCCGTTTGCCCGTGCGTCCTCTGTTCCCCCACCGCAGTCACAGGGCCTGCAACCTCCAGCTGCGGCTCCTCTGCGACCAAACCCTACAGGGAGCACGAATCCTTTCCGTCAGAGCGCCTTTGTGAACCAACAGACAGGCCAAGGGTGGCATGTCGGTGGACAACAGGGCACAATGGGAGGTTTGGAGCAACTGGACACTGTGCCAATATTCCCGCGCCCGGGGCTATCATAGCGTTGCTTACAAACAATTCTGATCTCTACAACGCCACACGGAAACAAGATAGTGTGTTAGGACATACCTATGTCTCCTTTATAATACTCTTTTTATTGACTTGCATTGGGTTTCTTGATTGAGTGTTTGAAAGCATAATGGCGGGGCTCGCAGTGCGGCCCCGACCGTTGACCATGTAGCGATAGCAGATGTCCAGTGACAAGACAATATAACAAAGGATTGCAGCAGCTTGAAACCATTTCCCGTTTGTATCTATGATAAGTAAAAAAACTAGCCAGTAATATGAGGGCAGTACTTGGGACCAACCTGCATGAGTGCCGGCTATCAGCAAGGGGAGATCGACGACCCGGCCCTTGTAAACCCTTCCTAGTCAACCCACGACGATCGATTGCTCGACTAACTCCCTGTGTAATTAGTCGCTCGCTCGGTCTGAGATCCTAGCCTTTACTGCTATAGAGCAACTGAATAGTCCCCGCATACG
The DNA here is from genome assembly GCF_003344945.1 of Aspergillus welwitschiae. Taxonomy (NCBI): domain Eukaryota; kingdom Fungi; phylum Ascomycota; class Eurotiomycetes; order Eurotiales; family Aspergillaceae; genus Aspergillus; species Aspergillus welwitschiae. The sequence continues at coordinate 409,656 of NW_020798695.1, forward strand.
GAGTATAACTAATATGAGACTGACGACAAAGCGTGACTCCTTGGACGGGAAATTATGTGGCTTTCCCTCTAGGATTGATATTCAGTCAGCAATTTGGACACCGCTACCCATCAGGATGCATCCAGTACTATTGTGACCGTAAGATAGCCTTGTATACAACAGTTCGGGTTCATCGTTGATGCCATTGCTGCCATGGGGTCAATGTGGAGAGGGCCATCAGCAAGGCTTTCGTAGGACATATGCTGCCACTTTTGGCAGTCAAGTGAGTTCAGAATGGCTTCACACCCCAGATAACTAAGTAGATAACATCTTAAGGCCAATACAAGCTGAAGAATTAGGATACTTTAGCATCCACAGTACACTGGCTCTTAATTACTCACTCAATTGGCCATCGCAAACCTAATTGTGGTGGGAATAGTATGTTATTTTAGACATTTTTCCTGCAATCCAATCCCCAGTCAAGTCTACCTGATACTGCTCGAGAATGAGGGCAGAGTGCGCTTACTGCTGGCTAAGGAAAGTGTTCTATTACAGAAGTAACCAAGGCTGGTTACTTTGTTATTGACCATTTCTCCTCCTGCTCCTCGAGAAATCCGTCGAAATGTGTCATATCTCGTGGGTACCACGGTATATATTCTGGTATATAAAGGGTCTCCTTGCCTTCAACTTTCATTTAGTATGGATAGGAGCTGGTAAATACCCCTCACATTACTGCTACCAAACTCAATGGGCCTCTATAGACGTAGGCCTGCGCATTCCCAATGCTGGGCATAGTGTATCCAGCAGGTCTCTTTCTTTGCTTAAAGCTCAAAGAACGTCTTGAAGACAGCTATCATAACTATTAAGACTGTCCAGATTCTCTAAAAGAGCAGGGAGCCAGGCATAACGGGGTTTAGTTATGTGTCTGTTCCCAATGGTTCGTCTACAGAAGGATTACTATGATTCCCGAGCATTTAAACCCCAAGTTACAAAGTGTCCGAGAAAGGAATGTTTACTTCCTTTCAGCAGCAATATCGAGAGATTATAGCATGTGGTGCTAACGAGAAATGAGACAGAGAAATTGCACCAGATTGAATTCGTTGCTGGAAAGCTGCAGCGGCGAACCCAGACTCCCCAGTTTTTGCCTTCTCATGCAGCCGGGAAATCCGAGGTTCAATTATCGGATATTGCTTCTGAGCCAATGACTCGTGTTTTATTGAGAAAGCGAGGCCAATATCTGGGCATTAATAATATAATCTCAATCCTCCAACCTTCCTCGGCTATTACTAGTACTCTACTATATTTAGTGCCCTGCTCCGTCCGTCCTCTGTTAAGTCCGTTAGAAAGCAAACAACCGAGCATTTTGAACTCGACCACAAAGCCCAAAAAACCACCAATCCATAACTCTATAAACCACGCTAGATAGTAAAACTAAGTACTACTAGTAGTACTAGACAGCTTTCAACACGATCAAATCTCCGAGCACCCATCCACCACCAACCAATCAAACCCGCATCATTCATACGCACGGAACTTTTCATCCCGGTATGCCGGGCCAAGTAACTTGTCACCGGGTTTGAATCTCCGACGCGCCCAGACAATGTCCTCAAGTCCACTTTATCCACACTTAACACTCAACTTACACACACTCTTTCTTTTTCATCCAGGCGAAGCCGGCATTCCCGATCCATCACCTCTCAGCAGATGTGCCCAGACCTCAACCAACCCGCAAACCTGCGATCTGTTTGGTTGACTGTACCTTGGCGCGCATTGGACTGGATCAACTAACGGTGGACCGGGTGCAGACCGATCGGCTCGTTCCGATAGACATAAATTAAATCACAGTCCACGGGTGGGTTGATATGACTGCTAGTAGCCTAGTACTCCTTAGTTAGTAAGAAGTTGCCGCTGTTGGTGTTTCAGTATGAGTCTAGATAGAGTTTGATGGGCGTTGCGGGATCCGTGTTTCCTTCCTAAGTAAGTAACTAGATACTTGGTACTAGATAGGCTTCTTCTATGCGTATCTTCGTATAAGGGGTACGAGGTACGTGTTGTTGATACTGTGCTGCTGCTGCCGCTGTTTTTTGTGGTGAAGAATTGTTGGTCAAGATGGCTAGCTACTAGTCTAGCTAGTCGGTTTTAATCCTAGTTTGGCCCACCTAGAGAGTGGGAATCCATTCCGTATCCACTTCTAGATGTGTATATACCTACCGACTGAGTTTTGGGACTTGAGATGTTTACTCGTCGCTAAGAGTATATACCACTCAAAGATTTTTTCGATATTTTGAGTGATTTAATATACTAGCAATGAAGGTTTGGGATCGAGTTACTCCGGACTCCGTATGATTCTCTTTCTATCTAGTAGAGCACTGAGTGAGGAGCCACTTATATCCACGCCCAACCCCTTTTGCACATCCAGCTAACCCAAAGGATTGGCCCTAGCCCAGTAGCAAGCGGATATGACAGCCGTCATCATCCCAAAACATTCTTTGTCCCGTGCTTCAATCAAGATGAGATATATCGGAACTTCTCGTAAAATTTTTCTCTCCTCGGCGTTTTAGTCAGCGGATGCAGGATCGCCGTGACACACTAGTCAGTTAACTAACTACTTAGTAGTAACTAAGCAACTGACTGAATTAATTAGTTAGTTAATATCATTCGTAGCGATATATCTACCAAGCCACAACTACAATATCATCGTAATACTACACAGTGATAAAACTGCATATTGGTCCTAGCGTGCGGACCTGAGTGCCCGATCTGGATGGAGTCTTATGGAGACTAATGAGTAAATAGCAAAACGCCCACTAGTTACTACGTGGTTAGGGACACATGCAGGGAGACCGATTCGGACGTAACCTGGCGGCCATGTTGCGGTCAAGTTTAGTAGGCCACAACACCTCCCGATGTAACTCTGTGCAACTGCAACGATAACAAACGGGAGGCATGTACATTTGAGACTGGCCTGACTCGTGTGCATGAAATCCGCAGGGGAAAGTATGTAAGCCAACGGCACATACACAGAGGAAAGGAGAGAGGGAGGGAAAAGTCACGGGGAGCCAAGAGCGGATTGTTGGTTTTTATCCCTGTATACTTCAAGTATGGGCGATCGCTGCACGAAAGGTAGCAGTCAAGGCGCAGTGCAGGTAGATGCAGGCAGCATAGCATCCTGTGCGTGCTTTTGCTGTTTGGTTGGCGGGTTGGCTGGCTGAGTGGCTGTTGGGGCGTTGTTAGTTTCTTGCTTACCACACACTAGTGGAAGGATCTGAGTGTGGGAAACCATGGTGTGAGAGTGAAACATCATCAAAGAAAAAGAGGACTATATGAAACCGAATATCAACAACACTAAATAGTTAATTACTCTATTAATTGTCTGGCAAACTTGATCTAAAACATAATAAGAACCGTTATTCCTTAGGAGGGTCGTACAAAGCGGAACGGACAATCTGGAATGACGTGCTCAAACCGTTGCGGTCAATCGTAATGGCGGTGGATCAAACCGTCTTGGCTCGATTTTAGTTTCTCCCCGACGGACGGGCGTGCCTGCCTGTTGGGAAAGGAGCCGGCAAAAGTGTCAGCCCTGAAGACTTTCTTGACATGACGTACGTGGAGTCGCAAGATTGATTGCCGTGGAGTCGGGCAATCGACAGATATTAATATATCTCTGGCTATGTTGGTGGTTGACTGGCGATGCACAATTATATTGAGCACACTTAACCGAAGTGGTGTTCTCGGTGTTCGGTTGGTCTGGAAGGGGAGGAGATACATCATATTTTTGACCGCGCAAGGAGAACCCTCCAAAACGATCCAGGAGGGAATATTTGTCCGATCTCCTCCGATCGGAGAGAGTGGAGCCCGCCGGTTTGTTATGGGTTTTTCGGATGTCTCCTGCTGGTCTTGGGGCTGGATTTTAACTTCCGACTAACGCGGTTTTCTGTATGTGCCAGAGAACCCGCGGAAGTACGGGGGGGAGAGGAAGAGGAGGAGGGTTGTGCCTGAGTGGTCAAATGATTAGTGTGTGTGGTTGTGTGTGCTTACGGTAGTATCGATCAAACATGTAGGAAGTAGTATCTCATCACACATTCTCATTGTTTGTCTGAAAAGTTCGATACTATCTATCTGATTCCTAAGGTGCATAACAAGTCGGGGCACTACTTTCTGGATGATATTAAATGTGGTCGCCCCTACTATTAATAACCTGCGGATACTCGTAATGCAATGTATTACTCATGTTTAGAGTCTCCAATTCGCATCGAGAATTTTTAAGTTGCTGCTCCACCCGGCACCGGCTACTGCAACATCCGAGATCTGGACCTCGTGTCTATTCTGTTGCAGTCATTGTATTGTTGTTCATTATGAGGGATTACCATTGTTGTGCGCCGTTATCATAATATTGTTTCGACCTTATTCTGTGATTGATCGAAGAAGCGATTAGGAACCTGTCAGGGTGACTCGTTTATGTACCTGTGCCTGCATTTGTTCCGGTATTGTTGGCCGCCAAACAAACCGATCATTGGCTACGCGTCCAGACAAGCAGAAAATTAGAACGGGAAGGAAAATAAGGGAAAAAAAGGAACGGGGGTTAAGAAAAAAAAAAAGGGAAAACAAGGAACAGGAATTAATCTCCTCGACTGGCTGCTTGATACTTTCTGTTTTCTTTTTTTCCTTTTCATTTTTTATCTTTTTCAAAATTTTTTTTTCTTCGCTGGGCCTTACCCAATTCGAGTTCCTTGTCCCCTCCACTTTGCAGCCCCTCTCCTCCTCCCACTCAATCAATCAATCATCGGCCCTTCCCCAATCACTCACACTCTCACTCCTCGTTATTACTATCACTTAGTACTACCACTACTTCTCTTTCGGCATCCTTCCCTTCCACCTCCTCCCTGAACATCCACCTTCCGAGAGATGGGCTTTTCCTGATAAGGGCAGTGCGCTGACCATTCAGCTTTTCCCTCTTTCATCCATCCTTTCACCCCCGGATTCTTCTCTCATCATCCTCAATTCCCACCTTCTGCCTAAACGGTTATCGTTCGATTTTCGCCCATTCTAGAACGATGAACGTCGATGAAGATCGCCAGCTGGATCTGTGAATAATACTTTTAGACTCGCGCGTGCGATGGACGCTAGAAATTCCCACCTCTATCAGCCAACGGCGCGCTCTTTGGCCACCGACCACGAGCACGTCTTGCCTGTGCTGAGCAAACCAGCTGCTTGGGCCCCTCCCACCACTGCTGTCCATCCGGTTACTATTAATAATAATACCTATCAACATCCTCATCATCCCTACAATTATCCGATCTCGACATCCAGCCAACCGTTGGCTTATGGCCCTGTCCCGCCGCCGCCCCAGCAATCACTACCTCCGGCCCCCGTCCATGCCGACGCGCAGACCTTCACCACCGAATCTACCCGGCAGGATGTAAACAGGAACGGGGTCACGAAACCCCGCAAACCGCGGAAGTCCAACAATGCCGCCGCGGGGAAATCGACATTGTTCTGGGTGCATACCGATCCACAGTCCGTGTCCGAAGGTACCAGGGAGGAGACACTCAAGCGCATTCGTTCCCATGTTATGTCCGAGCACAACCGCAAGAAAAGGCTAGAAAATACGAAACGCTACAAGAGCAAAACCTGGAAACACCTTGCCTTTCAGCCCGTGGAAACTACAGCCTCCAGTTCGTCAGCTGCAGCTCCGGCTTCTTCGGCCCCTTCTACCGGATCCTTCCCGAAACCAAGTGTCACCGAATCCTCCTCCTTCGGCACGCGAATTGTCTCCGATTCTCCCTCCTCTTCTTCTTCATCCTCTGGTTCATCATCGCCCGAACAGCGACAGAAGGAAGTACCGCAGCAAGAGCTGGTGGTTACGGACGCGGGCAGTTACCCAGCTGTTTCTGCCGAGACAGTGGACAACTACAGCAACGAAACTCCTTCTTCGCAGAATGCTCTCGCGCCCGTGCAGTCTGCAACTCCGTGGGCTTATTTGGGCGGTGCCACCGACCCGTTCAATTCGATGCATACGGTCATGTCGGACCGTATGTGTCGACACCTTCAGCACTGTAGGTTGGCTTACAATAGTTTGAAAGGCGTAGTTCTAACGATCTTGTGCAGTTTTCGACCTGACTCAGCAGGCATATCCTCTGCAGCGCCGGTATGGACCTAAGTTGCGGGATCACTGGACCGCATTAGTCCAACAAGATCCAGTATCATTGCACGCTTGTATATGTGTAGCGGCGTCGAATTCCGCCTTGGCAGCAGGGGAGCTCCCGCTGACGGACCCCAATAAGCGGCGTTCTAGCGTGCTACTTCTGGACACATTCCACCATCGGGGTGAGACAATCAAACTAGTCAATGAGGGATTGTCGGATCCGATCAAGGCCTCCAGTGACCAGCTGATCGCCGCCGTGTCAATCCTATTGACGATTGAGGTTCGTACTCTAGAAAACTCATGCCAGAGGTTAGCTAACGGGTCAGATTGCATCTGGCAATGCCGACTATCTCAAAATCCATCTGGCGGGCCTCCGGCAGATGGTAGGTATGAGGAAAACCTTCGCGGATGTGCCGCCCGACGTTCGATTCCAGATATCATGGTCAGTTTAACCCAAGCTCTGGTGGAGTCTGTGGGCCGCGACTGACTCGAGTAGGACTGACATCCGTGTGGCGTGCATGGCCGGCACCAAGCCCATATTCCCTTTTATTCGTTACGCCCGTCCCTCGCAATTGGCACTTATGCCTCCTAATGACGATCTACTAATTTTAGCTACGCGTTTGACACAATTAATTGAGATACCCGGCATCTTTGGGGATGCCATGTCCAAGATGATATATGACCTGGCTGCATTGACGTGGTACTGCGAATGGATCAAAAGTACAACGCAATACCAAGAATTTGACGATGAGACGGAGGACTACTTCAACACCGAAGTCCTGTACGTCGAGTACTCCCTCCACGAGGACCGTTACACGGCGACAGGCGAAATCAAGATGGAAGCCACCATCGAAGGCTGCGTTCGGCTGGCATGCCTGGTGTTCCATAACACCGTCATTTGGGGCTTCTACCCGCACATCGCGCCGGTGTTCCCCAAACCTGTGACTGCGCTTCGTTTAGCGCTGGAAAGCACGATGAGTGCTGGATACTTTGAACTGTGCCGGGATGTGCTGATCTGGATCCTGTTCATCGGGGCGTGCAGTTCGCGGCTGCTACCGGAGCGGACATTTTTCGTGAACGAGCTTGTTTCGGTACTGCGAGAAGACGGAAGCATCCACTCGTGGCAGGAACTCCGAGCCCTACTTCTGGGCTTTTTCTATGCGGACCGGAGTTATCTGACTCCGCTACGAGAACTATGGGATGAAATTGAGATAAAGCTCCGCGCACCGCACGAATGTATATAGACCCGACATAACACTCAAACATAGGACTGATCGCATGTTACATGTGGCATGTATGATATATTAATGAGACACGGTATATATGACACTGCTGCCATTAGTTCTCACGGTTCCCATAGTACTACTCCTTACCCACACATGATCCCTTGATAGTAATGAAAACAAGACGATCAACCAAATACCCACCATCCCAGATATCACCCCATCCGGGATCCTAACCCGACCAAGCCCGAAAACAGGACAGTAAGCCTCAAAAACCAAGCCTTGTGCAAAAATCCCTCACCCATAGCAATCGATCAAGCAGCTGCCTCCCGATGACACACCCCCAACCAGCCACGCCCTCTCCCACACCAACAAAAGAAAAAAGGGAAAAAAGCCCCCCAAACACGAAAAACATGATTGAAGAAAGCCTTGCAGAAAAAAAAAATTCAGAAGAAGAATCCACTAACACGAACACCAACTACATAACAAAGTCCACCGAAATCCTTTCCACATCGGCAGAACCCGGACAGGAGCAGCGGATTGGACGATCGATCGGGATCAGTTTAACTAAAACTACTACGTAGTAGTAATGAACTACTAACTAGTGCAGGTGAGGTTATTTTTCTGACATTTCCGAGAATTCGCCGTCCGAGCTATTCCCGCCCGAACGCCGAGTCTCTGCCGTCGCGCCGGTCGGTGAGATAAATACTTAGTTACGTCTTGGTCTCGATTGCTGCCAGCCTTGCGCTTTTTTTTTTTTTCTTCTCTCTCACTCTATTTAATCCTGTCTTCAGATTATCCCTTATCTGTATATCGGGCAAATATTTCCTTATACTCTGCACGGAGTGTGTGCATTGCTTGTTCAGAACTGTCTACTGCTGCTATATACTATATCCTATACACTAACAAAGTATATTCACAAAGAGAGTGAACAGAACTACTACTACTACTACTAATTGACAGGAAACGGCCCGTTCAACTTACACTCACTTGCCTTTGATTGAACTCGTTCATTTATTCCATGGTTTCATACTTGTGCAACGTCGGAGAGTTACAACGTTGACGGAGTATGAGCGACCGGGATATCTTTGTTTCCTGCGGTCGGGAATTACTACTAACTATTGAAGCTTTTCTTCGAAGGTTTGAGGGTGAAACTGCATTGTGTTGCGCTGCGTGCAGGTTATAGTTTCTTGCTTTCTTTTTCTCTTTCTTTTCTTATTTACTCTTTCTTTGTTTGGGCTCCGGTATATAAGGTCTTTCGGGACTGCGCGAGACTTGTGGGTGTCGTTGCATGTGTTTGTTCATGCTCAGGGTGAGGATGGGTTTCAATGGTAGGTAGGCTCACTAGCATGGACTTATGGTCAAGCTGACATCAATCATGTATTCATTCAAGGTTAACCATTTCATTAACAAAAAACCAAACATCCAAAACCAACGCGTCCCATATCCGTCGCGCTCGACGACGAACTGCTCCATCATTATTACCCAGGTTCCGATATTATTTATCCCAATGGAAACCAACACAATAAACAAAACACTGCTCTGGATTGTTCGGACCCGCTGCAGAGGGCTTGCATGTCTTCACAAGACCCTCTCAAATGGTCTACAACCTGGACCATTCCCCGCACAGCAATGGCCTTACTAGAATGGGTATCTGAAACATAACAACTGCAGGTGTATTACTCTTTCTTTCAAGAGGCTCTTTTCATCGCGACCATGTCGATGGCCTGGACCCACGCGACTGGCTTAGACGGTCTCACGAGGGGTCTTAGCACGGCTACGGGCAGTGGGAGACCAGGGGAAGTGAGCAACAGGGATGATGAAGAAGCTGTTGCTGCTGTCGGCAATACCAGCCAGGGCGTTGTACCAAGCGGCGAATGCAGCCAGGAGACCGAAGAAACCACCCGCCTTGATGACGGGAGTGTTGGGCTCGCCAGCAGAGTTCCGCTGCAGGTAACCAACACCAAGCAGCAAGAAGGTCAGGTCCAGGAACAGGAAGAGGCAGAAGAAGGCGACAGTGGACCTCAAGGTGCAGAACAGCAGGATGGTGGTGAAGATGAACCAGCCCTAAGGAGGACAGTTAGCGCGATGCTCAATCTCCCAGCCATTGCTCAAACTTACCAGCAGGTACAGTCCCATCGAGTTGTAAAACATGGTGGCGCCACCGGCGGATTCAATCGACGACTCGATCTCGAACCCACCGGGGGTCAAGACAATGGCGAAAGAGATCCAGAAACCTCCGTAGGAGGACAGAGCAGTGGCACCGAAGGTGTTTCCGACAGCCATTTCCCTATCCAGAACGATCAGCATAATTCACCTTGGAGTTGTGGTAACGGGGTGTACCTACCACATGCCAGCAAGCAACTGAACGAGACCACCATATCCGAAAGCCAGACCAACGACAATGTTGTTCGCAGAGATACCACGGGTTCCCATGTTGATCAAACTAAGGAGGAAAGTGGTGAGGGCGAAAGCGCAGAGACCCAGAGGCGCCGGGTTGGCGAACTTGCGCTGCTCGACCGACTTGTACAGACCAGGCTGGAATTCACCTCCGAAGGGGCGCAGGTTGGCCTCCTTGGTGTTGACGTGAGCCATGGGTCCGTAGCCGAAACGCGCAGCAGCTCTGGCGGTTTCCTCAGCGGTCAACTCATGGGTCAAGGGAGCACTGCCGTTGCTGCCGTTCTCAGGAGCCATATCCTTCTCAATAGGATGTTCAGCAGACATGATGATTATCGGGAGGAGATAATCCGATCAAGGATCAAAAGGTATAGGAGGGAGATTGATTATAATGGTTTAAGATCAAAGAGCAATCCAGCTAGCTGGACGGTGGAGGGAGATGAATATATATGAAACCACGGAGAGGGGAAGGGGAGGAGGTAAAAAGAAAATGATGCGCACAGCACTGCTGGCCGGATCAGCAAGATATCTTGACGACGACGGGGGACCGTGCAAGATGTAAGAGGAATAAATAGAAGCAGTGAGGAGAGAGAACAAGGGAGAAGAGGGGAAAAGGCGAAGGTCAAATAAGAAATAGGAAGTGGCCCGGCCTGACAGTGCTTTTCGCTGGGATTAACGGACTTTGGGATGAGACCCAACCCGGACGAGCGAAGGTTGCAGGGAGCCAGCAATTCTACCGGATTTGGGAGGAAGCACCGTTAGTTGAGTTTAGCCTGGGATTTTAGTTGGTTTGGTAAGTCTCCTCTTTTTTTTATTTTATTTTATTTTATTTGATTCTCTATTTTATTTTAGTTTATTTTCATTCGACATTTTTCTCCATGGGATCCGTTGGTTGGCGTTGATCTGAGCAAAATTTGGGAAATTTTCTTTTTTTTCCTCTTTCCCCCTCACCCCATCTGTCTTTTGGGGGCTTAATCTTGGTCTGTTATTATTTCATCATATTATTATTTATTATTACGGTGTCACCATGATTTTTATTACTTTATCATGCTTTGTCGGCGATGCGCAGGAGTGGAGCGGCCGAATTTAGCGTTGGCTTTTAAAACGATGTGCAGGAATCCACCTGACGGGCCACTCCCGTGTGTGAATGTCCCTAATTGACGACTAGAAGCCAGACTAACACAATGGGTCTCGCTGGCGAGAACTTGGACGCCGTTCACCACCACCGCCATCAGAGACAAGAGGGAGGCGCCGATCCTCCATCATTCTGCGGTATTCTCTCCGTTCGTCCATGAACCTCCCATTGGAGGTATGGAGGATTAGACTTTCCGCAACCATGGGCAAGCGGGGGAGAAGAAGGGCTTTGCCATCGTCTCAGAGGGCTGTTTAATTACCTAGGTTAATGGGATGAAGGGAATAACCCCATAGGGCCCAAATGCAGGGTGGAAGGAACATGGCTCCATTCGTCCAGCAAGGGCTGCAGACTCACACGCGCACAACCTCTCAGATGGCAAATCCTTCGTGTGTGTGTCTCTCTCTCTCACTTTTCTCTGCTAGTCGACGACCGGGTATCGCCTAAGAACGATTGACTTTCCAAGCCCGGGGAAAGCAAGGGCAGGTGGAGATTAGAGGCGCCCGAGGTCTGGGGAAACAACCAATGATGATAGTGAAAAGCTGCCATTGGAGACTCGACCTCCGAGGCCTGCGTTGTTATTGGTGTAACCCATCAGATGTCTTCGGCCGTAGTGCTGCCTTAGTACTAAGTCAGTAATACGGTAAAATGGATGTATCTCTCTTTCTGAGCTGGAGTGGTTGTTGTTGTTGTCTCTCTCCAACTGACTGCTACTTGGGTTCTCTCCAGCTGCAATAATAACTGTGTACATTCCAGGTCTCATGCCATATGGTATGGATTATTCCACAATCCTTGTATGTTTATGTATATCATATTATGGGGCTCTATAGATTATGATTGCCATCTCGTATGATGTGGTGCTTTCCTCGTTTACCCGTGCTTTCTTTCTTTCTCTTCCCTCACTACCAGCCACCCTCCTCCCTATTACTAGTAGTGCTGTAGTCCCTCGTAGTGCATCTACTAATCGATCGCCAAACGGTGCGGCTGTTCCCTCCTTCAAAGGGTACGGGTAAATTAAATTACTTACGAACATCAGTCTCCAGCCGGATCATCCGCGGAGTGTGCTGTCACTTCCATTACTGGATGTCACCCCCAAGCCAGTGAGTACTTACTCTGTTTGTAATGTGGCTCTCGTGGGAATTCCTCAATTTTGAATCCCATCCATCATCACCCAGAGTTACGACGTTGATGGTATGTCTCTTCCCTATCTATCTCTCAGTTTCTATCTTCGGATCTCTTGCGAGGGAAAATAAAGGGAAAGAAAGTGACCATCCATCCAACAACCCCAGCAGTTCCCTTCCCTTTCCGTCTAATTTAGACTGCACTGCACGATGGCCAAGTAGCATCTAACCCGAGAAGCTGAGCCCACGCCTCATTGCCGCAAGGAGGTGTGACCCCGACCGAAGATGGACCCAGTTCTGGTCCCATAGAAGCTAAGGGTTAGTCTACATTTAGTTGGACGCTGTGGCTCATTGGAGAAGTCCTAGCTGGCTGACTGGTGGAGAGAGTAGTAAGTAGTAGTAGTACAGTTGCTTTGGCAGGTGCGGTGATTGCGGGCCCTTACCTCTCGCATCACTTTTGCTGCTAAGTTACTACGTACTGCGACGGGGACTGTGCCTAACTGAGGTTTAGTAGTTTAGTTAGCTGACCCGGCTGCGACCGTACCTGCTTTTTTGCTTACATGCTTGCGCTTGCTGAGCAATCACTGATTGATCCCAGGGTGGGTAGGGGGAATGGGACCGGGCCCGAAATCTGATGCTTTCCGAGTCTCAAACCGAAGGGTCAGACCGTTCTCTCCAAGCGCCCTTAATACAAACTACGGTCCTAGATGCAGTGTGGGATGCAGGCAACGCGGCTGTGTGGGTTTGCTCAATATGCTTAATCTTCCTTTTGAGCATCCTCTTGAGGGAATTAATTCCCTGCAGGGTATCTATCTGATATTCATTGCTTTATCCCAGTATTCTGACTCTTTGTAGTCTACAGTTGGTTCGATTTCAGCGGAAACCACGGAGAACTTTCTCCCCGTTGATCGCCGTGACGTTGAGCATAATTCCGGTACATGCGACACTATCAGTGATTGTCCGCGTAACAGCAAAAGGGAAAAAAAAAAGTACGATGTTGCTATCGGCAGGATCAGCATTTAACCTAGAGAGTAGCTATCTTCATGCTACATCGGACTAGATACTGCTAGACACGAGACGAACACTTCCATCTGGGTCGACCCCCATCGGCTCCAGATGGGTAGATTCCCCGTGTGCGGCGGTGGCGGATGCCACCCGACGGACAGCGATTCTGGATCCTGTGGGAAATACTACGAAAGAGGTTTGGGGATAGACTCCGTTCTCGGTCTGTTTCGTCGCGGCACAAAGGGACGCATCCCCACTTGGAGCACCTCTTGGCGACCGTTCTGCCGCGTCGCCGATTTTCTCTCTTCTTTGCCTGTTCGTGTCAAGCTCAAACTCGGAACGTCGCCAGCCGCGTCTCCGAGTTGCTCCCTGAAGCAGCTACCCAGCTACCAGCTTCCCCCCCCTTATTCTCTCCCTCCTGCCTGCTCTCCCGTCCACAGCCTCAATTGATGGCGTACGAACAAGCTCAAACTGGCCCGGGACCCAGTCTCCCACTGCTCATCGTCATTTAAAATGAACCCCCCTTTGACACTTTTGACACTGACAGGAGGGTAATCCCTGAGCAAATGTCCGTTAAGCTAGTCGGATTGCAAATTAAACATTCAATAGTTAATCAGTCGGGTCTTTTGGAGGTGGAAAGCAGAGCTGTCAAAGAGTAATGAACCTCGCGCTTATCATAACAGTCATTATAACAACAATAACCATTCAGCCAAAGAGCTGCTTTCTCTCCAGCCACTAGTTTCGCACAACACTTGCTTGCACCATCACTTGGGATTTTCCTTTTTTTCCTTTTTCCCTTTTTTCCCTTTCCTTTTTCCCTGCGTACCTCGGCAGCTACGGAGTTCGGGTCGGGAAGTAAGCCGTAAAAATTTCTCTCACGCGGCAATTCCAACACGAGCAGAGCTACTACCATCCACAAGCTAGCTTGCTAGCTAGCAAGGGAGCAAGCATGCCAGGTACGACGCACACAAAGGAAAAAAAAACCTTCCTGCAGGGTTTTCTTCAAGAAGCGAGCGCGTTTCTCCAGCAACAAACGAAGCCAATTCTTCTAGAGCATTTAGTTCGCATCCCTTCCCTTCCTTAGAAGGTGTCCAAGACTCTCTACTCCGACCGGGAAGCTTGTTCCTAGCGAAGGCTGCCGGCAAATGCTATGCAGGGCGAGACTATGCAGGTCGCTGCAAGAAGACGGAGCACACCAACCATTAGCCCAACTAACTTAGCCTAGATACTAAGGACAGTAGACCACGGACACACACACCCATCTGTATCTAGTCTAGATAGATACAAGTCCCCTCGTATGACTCCCAGTCAACATGCGCTTGGGCTCCGCTCTAGATCGTGGTCCGGTCGTGCACTAATTCCTGCAGCCAAGAAATGAGCTGGGCCCCGAACAGGCGAATCATTCATCCTGCATTCCCTGTCCCAACAAATAAATTATCCACCTATCTGAACTCTGAGCGAGAATCAGAAAGAATCTTTCTTCTTTTGCGAAAAAAAAAAAAGCTCGGTCGCAGTTCGTCAGTCCATTCAGCTCAGCTTGTGCGGCGGGGCCCAAGGACTATCTACTAGTTAGTATATGGCGCCACTAGAGATACTCGCCTGAGAGATAGAAGATACGGGTACTGGATACCATCGCTAAATACCTCGTGGCGATGATGACAATGATGGAGTTTTATTGGGTGTGGATGGGAATGGGACATCTCAGCCTACGGGATCCCGGCCCGGGCACTTAGCTAACTAACTAGGTATCTCCATCTCACTAAGGTAGATGCGAAAGAAAAAGAAAAACTACAGTACCCACGATGGCTTCCTTCATGTGCTTGGATAGTTAATTAGTTAGTTACCTAGTTACTTACTTGGCTTTTTTTCTAAAGTATCTCCGTAGAGTCCGGAAAGATATCTGCCTAGTTAGTTAGTAGTCTACTATCTAGGCAAAACGCACGTGCACGAATCCATCTCCTGTCTTGGCTATTATATGATATTACGCAGTAATCCACTCCCATTATATCCATTATATTACAATATATTATTATCACACCTTCATTATTAAGTCTTTTATTCCGGTCTAGGCTGATTTAGGCCTGAGAAGCAATTTACCCGTGTCGGGGAGGTGTCTCAGTAGAATACTCCGTAGTACTAAGGATATGAGTGGTTTTGGTTATTTAGTAGTGCTTACCATGTCATTTTAACAGAGTACTTACTACGTAGACTAATGTAGGTAATCTGCTGGGTAAATGATGAGAACCCTTAAATGGTAGATTATATTTCATTAATATCGTGGTCTGAGTGGTTACGTTACCGGAGATGGGTTTGATTTGATTTGATTTGATTTGATTTCTTTGTGGGAAATTACTAGTAATGCATCATCATTTGGTTTGGTTTACAGTGGCTAATTAGGATGTGGAAGTGGAATTGAGCTACACGTAAAAGCTTAGACCAGTCGGGTTAGGCCGCTGTATATTCCATCTTGAGCATACTGTTGATGGAGATATCTTCTTTTCTTTTCTTTTTTTTTTTCTTTTTTTTTTTCTTTTCTCTTTTTATTTTTGCTTCTGCCTGTTTGGGTGGTGATTTGTTGGTATGATAATGGTGATCAATTTCGAATACACTGTACTTCACACACACACAAAGTGTGATATCACTAGTACTAAGCATGGTAACCCTATTCATACAGAGTAGATCCTGAAGATCCCATCTGACCGACTTCATTGTCCATGTATATTTTCTTGGTACTAGTAGTGTTATCATTGTGGATTCCATTTCATTCTGTGAGTGCCCTGTAGGGATTCAAGGTTTGATCGAGTTCTATCTATCTACTAGTAGTACTATCGATTATCTTGAGTTTGAAGAAAGGTTTATTCTACTATGATGTAATATAAGAAAAGAAATATATGTTTCCCAGTTGGTATATGTCCGTGTGACGGAAGATTTTTCCAATCTATTGAATGCTAATTTCAGTCTATTTCTTTTCTTTTTTCTTATCACATGTTGGCACATACACTACTGTGTATTGTGTAGGATTCTATTAATGGATTCATTATGCAGCTTGTGTACGTATCTTGCATTCTACTTACCCCTCATGGATATTCTGGAGATCCCCGTGGACAAATCTGATGTTTCGAATATGTGAACAGCAGATGAGGGGAACAATCCTGCAAGCACTGGATATTCGGAGAAGTATTATTTCTCCGCATGGTACACAGAATAAGCACATTAAATGGGTGGAAGAATATGTACCATATACATATGCATACCCACGTGGTGTATGTATTACTTAGCTCTATTGCTTAATCCCGTGTGAGTATCTGCTTGGTTGCCTATCTGCTGGTTCTGCGGGGGAATTGCAGCATTCTGGTGCGTTAGTGGTCCACGTCACTGTGTTCCAATTTTGGACTTGTTGATGCAGCTGAGGAGTTGCTTTTGCTTGAGACGGTATAATTTGGTACGTAGTATTTTCTCTTTTCTTTTTCGCACACGGCTCAAGGGATATATCCCTGCGTGTAGATATGCTACTTTGGGAAGGACATCCACTCACTGTATTCTGGTACGGGTCTACACATAGAAATGAGGTATGACTACCCTGTCGACGATCAACTGTCTGGGCAAAGGATCTGACTATTGATGATGGGCAATGAGCACGGTCGTGGATCGATGACTGCGTAGGGATGTTGGGGAAGACAGCCTGCACAAGGTCACGGGATGATGGGAAGTGAGGGGGATCGACGGCTTATCGGAGGGAGGGGATTTTGAATCTGATATTGCTGATCGAGCTGACACGACGCCCTCTAACGCTGCCGACGCTCTAATTTCGCTAGTTACGGGTGATCTTACAGATTCAGAGATGACAAATCGGGCGCATCTTTCTGAGATTGCTTGGAGAGCAGCACTTGCAAGGTCAAACCATGGATGATGTTCCTTGCGTCCGGACCGCCCTTGTTTGGTGTCTGGTTGGTTCCACATCCACGCTGCTGGTACCGAGACCCTGGAAATTGGGCTGTGGATGGCTATTGTTCCTTGGGTTCTGCCTGGGGTCTGGGGATTTCCCGTTCCCCGCGGCCACTGTGTAGAGGTGGCTTGGTATAGATCCTGCCTGGGCAATCGACAAATGATGAGACGCGTTGCTCTATACCCTCGGCTCGGCGGAGCGGAGAAACAGACCAAAATCTTACGAGTTCGAGTTTGAACAAATCTGGAGCTCTTCTTCCAAGAAGCTATGCGCCACAGTTGGAAGGACTCGTATTAGGGTCCACTGCAGCTGAGAGGGGATATTCCACTTTTCTCATGTTCTTGCTTTTTTCGAAGGTCTGTCTCTCTTTGTCCTTCTTGAGCCTGGTCCCCGCCTGCGGAGATGCGGTGACCTGAATGCTCGGATATGACTGGCTGGGAGATGGTTCCAGAAATCCCGGCAGTGCCGTGCTTCTGGTAGTACACTTGCCGTATTGCTCATTCAAGGTTTAGAACCCGCCTGGGATTCAGCAATGATGCAATTCTTTTGTGTGTGTGTGTAGTTTTCTGCTCTTCGCTTCCACCTTCGTTATCTCTACCACGCCCAATTTTGAGTTACATCTGGTGGAGTACGTCGGGGACAATGGACATTGTATCGAGGTTGGGGAGCGAAGGCGGCTGGGGCAGGAAAACCGGGTTTGTCCCATGGCCAGTTGGGCCGGTCCACATGCGAGTAGAATCTTCGAATCTGAAGCGAAAGTAGGATTCAGTCCAAGTGCTTATGGCTCCATAGTTCATGCAACAAAGCGAAAACAGCAGGTAATCTTCACTTACTAGTCAGTAGATGGCTAGATAGGTAGGTTGCTGGAGTCCCGTGCCGTCTAAGCACGACGCCTTGTAGATCTTCGTCTTTCACCCACGCGCCTTCGGGCTATCCTAGCCCCATCACCACATGCCAACCAGGTGGCAAGCTAACATAGTAACAATTCGTTCAAAGTCAATCACAGCCGGCGTTCGTGACGATCTTTGGTGGGATTGATGGTTGGATCGAGTGATGGTGTTTGTTGATGTGGGGAGGAAGATCTACAGAAGAAGCGGTCTGGCATCCTCCCGGTTTCCTCCCCAGCAGAGGCAGTGCCACCACCGAAATGGCGTCAATGACTATCGAGGGTCCAAGTGGAATCAAGTGGATTCCTCGGCTCTATCCTTCGATAGTAGGAAAGCGGCAGGGTGTTGAGAAATCTTCGAGACGAACTGTCGTTCTCCATGCGCTTCACCGACTCGATAGTGGCATTTTGACTGATTCCAGGAATGACAAATTTGTTGATAGACCAGATGCCACTCCGAAAATCGTGAACTGCAGTGATCGGGGTTTGCTGTCGCTGAATGGACGAGCTTCTGCTCGTTGCTTTTGCTGATGGCGCACGAGCATGTCAAACAGAAAAGGAAACAACCCAAACAAGCAAAAATCTCGCCGACCATCGTCACTGCCACTTGTTGATCTCGACTCTCTTCTCTCAATTGCTCAATTTACTCTCTCACAGCCAGCGCAGTTCAAAACGCAGGATAAGATACTTCCATAGACTATACCATCACCATAATGGTATCCGCTGGAAACTGCTGCTCCGACTGTGATCTTGCTCTGCTGAAACATGTGCGTGAAGGCGAATTGCTTCACGACGACTGAAAGCATTCCTAATCAGAACGTGAAAGACAGACTAACAGTATAGAAGCTATGGTTGCATACATGCAGTCCATCTACAATACCGCTATGCTCTACCTCGGTCGCATCGCACCCAGATGGTCCTCACCACATTCTCATCGAGCCATGACTCGGTAGCTGGGCAAGTCTAGACTTAGTATTATCGAAAGAACATCCGAGGACACGATGCGCCGAAGAGTGATAAGGTGCCCGTTATCATCTTGACAGACGCCGCGTCGTGCGGGGTTGATAAGCTGCTGGCTCAAGACATCCCCGTGAAAACCGGCTTACGACCTTCTCTTTCTGGAGCGATCATCCTGATAAACCTGACATTCAGGGTCTTTATCAGTTGTATCAATCTCTACCAGTATCTGTATTTCCTGACTAACTTCAAAGAGAAGGTGCATTGCGCGCGGTCTGTCAGACGATGCTGATTGATATCGACTGGCCAGCTGCCACTCAAAGTCGGCTATAGATTGCAAGCGTGCTGACGTTTGAAACATTGCCCATGTTGCATCCAGAGAATCTAAACAGTCAAGGAAATGATCTGAGTTGCGTAGATTCAGCTGTAGGGAAGACTTTGAGCTTTTGCAGTGATCGTATTCTCCGATCAACTTAATCCGATACTAATTGATAGTTATAGAGGTCCGTGTGTTATCAATCTCCATATAGGTCAAAGCAGCACAAGGCATGATTTTGAATAGCCGCTAGTTTGTTAAGACAGGACCTGGGAGCCAATCAAGACAACCAGGAACTACAATCAGTCGGCCGAGCACAGTACCTTTTCACGATTCGCAGGCGCTTGCACAAGCATATCATGGTTATCAGTGCGATAGCATTTCCAATCACTTGGAAGTTAGCGGGGTATAAGAAAGGTGCTGAGATATGTCTTCACCTGTGAAGTATCTCATGTTCTGTTAAAAACAAGGCCGAGCCACGTACACCCATCGAGGACCATCAGATGAGAAATATGGCGGAAACCATGACGGTTTCGACATCAGGAAACAATGAAAAGTTTGTCGCCACAAGTGCAGTTGACGTCGAATCGAAGGCAGACGGTCATGTATCCTTTGGCCAGGCTGATGCAGCATTGGAGTACCTTCGTGCTGGCGAGGTGGCTACTTTCTCTGATGTAGATGAGAAAAAGCTGCTTCGAAAGATCGATTGGATGGTTGTGCCCCTAATGTGGGCAATCTACTTTCTGCAATACCTAGACAAGATTCTAAGTCAGTGTGACGTGACGACGTGCTCTATTCGATACAGAAGCTGACCGGGTTGCAGTCAATTATGCATCCGTCATGGGCCTTCTTGATGACACTGGCATGCGAACAGACCAGTTCTCAAACCTCGCTTTGGCGTTCTACGTGTCCTACCTCTTCTTTGAACTTCCAACCGGATATTTCATGCAGCGTTTGCCGACAGCAAAGTACTTGGGACTGAATGGTGAGTGACTTAACTAATCCATTTTGGCAAAGCTGACGAATAAGTGACCCTCTGGGGCCTTTTGACAACTCTCAATTGTGTTGCGAAGAACTTCCCCGGACTCGTCGTTCTTCGAGTGCTCCTAGGATGTTTTGAAAGTGCTGTAGCACCTGCGTAAGACACCATCTGATGTAGCAAAGGCTCGCCTGACGAGATTAGATTGATTCTGATAACCTCCATGTGGTACAAGAGAAACGGTATGCAATCAACCCCGCTAGTTCACATTCACTAACCTAGTGAAGAACAACCTAAGCGCATCGGTTTCTGGTACCTGGGCACAGGCACCGCGACCATAGTAGGCGCCCTCGTTGCATACGGGCTGCTCTTCTACGAAGGGGACAAATTCTACTCCTGGCAGATCATGTTCCTGATCTTTGGGCTCATTACTATCGCAGTCGGAATCACGGTCATTGTTGTCTTCCCAGACAACCCTATGAAGTCCCGGCTAAGCCATGAAGAGAAATTGATGGTAATTGAGCGTCTTCGCGAGAATAGGACGGGTATTGAAAACAAGAACTTCAAATGGGGGCAATTCTTCGAGGCCTTTAAGGACCCTCAGACATACTTGATTGCTATAATAATTGCCTCAGGGAACATCAGTAATGCAGCCATCAGCAGCTTCTCGTCCCTGATCATCAAGAACTTCGGTTTCGACACCAAGGAGACTGAACTGCTCACGATACCGGGCGGCGTCGTCAGCGTGATTAGCATCTTACTCGGTACATACTTGGCAGGCCGTTTCGACCAGCGGTGTTTTTGCATTATCGGCATTCTATGTTCGGGCCTCCTTGGAGGTTGTCTCATGGCATTCGCTCCGAGTGACAACAAAGGCGCCAAATTGGCAGGTAACTACCTGACCAACTGCGTCGGCGCAGCACTTCCCTTGCTCTATTCTACCGTCGGGGCGAATGTCGCCGGTCATACTAAGAAAGTGACCATGAATGCAATAGCCCTGATGTCTTTCTGTCTCGGCAACATTCTAGGGCCGTTGTCGTTTCGCACTGAGGACGAACCAGAGTATATGCCAGCCAAGATCGCCATTGTAGCCACTGTCTCTGTTGCGATAGCTTTTACCGTGGCTCTGAAGTGCTACTACATCTGGGAGAATCGGCGACGCGATAGAAAGTGTGCAGGGCTGCAACATGAGGAGAATTCCGAGTTTTTGGACCTTACAGACAAGGAAAATCTAGAGTTTAGAGTAAGTTGTGCATCTTGTTGGTATATTCGGCAGTACTAACATGACCTATAGTACAAGCACTGAGCTAATGAGAATATTAATGCCATGTCTGTTAAATTATATACAAAGAGAATCTATATACACTATGCAAGCGCTCAACAATTATGCCACGGAAGTTTGAAACACGGTCTCAGACCCTGGATCAAGCAGCAACCTGGACGGTCTTGAACTCTTCACTGAAGTCATAATCAATGTAACCCTTGGGGTCCTTGGGCAAGTAGAAGACCTCTCTCTCGTACGGGCGGAGAGGAACGTTGTTCTGAATCTTGAACGGAAGGTCAGGGTTCGCTGTCCAGGGACGGCCAATTCCAACAAGAATCTCGTGTCCCTTGTACTGCACATCAGCCGCCTCCTTGGCCGAGTCAGCCTTGTAGCCACCGGCAACGATGAGAGGGCTGGCGTCGCCATACGCCTTGACGAAGAAGTCCAGGGAATCTTGGTCCGAAACCAGCCCCTCAGCATTTCCGGCGATGCGTGGCTCGACAAGGTGCACATAAGCCAGCTTGAACTCGGCCGTCTTCTCAGCAAGGTGAGTGAACTGAGCAATGCGATCATCCATGCGCATACCCTGGAAAGTACTGAAAGGGCTGTAGCGGACACCGGTGCGGTCCGCGCCAATAGCATCGGATACAGCACGGATAATCTCGAGAGCGAATCTGGAACGTTTCTCCACGCTTCCACCCCAGGCATCCGTACGCTTGTTAACGGTGTCCTGAATGAATTGATCAATCAAGTACCCATTGGCACCGTGAATCTCGACACCGTCAAATCCAGCCGCAATGGCATTCTTCGCTGCCTGCACATAGTTGGCTATGTATTCGTGGATCTCCGCTTCAGTCAACTCGCGAGGAACAGGGCCATTGTCAAAAGCAACAGCGCTACTAGACACGACATCATAGTTGCCGTTGGCCTTCAGGAATTCCGGACTGGCGACGCGACCCAGGGCCCAGAGCTGCATGTAGATGTATGAGCCCTTCTTGTGGACAGCGTCGGTCACCTTGCGCCACTGCGCAATTTGCGCGTCGTTCCAGATGCCGGGAACATTGGGGAATCCGCCAGCAGGGGGCGCAATGATGGTGGCTTCCGTGATCAAAAGGGTTCCGGGAACGGCAGCACGCTGCTCGTAGTGCTGCGTCACAAGGTCAAGGGGGACGTGGTTGTCGTCGACACGAAATCGAGTCATGGGAGCCATGGCGAGACGGTGGGCCAGGGGCATACGGCCGACCTGGATGGGGGTGAACAATTTGGACATGATGGTGGCGGTCTATATGGACAACTGGTCTATATAAGGAGGGGTATTAAGATATGTGGATAAGGTATATCACAAAATGATACTGATGAGAGAAAGAGAGGAGATGAGAATTACTACTTATATACCCTGAGGACCAGGCCACACTGATCCGACATTTATCTGGAAACAACTAATCCCCTGTGGCACGCCATAGCCATACACCCATGTCTCGGTACGAGACCCAAGGGGAGGGCCAGGAAAAAAATTATGGAACCAAATGGAGAGAAGATCCACACCTTGGATTTCTAATCATCAGATCAGGGAAAGAGAAGATCTCAGTTAGGCGTAAGGATTATAGCGTAGCATCGCTCGGAGTACAATCGGGGTATGGAAAGTCAATTCTACATCCAATTAGCCTTAGATCCTCTGAACTAATATCCTAACCTATCAACAACGATGTCGAAGTATTCTCCGGATTGACATACAACGAAGTAGGAAATATAACGATTGCACACCTCTACGGCAACCATCGGCACTTCTGCACCCCGAGGATCCGAACCGAACCAGAGTATTATCCTGAGCTCAATATGGACCTCTATGCTAATAATCAGACATACCACACAGAAAATCCTAAATATAGAGAGAGAAATACATCTGAATGGCACACTTACGAACAACACATTCAACTAGTACCTCCCATCCATCTCCATACACATAAGCAGTAAACTAAGCGCGGCGATCCTGCAGAAATCCCAGCCCCACAACAGCGGCTGACTAACCGTCGATTTCTGCAGGTGGCGGCCACATGGCGTGTTTCGCTGACAAATTCAACAACTAATCAATCAAACTTGGCACTCTGGAGGTATTACGGATTTAAGATAATGGTTCTACGGATTTCTGCTCCTTCGTCGGTCTCCGGTTGTATGGCCGAGGAGGGGTAGGTGCTTACTTATTTGTTCATTTGCTTGGTTACAGGGTATGATCTCTTCAATTTGTTGGGTTAGGAGGTGATGACGATGATGATGGAGTGGTTGGGGGTGCTATCTATAGGGTGCTGATTGTTTTGGGTTAATCGTTTTGCAGTATATGGTGATGTTAGTGGTGGTGGTATATGCCTTCTTGGTCCGACTTCTAACAATAATGTAGTACGAAAAGCTGGATGTATCTATCCATCGTCATTTAAATCCCATTATCCATGTCCTTATTCCTATCCTTGTCCAACTAGTAAACATGACCCTCACTCTGTAGACAACAATGCCGGGGGTATTTATTCGAAAACACAGACACAGCTTTACAATGATCGCACAACGAACATATAAATGAAACCAGGTTAGACAAGTACGTGTATCCTTATCACCGTCAATCAACTCTCGAGTCTCCGCGCAGTAGCCTCGAGCTGTGCGTTGAATGACTTGATCTGATGTAGCAGACCGCCTTGAGCTCCAGGGGCGATGGAGCTCACGTTCTCCGCAACGTTGCGGACAAGGAACTCCAGTCCGGCTGTGGAGGAGGGTTCGGGGTTCTGGGAGGTGGATTCGTCGACGGGGCGATTGCGGCTACGCTCGAGGGCGAGGTCCAGACTGTGGAGGGAGTTGTTGATGGTTGAGCGGGCCTAGGGGGACGTTTGTTAGCAATGCTTGGGGTGTATCTGGTAATATGCTTGCTCGCTTGCTTACCATTTTGGCATTCTCTTCCTCACTGTGCTTCCTCCGTACGGCGTCCATTTGCAATGCCACGTCTTCTCGTTCTTTCCGGACTCGGTATAGTCGGCTCCGCAGATCCATCATTTCCCGTTTGGATTTCTTGATTTGGCGTCCGAGAACAAAGTTACTGTCGAGCATTTCGCTCAGTTCAAAGAGACGGCCCTCGAGTTCCGTACCGTAGGCCTCGACGGCCTTCTTCTTGCGTGTCCATTCCGCACGCCGGGCGGCGTTGCCTTCGTTCGCGATCCCGTTCTTGAGTGTCGCGAGCGTCTTTTCTAATGTCTCGCGGCAGATCTGGCTTAGTACGTCTGCTGCGTTGACGCCGCCTCGGCTCAAAAGCTTGGTCTTTTGTTTCGCCGTGAGTCCCTCGGCTGACTCCTCTTCCTCGTCGGACGATTCCT
Organism: Aspergillus welwitschiae; assembly: GCF_003344945.1. Classification (NCBI taxonomy): domain Eukaryota; kingdom Fungi; phylum Ascomycota; class Eurotiomycetes; order Eurotiales; family Aspergillaceae; genus Aspergillus; species Aspergillus welwitschiae. The sequence continues at coordinate 434,359 of NW_020798695.1, forward strand.
CCGGCTCTGGACCTTCTCCAAGTGCAGTGGCGTTCACGAAGCGATGGACAGTCACTGGCACTGTTTCTCCCCGGGGTTGTCTGGGCTTGCGTTTCTTAGGTGGTGGTGCTTCTTCGGTTGGCTCAGCCGGCTCGTCTTGTACTGTAGCTTCTTCATCTGCGGCTTGTGTTGTGTCATCCTTCTCCTTTGACGCCGGTTTGCGACCGCGAGCACGTTTGGCAGGTCTGGCCGGTTCGGGTTCCGCTGGAGGCTCCGGCTGTGGTTCTTCTTCGGGCTCTGGTACAGGCTCTGGCTCGACTGCCTCAGCTTGAGCTGTAGGTTCTTCGTTCGGAGCCTGTGTCACATCGTTCTCTTTCCTTGACAGCGGTCTGCCACGACCACGTTTGGCAGGTTTAGGAGGTTCTGTTTGTTGTGCCGGTTGTACTTCTGTTTCAGGCTCAGCCTGCTCGGCTTGTGCTGGAATTTCTTCGTTCGAAGCTTGCGCATCATCCGTATTCTCTGGCAATGGTTTCCTGCCGCGACCACGTCTGACAGGCCTTGATGGTTTGGGTTCTGTCCGTGCTTCTGGCTGTAGATATGCTTCGGGTTCTGTGACGGCCTTGGACTCTGGCTCTGGCTCATGCTGCTGCTCTTCCGGCTGCTGCGCCTCTTCCTCGCGCATAGGCACTTCTTCCTGAATATCCTGGGATCGTGCCGGTTTTCTTCCGGGGCGTCCAGCGCGCGTCGACTTCTTGTCCGCCACCGTAGTAGGTCTTGGCAGCCGTGATTGTCGACTTCCCTTGGTCACGGTACCATCCTTTGGCTGGGATGAAACAGTCGCGCCAGTGCCATCGGCGGGCTCTTCTTCTATTGTAGGAATACTGGGCATAGGCTCCTGGTTCTTCCCGATACGTCCACGAAGTCTCTTTCTCTCCATGCCTTGGACTGGGGCGCTTTCTGCTGAGCCTGCTCTGACCACTCTAGACTGTTTGGCAGTTGTTGAATGCGGTTGAACGGATGCTGCGCGTTGCTCTCTCGTTCTCTTGGTTCTCGGGGGTGTTGGAGACTCTGTCTGTGTTGTAGTACTATGAGGTTCGGTTGCTTTCCCGATGCCGTTCGTCTCTCTGGGTTCGACAGCATCTTGAGGCTCAGCTGCCTCTGGGGGTTCGCTAGCAATTGGAGATCCAGTGGCTTCGGCCTCGCTAGCGATTCGTGGTTGGGTGGTCTTGCCTGCAGCGGTGGTCTCTTCTTCGCTAGATATTTGTGCTGCGGGGATCTGCGATTCACTAGTAGCCTGAGGCTCGGTAACGTCCTGTGTAGTGTCATCATGACTCCCGGTAGTATTAGGCGCAGCAATTTTTGGTGACGCTGTGACTGGTGATTTCCCATCCGGTGATGTATCCATTGCTGCTGATACCTGCGAACCCTCCACATCTGCTGCCTTGGGGCTCACAGCGTTTTGCGGAGAACCCCGCGGAGAACGACGCGAAGAAACGTCACTATCGCGGGATGTACGTCTCTTGCGCTTGCCCCTTGTTTCCTCGCCAGGCGGAGAAGGCGTTGATCTCGCTTGGGGTTCTTGTTGGGGTTCCGGCGGCGGTTCCGTGGCATGGTCAGGTGCTACAGGCTCTGCCAACTGCGGTGGTTGTAAGGGTGCAGGATCCTCCTGTACAACATGTGTAGTTGACAGTTCCTCTTGAGAATGTTGTGTGCCACTGAGAGCAGGTGGACTCGTCGGTTTAGGGGGCGACTGGGGGGCGGCAATTGATGCGACGCCGTTGTTGAGGGGCTGCGAACTCTCTTCATCCCGCGCGCTGAATGATATCGTCGAAGTTCTTCTAGAATGATCTTTGGCCTATTAGCATCCTGGTGGCACATCTAATGATCCTATACGCACCAAGTTTCCTTATCTTGCGACTAGGTCCAACTTCCGGCGGATCTTCTGTAGGTAGATCGTAAGGCGATGGACGCGGCGGGAGTTTGTTGCGCGCGCTTCCAGGTGTTCGACGAATAGGTCCCTCTTGCGCCGACAGTTTTCTCTCCGGCGATATTATGGAAGGTTTCGTAATCTCCGGTTCCGTTGCGGCTACGGGCGTCGTCGTGTTCACAGCAGTATCTGTCATCGAGGCCGGTGGTGGTACAGGAGGGAACAGCGAAATACCGACATTGTCCGGTCGCGACGTGGATTGAGACGGTTCATCGGAGGCAGTAGGCAGGCCAAAAGAAAACCCAAAGTCTATCGCCTTAGTCTTGCGTGACCTAGTAGACAGTCACAGCGTTAGCAAAATCGGATTCTGGGTGAGTTCGTCGCGGGGTTCGGGATGGTGATGCGCGTACGCTGCTCCGCGCTGCCGCATTTGCAGCCGCTCCTCTCGATCTGGATAGTTAGATTACCATTAGCATTGGCGCAAGCACGGGGGTGTAAGGACTGCATACTGGAAGCCATGATTGAGAGGCGGCGCTCCTGCCGAGCTCAACGCGCCAAACCACACGCGAAGGGGGAAATGGTGGAGGGAAATGTGGCCCAGCGATGATGGATGGATGGAGAGGAGCTGTGATGATGGAGCGATGCCGCCCGCCGGGATGGCCAATGGTGGGTTGGCGATGCTCCCGCCATGTGGGTGCCCGTGAACAGCCGCAGTCTATGTTTACATTCTATCATCTCCTTTGAGAAGAAGATCAAAGCATATCGCCATATATTCTTAATCCCAATAAACAGATTTTAAAGGGCTATCCTTTGTGCACATGATTTCCGCCGGCTTCAGGAAATCGGTGTCATACGATGGCTCTTTGCTCCGGACTACTCAGTACACTGAGTTGGCAATACTAGCAAATGGGACGGTCTTGCAGATATACACCTTGCAAACCACATCTGAACACATTTTAGTGATGACAATGAATGTGTGATTGGAACAATATTATGGGGCTTTGGCTCCGTGAATGACAACTGCGAATTCAGGGTAGATCTCATCAGTAGTCTTTCTGACGCTGGGTTCCTTCACGATGTAGGCTATTTATATATAAATGCCCAGTACTAGTTAGTTCATTGGGTATTATGTCATGGAGCGCCAACGTTCAAGGTCCAAAATGCTCCAATATCATGAATGATACAGCTGTTTTTCACAACTGGTATTGTGCTAGAAACAAAGATTCAGCCTACTATTGACTCTAGACGGCCTTTCTCGTCTTCCTTCTGATCTCTTGACTCTATTTCCATACTACCATCATATCTTCCCCATACTATCGCTAAGTATTCCGCCCTTTTGACGGATAACTAAGGTTTGGCAAGGCCTCGGGTTCGAGCCCCGGCTCGGATCTTCGCCCTTTTCCTCTCCTGGCTGCGCTCTAGACTAAAGCGGTATGGCGGTCGGTCAAGTGCCTTTGCGGTCGGTCTCCGCATGCTCCAGCCAATTCTTCTCCATATATTCCTCAATACTCTTACCTATTAACCGCGCATTTTATCTGGCAATTGGACCATTACTCTTCCGAAAAAGGACGCCTTCACTGCACTCACACCATGGGCTGGTTTTGGGGTGGCTCGAACAAGGACGACCCGGTCAAAAAGCTTGACCCGGGCTTGCGAGAATACCTCGAGCATGAAGCTCCAGAGAAATACGTCCCAACCACTTCAGTCCCCTCATCGCAGGACCCCTCCAAGACGGTACCCCAAGATGCGAAGCCATCTGTCAGCGCCGAGCCTTCCGAACCCGCCCTTCCCTCCGCTTCTCTATTCCAAGATGGCCGTTATGCGCATCTCTGGAAGACCTACAAGCCGCCCCAGGAAAAGGAAGCGACGGAACAGAAGACTGCAGAGCGAGTGATTGAGAAGTACAAGCAGCGCGGTGATACCGTGCACCGTGCGGCGATGGAAAATTGCGCCCTGGAGCATGAGGACTTGACATACTGCTTCCAGACTGGCAATTGGGAGAAACGATTGCGGGCCCGTGTGACTCTGTGCTCTGAGGAAAACGCTAAGTTCTCTCGTTGTTTTACCACCCAGGCTGTAAGTGCAGGAACAGTTAAACCGGCTCTTTTCTTTCCCTGCGATGCCTGAGCTGTTGTCGGTCGGTATATGCTGACGGTCATCCAGAAATTCCTCCAGGCACTAGGATACGCTTCCTCCTTCAACTGGGACGAGGAAAGGGAAGAACGGATTCAGATGCACGCCGATAAGCTCTACCATCAGATGCTTGACTACGAGAAACGGGCCGAAGAAGCACGGAAAGCTGGACAGGAGCCCCCGCCTCTCACTTCTCTCTTCAACCCCCAGGCAGAGGCACAGCAGACACCTGCCAACGCACCAGGAGCCCTGGAGATTCCTGGAGGTGAGACGATCCCGACAGGACTGAAACCGTCCAAACCGTTGGCACAGCTTACTCCACATGAACGAGAATTGGAGATCCGAGCACACAATGCGCAGCTGGAGCAACAGAAATTGTACGTACAGGAGGCATCGCCATTCATGCAGACACACGAGGACGCACGGCAAAAGCGCAGAGAGAAAGCCGTCAGCTGGTTCGGCGAGACGATTGGCCGCTGGGTTACATAAAGCATATGCGTGGTGCTTCCATTATGGACTGGATCTTTCTCTTCTCTTGTGTATGATTACCCCATTTGTCACCCCCTCCAGTAGGAGTTATGATTTAGAAGCGAGTCTGCGACAATCGACGTTGTTACGCATGGATATGCAGGGCCAACGGATTCCAGGGTGCTTTTTTACCCTTCCAATAGGAATGCAGGGAGAAGCCAATGAAAGTAAACCCAAAGTAAACGCAAGAGAAGCGATCCCTCAGGTACCGTCGCTGGGTATATATCTGCTTGCTATACACCTTTGAGCTAGGAGGAATTGATCCACCCCAAACCATGGGCAAAATCATATATCTAGTCGCGTAGAAAACCGACCGTCTGGTATGTTCAAGACATGCATAAAGACAGGAAACAAACCTCAGTACCAGAAGCGTAGAAAATTGTAACCACGGGGAGAAGTTGAAATGCTGATCGACTGCATCTACAGGAAAGATGCTGACGGTCAGGGCGGCTGTCATTCGCCGGGCGCGTTGAACGCCAGAGCGACACGAGGAAGCGAAACCAACACGGGAAGCATCGACATCACCACTACGACCCTTTGGCTCTCTGTCGCTGGGCCCTCTTTTTCTCTTCCCATTCAACTTTCCTCGATACGACTTTGTGACTACTCACTCCCTGGCCACCTTCACCGGATCTATCCCTTTCTTTTGTGTCCCCACTGGAATCCTCCGTCCCTCGACTGGTCGTGCTCCGCGGCACCTGATTAATTGACTGATTGATCGATTGATTCCTCTCGTTGCTCCAAGCAATAAATTAACCTTCTCTACGAACGGCTCCCTCCTCCGATCATTACCCCTTCTCGCTTCCTCTTGCTGTGGCGATCTCACACCCTTTCCACTGTCAGCATACAATATCATCAAGCTCTTCCCCTGCGCGCAAGAAGAGCTGTAGTCCTCTCCGTTACTCCCCAGGGGCCCTCATTGAGCTGCCGTGCTCACCATGAAGGCCACCCCGTTGCTCATTTCGTGGCACAACGACAATGCCCCCATCTACTCGGTCCATTTCGACCCCAATGGCAAAGGTCGTCTGGCCACGGCCGGCAAGTATGATAAACTACTCTTTGTGTTAAGTCCAATTATGGGTCCATGGTGTTAATGTTCTTCCTCCCTAGTGATAACAACGTCCGAGTACGAACCCCCCTCACCAGACCTCCTCCCCCTCCAAACTCCTCCTCACGGCCTTTCTCTGACACAAGAATACAACCATAGCTATGGAAAGTGGAGACAACTGGCGAAGAACGAAAAGTGACCTACCTGAGCACACTGATTAAACACACCCAAGCTGTGAATGTGGTCCGTTTCAGTCCTAAAGGTAGATATCTCCTCGATCCGTATACCGAATCTTGTCTCTAACGGCTCGTCTTCGTAATCTTTTCAGGCGAGATGCTGGCATCTGCCGGAGATGATGGCAATGTGTTACTCTGGGTCCCATCGGAATTGCAAACACAATCTGGTCTGGGTGAAGATCGTTCTGACGACAAGGAAACATGGCGTGTAAAGCACATGTGTCGGTCATCTGGTGCAGAGATCTATGATCTTGCCTGGTCCCCAGATGGCGTGTTCATCATAACAGGAAGCATGGACAATATTGCCCGGATCTATAATGCTCAGACAGGTGAGCATCCTCTTTCAGAATGCCTCGAGGAATGCCTTTCCGCTTACGATCAAAAATTTAGGTCAAATGGTACGCCAGATCGCTGAGCATTCGCATTATGTCCAGGGTGTAGCTTGGGATCCTCTGAATGAGTTTGTGGCGACGCAATCGTCAGATCGTTCTGTCCACATCTACAGCTTGAAAACAAAGGATGGTCAATTCACCCTTACATCCCATGGGAAATTCCTCAAGATGGATCTCCCTGCCAAACGCATCTCTTCCAGTAGCCCAGCTCCGCCGGATCCTTCTATTCGCTCCCAACCCACAGCGCCGAGCTCTGCTGCTGCTATTGTGTCCCCTGCCCCCTCTACCCCGGGCACACCGATGATCTCGAATCTGCCCATGGATCCTCCACCGGTGTCTCACAGCCGACGCTCATCCTTCGGGTCATCTCCCTCGATCCGTCGATCGGCATCCCCAGCGCCATCCTTGCCATTACCCGCAGTCAAGCCACTGGAAGTACCCTCACCAGGTCTGTTGGGTGGACTTGGCGTGAAAAATGCCAATATATATGCAAATGAGACATTCACCTCCTTCTTCCGGCGGTTGACATTTGCCCCCGATGGTAGCTTGCTATTCACGCCTGCAGGCCAATACAAAACTTCGCATGTGTCTGCTACCGATCCGACAAAGACTACAGATGAGATTACGAACACTGTTTACATTTACACTCGTGCAGGCTTCAACAAGCCTCCCATCTCACACCTTCCGGGCCACAAGAAGCCCTCTGTGGCAGTGAAATGCTCACCTGTGTTCTACACGCTTCGGCAGGGTCCCCAGCCTGCCAAGCATATCACATTAGATACCTCGTCAACGGAGGAATCTTTCTCTTCTCTTCCCGAGCCGGTAGTGAGCTCTACGGGGGACAATGCTTCTATGGAACCCCCGACCTCGGCGCCGAATGACCAAGCAAAGAATGGCTCGACTCCCAAGGCCTCGGATCGACTTGTAAGCCAGAGTCCTGCACCTGTTTTCACGTTACCTTATCGGATCGTGTATGCTGTGGCGACCCAGGATGGGGTCATGGTATATGACACCCAGCAACAGACACCAATTTGTGTCGTTAGCAATTTGCACTTTGCCACATTCACCGACTTGACATGGTAAGCTCTGTCTCAGACATAGGAACCGATTAGCGATGTACTAAACGTATCCAGGTCAAACGACGGATTGACTTTGATGATGAGTTCGTCAGACGGGTTCTGTTCGACCCTCGCGTTTTCCCCGGGAGAGTTGGGCCAACCATATGTGGCTCCGGCATCAGCGGCTCAACAGACAGGAGCTGCCGTTTCATCCGCCAATAACACGCCGCTCCCCACGCCTGTCACTGCCAAACCAAGCTCGGCGGTTCAAACAAATCCGACTCAGGCACCTCCCGCAAGTCCGGCACGGTCCAACTCTGTCTCTTCGGTTACGACACAGTCTGGTAGCTCGAGGCTCATCAACAACCCGACGCCTACGCTTGGGTCTGTGCCGCTAGTGACAGCAACCCATTCAGCCCAGCCTCCGACACTCCCGCTCACTACCCCGCCGCAGACCCCCATGTCCGCGGCCTCCCAAAGTGGGACAAGCTATGTCAGCAACAGTGTTCTGGGCAAACGACCCGGTGAGTCTGAGAAGGAGGACGACAAAGATCAGAGCGCCGCTCCGCAGGCACAACAGCAGAATCAGCAACAGCCGAAGAAGAGACGGGTTGCACCGACCCTGATATCAGCCGGCACCAATCCGTCCGCTACATTGCGTGACGAGCCACCTAATGCTGACGTGGGCGGTTAAATCTCGCCTGACAAAGACGTACCTTATCTGGTCGCCCAAGTGTAACTATTATTTGCTGTTCCTCGTCTCTTGCCCCTCACCTCTTTTTGCTTTTATCCGTGTAATGTCAAACGCGGGCCCGGATGATCTGGTTGCTACGATTATTATTATTATTATTCCCTTGCTGATGATTTACGCCTCTTTTCTTTCTTTTCCGTCTTTTTGACTTTGCTTTTTCCTTCCTCCCGATGGGTCTCGGTTCCTTCCTGGAAATCCCGGTAGAGTTTTCCCACGCGTTCCGGTCATGCATGCATGCATGCATCTATTTTCCCTCCATTCTTCTGGCGCATTTACTGTAACCTTGCAACCTCATCCCCTCATCCCTCTTACTCTCACCTTTACTTCTTTTGGCTCAACTCACGCGGGGGCTCGGAATTACTGTATGTATTTACTCATCCCGCTTTTTCCATAACCACAACCCTATTTTTCTATCTGTTCTACCTTGGTGTCTTCATGGTTACTGTTCCTTTCTATAGTTGCGAGTACCCCTTCTCTCTTATTCTGTTCTCTCCCGGGTTGCATCTCTTATTTCGCAAAGGCAGGGGTGCATTGTGCATTGACTATTGACTCTGGCCATGGCTGCGGGGGAGGTAAGATCCATAGGTAACTAGTTAGCTAGTAGGTAGGAACCTGTGTCTGGTTGTTTTTGGAATAGACCATCAATCAGTCAATCAATCAATCCGATCTAGTGTCTTGTGTCTTGACTACTATCTTATCTTATGTAACGATGCAGTACGGAGGAATTAATTACGGTATTGTCCTTTTTTTATTTTAAAGTACACTAAAACTAATGGTAAGAATTAAGTGAAGGAAGGATGGTATAATTATCGTGTATCGAGGTAGAGGTTCCCTTTCGATGGACACATTATGATCATTCGCCGTGACACGTTATATCATACTTAGGAAAGAGGTAGCTAGACATGTGGAGAGAAGAGAAGAAGATAGGGGGAAGAGGAAAAGAAAGGGAGATAACAGTGGGATGAAACGAGGGGTCAGAGGATGTATGGATGCTACATGTTCACCTGGGAAGGAATGAAGTAGGGATGGGGTAGTAGTGGTTGAGAGTTCTGGACGAATAGAGAGAGGGGTGAAGGGGTCAGTCATGGCTTTCTCCGTTGACGCCATTCACCTCGGGGACGTGACCATTTGCATGCCCGTTAGTATCCTCAGCAGAATATCCGTTGGTGTGTCCGTTGGACATGCCGTTTGCCATCGGCTGAGAAGTAAAAGCGTCTACGATATCGGCCATGCTCATGTCACCGGGAGGCACGGCTTTGGCCTCCGTGGCGTGGGAGCCCACGGTCAGGGTGGTCACGCTGGGGATCATCTGTTCAGCATGCAGGCGATTAGCCCAGCGGAAAAGGGCTTCGTCGCCGCGCGCACCCCCGGCGACAAACACGAAATCCGGCGTGCGGGGTAACTGCCGCAGGACGGATTCGGCTGCTTTGGCTTTGGACACGTCCAGAGGCTCGACACTCACTGCGCCCTGGCTGAGGACCACGCGGATGGCTTCGCTTCCCCGTGTGCCGTTGATCTGATCTGCTAGGCTCGAGGCCTGGCGCCCGGCGATCTCCGGATCATGCGCATGCTCGTAGCAGAAGTTCATGAGACAACGACGCTCCTCCATCTCACTTCCTTCAGTTCGTTCATGGTAATACTGGATCACTTTGCGGATGCCGTTCCGCCAGTCCTTGGCCTTTTCCATGTCTACTAGCGTTTTCCAAGTGGACGAGCCGACCTCGCGCTTGAAGCAGCCATTTTCGGCGATCAACCCCACCTTAGTAGAGAGTGCTTCCAAGGCTGAGTCGAGCTGCTCTGGACTCTTGCTACTCGTCACATACACTGTATTTTGGGGATCTGCTAGCAAGCGCTCGAGTAGAGCGATTAGGTCAGTCGAAGATCCGTTTTGAGGAGCAATGATGCCGTCGTCTTCTAAGAAGAAAAGACGTGAGCTGGAATTGTCATACGCCTCCTTCACAGCCTTGACGGATAGAAGTGACACCTGACTGAGTTCACGAGATAGCTGCGTGCTGTGTGCATTAGTCAGAGCGGTGTGGAATGAGTTGAACCATGCTATCGCTGTATGAGGGGTTTGCTTTTCAAGCAAGAACTGCCAGTTCCGCTCCTTTTGTTCAGGCGTCATGGAAAGCGCCTTGTTGATCGCATCGGCAACCTCTTTGTAATCCCAAGGATTAACCAGAAGTTCGTGCCCACTGAAGAGGGAAGCGCTCCCTGTAAACTCGCTCAGAATGAGAGAGCCATGACGCTGGGATGCCAGAATTCCATCCTGACAATGAATGTAATCGTGGCTACTAAGGTTCATGCCTTCTCTAAGGCTGGTGACCATGAAGATGTCCGCCACACTCATGAGGGCCAAGAACTGCGAATAGCTGATGTCCTGTCTCAGAAGTACCAGGGGCTGATGAGTCAAGCTTGAGTATACCGAATTTATCCTCATAGCAATTTTCGAAACTTGAGCTTCTAATTCAGGCAGCTCAGAAGCCGAAGCAACTTGAACAAGGACAACCTGGGCCAGTTAGTACCAAATGTATTAGACCATGCATTGTGCTTTGCCCGAACATACCTTCTCCCTCCACTTAGGATACTTCTTCAGAAACAGCTCATAAGCGAGGAGCTTTTGCTTGATACCGCCCGGAGCATCCAGCCTGTCGCGAGCGACGATCAAATGTTTACCCTTATACCGAGAGGTAATATTGGCGATCCAATCCTTCACATGCGTAGTCCTGCGCAACGCGTCCAACGATTTGACGTCAACACCAATGGGCATGTTCTTCACATGGACGAATCGGCGGTCGAGTTGTACACCATCGACGGAGACTTCCAACCTTAGAAGGCGGATGCAAGATTGGAGAAAATGATAGCAATATTCTTCCGTCTGGAAACCAATAAGATCCGCACCGAGAAGCCCTTTCAGTAGTGCATCTCGAGCGTTCAGGCAGCGGAAAATCTCCGACGAGGGAAATGCAGTATGCATGAAGAAGCCGATTTCTGCTTTTGGCAGCCTCTCCCGGAGCATTCCCGGAAGAAGCAGAAGGTGATAGTCATGTACCCAGATGCTGTCACCAGGACGCCAGTATGCGGCAATAATTTTTGCGAATGCCTCGTTGACTTTGACATACTGCTTCCAGGAGTAATCGTCGTACTCTGTGTGTCGCGGGCTTTCCTGCATCTGATAGTGGAAAGCAGGCCACAGGACAGCGCGGCAAAAGTGGGTATAATGACCTTCGAATTCGCTGTCGCGGACGAACACAGCAAGTGACTCGTATTCATCTTCAAGCGTCTCGAAGATACTGGCGCGCGTTCCATCTCTCAATGAGTCCGTAGGCATGCCTAATGTGCCTACCCACATCTTGTCCGTCAACATGCCTGCTTCTTCGGCAGCATTGATGGCGTTTCGCAAGCCGCCATTGCCCTGTTCAGCTGCCTTGACAACCCAGTCAAGCTCAGATAACAGAGCACGAGGGCTCCCGTGTTCTTCTTCCGAGCTGAAAACATCTGCAGGACCATCCAAGTAGGGCGGGTTGTCCACGTCATCCCCTGGGTCAGGACGGCTCAGAATGGACGGACCCGGGTGAAGAGAGGTCTTTAAGCGCGGCTGATTGAACTTACGGCTCTGGCCCCAGGAGACGGTACGAGGCTCACTAGGGCCTGGGCCGTTGGGATCATCTGCAGCTGGGATCTCGCCTGCAGAGCGCGAGACGTAAGGCTTGAAGATCCTTTCATCATCGGTGGTCGCGCCAGGAGTTAGCGACAGACTTATGCTCTTGGAATGGTGCTTGCGGTTGGTGTCTGCCAGTCGTCCTATGATTCGGCCCTCTCCACGAGAAGAGCTGCTAGATGACTTGCGCCGAGCATGTCTTAACTCGGTGGCTTGGAAGTCAATGGTATAAGGGAGAAAGCTGGACAGTGTGAGTGAGAACTCAATCGACTGCGAGATAAAGAAGAGCAAACATACAGTGAGGCAATGAAGACCGTCATTGGGGTGAAGCGACACCGAGAGAGTCTTCCCTATGGTATTGTTTCAAGTGCTGCAGCACAAGGAATTGGAATTGGAGGTTAAGATTTGAGAGGTTTCTGAAGGACAAAGACAGGCTGAAGTATGGAAAGAGTTGTTCCGCTTTTCGGAATCAAAGATCCGTGGAGGTTTAATCTCTTCTTCTTCTTTTTCTCCGGACCAAGGGATGCTAAAGAGGGTGTGGGATTGATATGCGACGGCAGGAGCTATGTCTTAAGTGTCACGGGGGGAGAGTGAATGCGACGACCCTGAAAATCCCGGGGGCAGGTTAGACACCCGAACCAGCAGATGAAGAAAGCAGGGAGTGGTGACGTTGATGATTGGACCAGGGAAAAGCCGTCCAGACCGGGGAGATGAAGCACATGCGAAAATGACAGGAACATTCTGGGCTCTTCGGGGGGAGTGTGTGACTGGGGAGGGGCATTTCCAAGCGCGAAGGAGGGGTTCGGGCAGGTTCTTTGGGCTTGTCTTGGGCAGATGCCAGTCGCATCATGGGGGTGAGCAAAAGAAATGAAGGGAAGGGGAAGGGGAACGGGGACCCGGATCTAGGCCACCAGGATTATGGTCTCAGATCACAAGCCCGATGATATGCATGGCATAGATGAAGCCAAAGAAGAAGAAAACTTGCCTGGCAGTCTGCTATAGCCTTGCAGCTTATAGCGGACAGACCAATGAGATCATTGACGTTGTGGTTCCCGTGGGATCCGCAGTCTCTCCACCGGCACTAAGATAGCGTTTTGGCGATGGTTCTCGACAATTCGACCGGGCGTTGGGTCGCTGTGTCGCGCACGCGCGCCTTGTTTCCGCCAGACAATGGGAATGGACACCGAAGCACATGGAACACCGGGTTGGTCAATGATGATTCCGGCACTCCAGACAGGGAACGGGTGATTGAGGGATGGAGACGGGAAGAGAGAGAGAAAGCAGGAGAAAAAGAAAAGTGGGAAGTGGATAGTGAAGTCACAGAGAGGAAATGGTGAGGGGCAACACGAACACTTTCGTTTTAGTCTCATTTGATGGGAAGCGGAAAGCTTGAAAGATAAACCAAAAATACCATCACCAACTTTCATCTTCAATTCCTCACATCTTTACCCCCTCCCCCTTCGACTTTCCACTTTCACCACCACTACACACCATTACACTACTAACTATTCACCTCCCTTTCCCTTCCAGCCCCCCAGCTACTCTCATTATATTACCTCGCGGCCTCCTATCATTCCCCCTCAATTGACTCATCTCATCCTCGATCCATCTTCAAAGCGGGGCACACTCCTTTCGCTCTGCTCTCCATTGCATTATCTCTTCCCCCCCCTCCTTTTCCAATGGCTGCCAACGGCTCTTCTTCGGAAGGCGATCACCGCCTGTTGATCGTTTCCAATCGTCTGCCCATCACCATTCGTCGCTCCGGGGGTGGGAAATATGAGTTTTCCATGTCCTCTGGTGGCCTGGTGACTGGTTTGAGCGGACTATCAAAGACCACAACCTTCCAGTGGTATGGCTGGCCAGGACTGGAAGTGCCCGAGGATGAGATCGACTCCGTGAAACAGCGTTTGCAGGAAGAGTTCAACGCCACCCCGGTGTTCATGGACGACAAACTGGCAGATCGCCACTACAATGGCTTCTCAAGTACGTATCGTCATGATTCCCCCTCTCCACCTGCATTGGATGTGCATCCGCACCTATCTCCTGCGGCTGCCACCTGGCAGGGCGCGACAGGTCTGTATCTGTTGCTAATGTGAGCTATCAGACTCAATCTTGTGGCCTCTTCTGCATTATCATCCCGGTGAAATTGTTTTTGACGAAGCTGCCTGGGATGCGTATCGTGAGGCGAACCGTCTGTTCGCAAAGACTATCGCCCATGAGGCCCGGGAAGGAGACCTTGTCTGGGTCCACGACTATCACCTCATGCTTCTTCCGGAAGTTCTCCGCGAAGAACTCGCAGCCTTGGGCAAGAACAATATCCGCATTGGATTTTTCTTGCATACTCCATTCCCGAGCAGTGAGATCTATAGAATCCTTCCTGTGCGGAGTCAGTTGCTGCGCGGCGTGTTGCAGTGTGACTTGATCGGATTCCATACCTATGACTATGCGCGTCACTTCCTGAGCTGTTGCTCTCATATCCTGTAAGTGGCCACTCGCTGTCTGGCCGGGTTGTAAGCTAACGTCTCCGGCAGTGGATTGGTCACAACCCCAAGCAGTGTCAAATTCAAAGACAGGTCTGTCGCCGTGGGAGCTTTCCCCATCGGCATTGATCCCGACAAGTTCACCGAGGGCCTAAAGAGCCCCAAGGTGCAGAACCGCATCGCAAGTCTCGAGAACAAGTTCCAAGGAACCAAGTTGATGGTCAGCGTTGATCGCCTGGACTACATCAAGGGTATTCCCCAGAAGCTGCATGCCTTGGAGGTCTTCCTCTCCCAGCATCCTGAATGGGTGGGCAAAGTCGTGCTGGTACAGGTAGCTGTCCCGAGTCGTCAGGATGTTGAAGAGTATCAAAACCTGAGGGCCGTGGTGAACGAGCTGGTGGGCAGAATCAACGGAAAGTTCGGTAAGTCTGGCAATGCCAATATTTCTCTCGCGCTTCCTAACAGCCTTGGCTCAGGAACGGTCGACTACATGCCCATCCACTTCATGCACAAATCGGTGAGCTTTGATGAGCTCATCGCGCTGTATGCCGCCTCCGACGCGTGTGTCGTGTCGTCGACTCGCGACGGGATGAACCTAGTGTCGTTCGAATACGTTGCAACACAGCAGAAACGCAAGGGGGTGCTAATTCTGTCGGAGTTTGCTGGAGCCGCGCAAAGCCTTAACGGCAGCATTGTAGTCAACCCGTGGAACACGGAAGAACTTGCCAGCGCATACCACGAGGCCGTGTCGATGAGTGACGATCTGCGGGCCCAAAAATTCGAAAAGCTCTACAAATACATCTCCAAGTACACCAGGTAAGCTGACGCGGCCCATTGATAACTATACAACGCATAGTTGGCTGACGGTAATGTCGCAGTGCTTTCTGGGGCAAGTCATTTGTTGCCGAACTATCCAAGTGTTCAACCTGATTATGTTATGACTGCAGCTTTTTCCTTGTTCTTTTCACCTCCTTCCTTCATTCACTCATTCAGCATTTACTGTTCATATTCTCTTTGGCGAACACAAGCACGGCGAACATAGTTTCTGGGCATAGCGATCTTCTAATCCATAGATTAAGTATCAATTCGGCAAGCGACAGAGCATAATAAAGATACCGCTTAATGCAAGGCAAGACACCTTCTAGAAGATTGATTGATAGCTACTAGCATCCAAACTAGAGTAGTGTGTACCTAAGAAAAAGAATTTAAATTTCCATCCCCATCTCCACACCGCACACTACAGGACAGCAAGCACAACACCCGAACCGAACATCCATCGAAGAAGTCAAATCCACCTTCCACTACCACGATCCACACATGGCAAAAAGTATAACAAAAAGGATTCAAATCAAGCCGCGTATCTGATACAACCCAACAATGATCATCGATAATCCAACAAACCCAACCACATCCCTACCTACCTATCTGAAACACGACAAAAGGCAGAGCAGATACTTACCCGTCCCGGGATGAGGAAAGGGATTATGGGCCCGTTTGGGTGTACGTCATCATATACATACATGTTGTAGATCATTTCTTGAGTCAGTTGATGGAGTATTTCGATACAGTCGGTAGTTAGAAAATGAGATTTATCGAGATATTTAATATAATTAATCGATTGCTTATTTTAGGAAAGTGGATAATATATCGATAACAGATAATAGATCATAGATAAATATAACAATGAACCACAGAGCAGATAGAAGAAGAACAAGAAAGCGAAGCAGAAACGTACCTACAGATAGATACTTCCTACATCCTGCACAGTAACGGTGGTACTGCAGCGGCAACATCCCAGCTGCCCTGTCCTTCATGCTATGCTACCTTAGCATGAAGGACAGGCAGACAGATGGGCGCAGGTAGTATTGTATCAGTAGTGGCAAGTTATGCTATGCTATGCTATGCTATATGGTATGTGTGTGTGTGAATCAAGCAAGTATGCGTGGTCGTATGCATGTATGTCCGCGAGTAACGTGAAGCAAGGAACCTACTGGGACATATCTATCAGTATCTGCTATCTGTTTCAATGTCTCAGGTGAAGTAGTAGCGGTTGCGGTTGCATCATCACATCATACATACGTGTATATATATATATCCCTGTTGGAGAGATGGTAGACTACCGTATATAGTATCTATCTACATATATTGATTCAATAGAAATACTATACTATGGTATATTATATTGTAGAGTATAGTTAGCGTATCTGCAAGACACATAAAATAAACAAGGTTGTTGTACATAGTATGTATCTAATCATGACTTCACGATGACACGGCCCGCTAACCACAAACTAATTAGTTCAACTCTACAGTACTCCGTAGTTGTGGATAAGTAATCTCAGTTACTGACCGTGACCCTTGGGTCATTGGAACTTGGTTAAGGATGTGGGTAGTAGATGTGCACAGAATTTCTGTCGGCTTGAGCCGCGCAGCTTACTCCGTTAACCTTCTTCTGTTCAGTACAGTATTGTCTACTGTCTATGGAGGCATTGAAGAATCCACCTAGAAAAAGTTGTCGTAATCATGCCAGTTCAGCATCGATAAAAGACCCACCGCAACAGGCGGCACCTTACTTTAGGGATTCTACCAATCGGGAAAGGGATGCCTCACGTGTTCGGTTTCAAGGGTTCAATTCCGTCCAGTTCAAGGTCGGGTCAAGTGGGATGCCGTAAGCCGGGTCCTTAGTCATCTGCATAGTGCTGCGTAATCAAACCAAGAACTGATCTCTGGAATTGCAATTTCATGTCTAAGAGGACTATGCCCCTTCTTACCTGGTGTGAGTTGCTAATATTAGCCAACCCCATCTTTTATATCTAAAGCACATTGAGAAGAACAATCAAACCAAACCATGGTCACGAGAAATCTCTCTGTAGATAGAATGTCCTCAAAAACAAGAGATGAGATCGTCCAGGGTCTCGACCACCGATGGAATGGAACACAAACCCGAGAACGACTGGAAAGGGTTGTGACTTGCTCTCAATCTACCACTTACTAAACTCAGAAAGAATAGGGAAAAAAGGAAAAAGCCACACAACACCGGATGAGGTATCCACGCCAAGCCCCCTGGCCAGGGTCTAGGACGGTTGTGTTGCCTGTTGACACCTTGGACAACCACAGAAACGGGTTTAGGGCCATGGGTCTGGAAGCTCCCTCTAGCCAGATCTTGTCTCATGCCAAGACGGACGCTTGCGCGTCTCCGCCACCCATCGTCCTTTTTAGGAAGGATGCCGTAATCCTGTAACGCCGACTGGTTTTATCTCCGTTGGTTACTTTCCGCTTTGAGTTGGGAGGAAGAAATGCGGGTACTCGACGCCGTCGGGTCCCGGGGTGTCTTTTTTCTCTTTCTGTTGTTTGAACAGCTCTCTCGGTATTATTGTAGTCAATTTCAGGTGTCAATCAGCGCCGCTATTCTATTCATCGACTGAAATCAATGGTGTAGGGTTCTCTTGATGTGTTATATGCATAAATGATTGGCCTAGGGATTTCCTTTTTGGGAGGGAAAAATAAATGACGGTGGAAATGAATTGGCGATTTGTGGTACATGAGAACTGTCAGAGTGGGGATTCACATTCATCAGGGTGCAGATGCCGCGTGTGCTTCTAATGCTAAGAAGATAGGGCGCTGGACAGGTCGTCTTATATGTACAGAAAAGGCGTTTATGCGTACGGACTGCTGAGGAGTTGCTTCAAGGGTGTCGTGCGCATACGGGCGTGATTGTCTTCTGATCGCTGTGTCTATCATGGAGTCGTCCTCCAATTGAAACATATAGAAGTCTGCCGTGCAAGGCGCAATTGAACCCTGATCAAGGTTGGCTCTTCTAAGTCATCAAGATCACCATGATCATCGCCGGCCATACGACGGCTGAAGTCTGTTCCGGCTAGGGTTTGGGTTGCTCTTCTTATAGGAGGACTCCTTTTAAATGACCCTCAGATCCTTCGAGGCCACGACGTGCCCAACATATAGTTCGACGCCGACATACGGTGCTGACCCCCCAATTGCTTCTATGGCAGCTCTCCGAGTAATTTAGCTGGCAAATAGTGCAGTTCTTAGCCTTACATGACTATCAAACTCCCTCCTATTTGCCCAATCCCTTCGTCCACCAAAGAATCGGTTCCCAAATTCGGGCAGGACTTCATCCGCGATTCGTCAGCTGAGGGGAATTGTTGATGTGGGTTAAAAATCCAAGCAATGAGTCGTATACTCGTAAGGCTACGGGCCATGCCGCTCTGCCAAATTGCCCCTTTTGGTAGAATTATTGGATTGTTGTGCTCGAGTAGCTGTTGGAGATGTAAAAATTTCTCTTGTTGTGGAGGAAGAGCTCCTTAAAATTCTGTTGATGGTGTGCCTACTGCCTAGTATCGACCATTGAGGTGGACACGGCGTGCACGGAGCACGGTCGTTGCGCATGGTAGCGTACGATGGTGACATTTTTAGTCCGTTGGTCAGAGAGCCGCGTAAGACAGGCAGGCTGACGTCGAAAGAGATCCCCATGGCGCGGACCCAGAGCGCGGAAGATTGCGCTCGACAGTTACCCGATCGGGAGATGCAAATCTTCTGTATAGCGGAACAGGACCTCCACGGGGAGGGTGTGACCAGAAAGATGATGAAGCTCTGAGGATCATAGTGAAATTTGTGCAAGGCTTGCGTAGACGAGGTTGAGGGGAAGAGCCAGTCCCAATGTCAGATCACGACGTGCAACCCACGCGGACATGGCCAAGCTTTTTGAGGGATTCATCAGCAGGCGTGTCTCCTCTCTGTAGGGCCTAGGAAGAAAGTGGAGATAGAGTAAGAGGGTGGGAAAGAAAAATACATAGTCTAACTTCTATCTACCAGTGGTCCATACTAGTATAGTGATAGTGCTATTGGGCGCTGTATGGAGTCGTGTTGATGGAGTTGGTGTTGTTATTGTTGTTGTTGTTGCTACCAGTAGTAGAAGCAGACAGCCACACCGTTGTTAGCATTGAAGAGGTCACGATGGACAGGGAGAATTGACATCGGGCTCGAGAAGTGGAGCCTGAAGTTCAGAGATATCGACCTAATCGGATCGCGACAAGGAGGGATTGACAAAGAAGAAATATACTTGCGGGAAGGTTGGGGTCAATAATTGGGGAAAAGATCGGAGGAGTCTGCAGAGAATGGATGCAGTTTGAGAGTAGTAGTGGTACGGAGTAGAGACAAGGGTTTTGGGTTGGGAAAGGGCTGGCTGTATGGCAGAAACCATACCGAGAGGAAGGGAACCAGCACGAGAAAGAAGCAGAAGTGCGTCGCAGTAAGCCAGACAGAAGCAAGCAAGCAGCGGACCGACCAGAGCGAGGGTCTTGGCCATGGTTCAGTTAACTGTTTCGGGGCGGGACACACGCGGCTTGCGGTGCTGGCGCGGGGCCCTGATTGGGGCGAAGAGCTCAAGGCTGACGACGCTTCGCCCTCGCTGCTGGCGTGGAGAGAAAAAGCGCCAATGGCCAGAAAAATCATCACCTCTCCTGTGACTAGTCAGTCCCTCCTCCGTCGTCGTATTACTACTAGTATTGCGTATTGTTCGGCCACGGTCTGCGTAACTGCTTCTCAACTCTCTTAGCAGTTAGTTACCTTCCCTTTCTTCCCTTCCTCTCTCTACTCTCTCTCTCTCTCTCTCTCCCTCTACTCTCCCTCCCTCCCCAAGGAACTACTTCCCTACCTCTTCGTAGGTATCTTCAATTTCATCCCTCCCCATTCCTCTTCTAACCGCTCTCTTCCTCTCTCTCTTTCTTCCCTTTCCCTTCCTTCTTTCTCTTTCTTCCTTTCCTCTTCGCTCGGTTCCCCTGCCCGCCCGCCCACTCCCCTCTTCCTCTCCAAACCCTTCCTATACCCTTTCGGTCGTTAAACATCCTGGACATAATATCTTCGCCTTCTCACACTACTTGATTATACTGTAGCCATTTCGACATTTGGCTTCAGTATCCGCCTATTTTCGTCACCATCTTGATCCCTCCGTAGTCGTGGCGGTTACGTTGACCAGCGCCAAGCGTGGCGACCGCCTGGCTAGGCTGTGCGACTATCATTACAACCGGCCGACCTGACGGACCTTCCAACCTACTACTACCTGGCCTGCGTCGACATCACTTTTGCATCCATCCCACCAACTTTCATCTCTTCCGTGTTTCTTCCCTGCATCCGGAGACACGTTACTAGTCGATTCCGAATACCCAGGAGCATTGCAAGTCACCCAATCTGGAGATTCACACGCCTTAACACTCGCTGGTGTCGTTGACCCTACCCCCTACCACCATGGCGGACGGTCGACACCACAACCCGGCGCTGCAGCCTGAGAACTTCGACGCCTCAGAACTTACCAACGCCTTCGAACAATTGATGCGCAACAAGAGATTCAACCAGCTTCAGGAACAGTCCCGAGCTTCATCCCGCACACAATCACCAGCGCCCGCGGCTATGTCCCCTGGCCTGTACCCGCCTCATCCCTCGCGAGCACCACCACCACCGCCTCCGACCGCCGCCCAATACCCTCCCCAAATGCCTCCGCAAACGTCTACTCAATCACCCTTGCTCCGCAATCTTCCTATCGTTCCTGCTCCCCCACAAGATCCGGCTTCTCTGAAATTTCGCAATCTTCTCCACGTTCTTTCTGTAACACCGACCAAATATGAGAACCCCGGTCTTTTGGATGAGGCTCTCGCCCATATTCCCCTTGACCGGTTGTACTCGGAGGCAGAGGAAGAAAGCCAGATTATGCAGGCTCAGGCAGCTAGTGTAGGAGGAAAGCCGGAATGGGGATACCAAGACTGCGTCATTCGGGCGCTCCTCAGGTGAGTTCTTTTATCAAAGTAATGAATCGTTTTCTGAGCTTTGCTGACCGATCTTGATATAGGTGGTTCAAGAATTGCTTCTTTAAGTTCGTCAATAACCCTCCCTGCGCTCGATGCGGCTCGCCCTCGATCGCCCAAGGAATGACTCCCCCGTCGCCCGATGAGACCGCACGCGGTGCAACTCGTGTCGAATTGTACCGATGCTCGGAAGGAATGTGTGGTGCCTACGAAAGATTCCCCCGCTACTCGGATGTGTGGCAGTTGCTGCAAACTCGACGAGGACGTGCCGGTGAATGGGCCAACTGCTTTAGCATGTTCTGCAGAGCCCTTGGTGGACGTGTACGATGGGTGTGGAACGCCGAGGATCACGTCTGGACTGAGGTGTACTCGGAGCATCAGCGCCGTTGGGTGCATGTAGATGCTTGTGAGGAGGCCTGGGATCAGCCCCGTCTCTACACTGAGGGTATGTATCTAGTGTCCATTCGTCTGACATACGCTAACCATAGCTATAGGCTGGGGACGGAAAATCTCTTACTGCGTTGCATTCTCGATCGATGGAGCCACAGATGTTACTAGACGCTATGTTCGAAGCCCAACACGACATGGCAAGGCCCGGAACCGTGCTCCTGAGGAGGTGCTTGTGTGGGTGATCCACGAGATCCGGAAGAAGCGCCGGGAGAATCTCTCGAAGACGGATCAGCGACGCCTGATGAAGGAAGATGAGCGTGAAGAGAGGGAGCTGCGTGCCTACACTGCGTCCGCCCTTGCTGCGGAATTGAACAACCTCTTCCCCCAGAACACACCCACCGGCCGACCTGAGGATCAGAAGACGCCCGCCTCGCGGCAGGATGTCCCCATGGAGTGGCTCGATACTCGACAGAGGAATTCTGGCCATTCTGGCCCTGACGGATCGCACAACGGCCGGTAACTTTGGGCGTGTCTCAGCCCTCACCCCTCATAATGTCACCTTGCGGCACGTAAGGCTCGGTGCCTCTTGATCGGTACGCAGCGACCGGTCGGGACTTCGGGTTCCCGCAAGGTACAACCCTACACGACCACATAATCTGGCTGGACCGTCTCTCGATGGACGACACCATGATACGAGATACACGATTGGCCTCCGCCTGTTATCGGATTCACATCAGCGGCATCGCATGTTTCACGACTCGCTACATCCTTCCATTGCTAAGGAGCATTTCCGTATGGATTCTAATGACACCTCTGCCGGCGTCCGGGCTCATGTCCGGACGAGAATCGGGTCGTTTCTCGCCCAGCCGCGCCCGAGGCGACCGCCTCGGTCGGCGGGCTGCGAATACTACTAGTGTTCGCCACAACAATCTGGGGTGGTTATCTACCATCCCCATCCTATCTACTCATTCATTCTGGATTTCCTTTTTATGTGACACTTTGTCCACCACCAGATCATTTCCTTTCCTTTATTTATGATGCATTTTCAGGTTATATAATCGGATACCTTGGGGAAACGGGCAGGTTGGGAGGCGCGATCGTGACAGGCTTTTCATTTGGATTCGTTTTAGCCTTGAGCATTTCCTCAGCTTCTCCATATTAATTTCCTTATAATCATTTCCAATTTTTCATTTTCATTTTCATTTTCATTTCATCCCGTGTTTTGTTGTTAGGGTGCATGCCAAGCACTGGTGTTGGCCAGTCATGGCCGCGTTTATGAGACAGATGTTTCGGCGCTGGGGTCTGACAGGCGCAGCGGCACCTTCATTTTCCATTTTTGTTCTGACTCCTGGCGATCTCAGATACCGAATTGAGCATCTACTGATACTTTTCTTACCACCATGCGTAGATGGGAAGATACGTGCATCGCCTAGATTCAGCCGTTCGTATTGCAATCAGACCAATTCGTACTAAACTAGTCCTGTCCTCTTTTTGTGTCCTTGCACTGTGGATAAACTGATAGTTCGACACGATCATCGTCGAGATAGAAATCATATCCACTTTGTCTTGGTCGAGACCCTTATCAAGATCAATAGATCGTAGTTATTATGGGGTAAATCTATGCCTTGTCTGTGTTCCCCTAAAGTGCACTTTACACGCACCATCATCAAGATTTTTTTTCGCGCGCCTCGCCCGGACTTTCTGAACGGACCCTCTGTCCCCTCCGTCTTCTCCAACAGACCCAGACGGACCCAGCTTACTTCTTCCATCATTCATCAACCATCAGCCCATATGTCCATACATACATACATACATCAATAATAATATAGAGAAAAAAACTATATCAATGAAAGATAATAATACCCTCCACAAATACACACACAAAGAGTGACCAAAAGAAAAACGAAAAGAAGAACCCTTAATTTCCGCCAACCAAACCTCACAACACCCTTTACCCAAAGGTAAATCTTACCCCAAGCCAAGACTTTTGGAACCGAGAGTAGAGAAAAGAAAATTCAGGGTCCAACCTCTCCAACCCAAAACCCACCAACCAACCCCCTTTTACTTTTTTTCTACTAGACTAAGTTACTCTCCACTTTCAGAACCCACAATTTCCACCCCGTTCTTAGCCTAGACACTCCCCCCCAAAACAAGGTACGCTAGATCCTTAGGGATGGGGGATTTTCTCCCCGGTTTGGGAAATGAATATACGTGCCCGGTTTTTTACTTACTGGTTGCCATTCGTAAAATAAATGTTTTGATTTATTTACTGGCTATGTACTAGATAGTAGTATGGCTGGCTGGAGGATATGGACTCACTTGAAGCGAGATTGATTATCTAATTTACTAGGGTAGCATACCACGTAGGCTATGAAAACGTGATCCGAAAGTAGCTAAGGTTTCAGAAAGCGGAATGGAGGGAGGGTTGGAACGTGGAACGGGTTCAGGAACGAACGAACGAGGTGCAACTAAATCAGGAAATCAGGACACTACTTACTTGGATAGTAAGGAAGGAGATAGGATAGAACGGGTAAAGAAGGATGGGAATTACCCGACCGTGTTGTGTGTGTACCTGGCTAGTGACTTGTTGACTGTGTCAGTTCGGGAGTCGGAGTCGGATGATGAGGTGGATGAATGAGGTGAGAAGTGAGACAGGGATGGAATCCGGATAGTTGATTGATTGATTAATTGAGGAAATTAATTAATTGGTATTACGGGGTGGACGGTTTAGTTTAGTTAGGTGTGTGTGTGTGTGTGGGTGGGTAAATAGGTAGTACGTAGTGAGGTATGGTTCAGGAACAGGAATGTTGGCCCCATATTATCTCGGTGACCCATCTACTTTCAACTATGTATGTGTGTAGATAGTTCATGATTGAAATATAACGTGAATCTTGATACATATTGTATAGACATAGAAATTTATTCGAATATATTCATACGAAAATTATAGAAATAAACAAAAGCATCAAAGAAAGAAAGAAAGCAAGAAGACCCCGCACGCTAAGATAGCATCGTAGCTATATTTAGATGGATTTTCTTTCGGACGGTAAATGAAATCAGCGGTGATCTGCACTGGAACGGGCGCTTGTGGTTCGTCGGTTGTGGTGTCATGTGAGTGTGGGATTGTGTGGTGGTATTGCTGTGTATGTGTATTTTATTTATGCCCATACTTTTGTGTATATTTGTGTGGATGTATACTGCATTTTCAAGTATAAGTGCTGTGGAATAATTAATATGTATTTATGGGGTGTTATGTTCATTTTAAATGTTTTATTGGAAGCTGGGTTTAGTAGTAGGTTCAAAGTAGGCTATGGATGGAGGGTTATTACTGCACAGGTACATCTACCAAGTATATGTAGTGGATAGTAGACACTGCATCCGAACAAGGATCCTTTCCGCCCTTCTGTTTATTCCATTCATCATTGCTGTGATAACTTAATATAAATGGTAGAATGATGACATGACTGGAAATATATATTACTGCTAGTTATGAGCATTTTATACTTATATCTAGGATATCTACTGCCCGAAACACACACTGAAATGGATTGAGCATGTACTGACTGCAATCATTTTAGAGATACAGACACTATGCATAATATATATAGCATGGTTGAGGATGCATGTAGAGTACATCCTGAGCACATTTGCCATCTTGATATGTCAAGGATTAGGAATCAATAAGCTGCTATGTGTGATGTGACTGCTCTTGTGATTAAGGCAAACCATTTAACGCAGCTGGTGTACACCCATGGGAGGTCTTACCCTACTAATAAGTGGACGCTTGAGCGGGAGAAGCAAGATGAAGATGAAGACGAACTGCTACAGAAAAGGAGCCGTGTAACGATGGATCACTCCCAGAGTAGATAGTTCACAAATGGACGAGGGAATGCGAAACATGCCATCTCATGTCTCGCAACATCTACTATCGAGATCTATCAACCAACGTGTCAAATCAATATTTTATAAGGTATCCGCACAAGACATTATGATATCGTTTATATACAATAAAAGTGCACCCGTCGCTTAACACGGGTCACACCGAATATTCACATGAAGCGAAATCTACTAGCCACCTAAACCATGCTCTTAAAGCTGGGAGGTGATTTCAGGAAACTCGCAATCGACGGCAAGGACTTCAGCCGCGGCGTCTGTGGTCTCTCATCGTCAACTGGCGGCAACTCCGGACTCACGCAGTTCGAGTAGAACCGTCCGAGGTCGCCATCAGATGTCGACTCGCATGGAGAGGTGGGAGTCGCAGGACGCGGAGAGCGAGGAACGTGATCCGTCGAGATACTGATGTTGTTTCCGAGATACTGGGCTTGGTTCCGTATAGGTTGGGCGGAGAAACAAGCCCGTGGGACAAGGCCTTCCTTGTTGGTTTCGAGGACAGTGACCAATGCCTGACTATGTTAGCTAGAGTTATACGACGAGTTACCAAAGGGCGATGTCTTACCCATCCATCTTCGTATACTAGGTGTAGGATAGCCGTTTGACCCTCCTTGAGTCCAACGTGTTCAGGGCTCACAGGGCGGAAATCCATGTCGACGCGATACACACGAGCCAATGAAATTGGAGGTGCTCCAGGAGAAGTGGGTATTTCGATAGTAGGGACCTCAATGGTTGGGCTTCTCGAAACTGCCGGGGAGCTGGAATTCGTCGATGTGCCTCGCGAAATGGTCTCCACTGTAGCGACATTGGCCTCTGGAATCCTGCCAGTCTCTTCTTTTGGAGGAGTGTTGGACACGGTTACTTCCTTGATTCTTCCCATGTCTGCCCCGACTAATGTCTCAGTGGAGGAATGTAGACCTCGCAATGCGGGATGGATATCCTTGTTATCCTTATTGTTGTTGATGCTGCGTGCCTGAGGCAAAGACAAGTATGACCGATGAATCTGACGGAAGCCATCCCGCAAGACACTGTTGGGATCGTGCATATACTCAGATGCAGGTCGGGGAACATGCACGTTCGACTTCTTCCAGGTAGACCGTGCAATGTTCGCTGCCGTACGTAGCATCCCGCGGCCATTGGCATATACCTTGAGTGCCAGGTCCTTGATTGGTTTGTACTCCGCCTTGGGAGCTCCAGGAAGACGCATGGAACTCGAACGTAGACGCGATTTGGTAGACTTGAACTTTATGGCTGATGCACCGTTGCAGACGCTGTTGACACATCTCTTCATCATTGATGGTTGTTGTGGGCTAGGGTCTGGCTTCTCGTTGCGGCCGGTGTGGCCAGCTATTGCTTTCTGCAAGGCACGTTTCTTCCGGTGCAATGACCACACGAAGAAGCCTAGGATGGCCACGACAGCCAATGCAACACTCAGACCGATGGCCAACTTGGTAGACAGAGGCGTAGCGGTATGCGAGGTACCTGCGGCGGAGGCGGCTGTCGTTGTACTGGCGGGGGCTTCGGTTTCGGTAGTGCTCGAGCCAGTGGGTGTGCTATTGCTGGTTGTGGAGGTGCTCGATGTCATGCTTGTCCAGGTGGCTGTCTGTGTAGGAATGGCCGACGTTTCCCATGTCACGCTTACAGCCGATGGAGCCGGTGAGTTTTGAACATATTGGCTACTCCACCCCTGCGTATTGCCCTGGCCACTGTTGGCGGAACTTCCTTCAGACCATGACGACGCTGAGTTCTCTGTCGAAGCAACAGGGCTGGCTTGGGCGGCACTACCAGCGCCGTAAGAGCCTCCGCTTGTGCCCGAGCTCCCTGTGCTCCCACTACCTGAAGACATACTTCCTGACTGGCTCTGACCGGAGCCTGCTTGTTGATCGTATGAACTGCCCGATGAATATCCTCCGTGCCACTGACCGTCGTCGTAGGTAGATGACGAACCTCCGTACGAAGAATACGGGGCGGCGGAAGCTTGAGCTATTTGAACATCCCTTCGAAATGCACCGAAGGGGCGAGTGGACATGGCCTGTCGCATGGTTGTTGATTACTTCAGTAGTACAGACCCTAAAGTATGTAGTACGACGTGTGTAGATGGGGCTGGGAAAGAGAAGAAGAATTTGAAGTGCATGGCCGCCTGTTGAAGTGATATGTATTTAATATGTCTGATATGATTATTGACGGTCGATCCATTGCAATGGACAGATTAACAAACTGCCTCCTTTGGTGCTGTTGAGCTTAAGCTGGGTAATTGGATGTACATCAGTGGAACAGACTCGTAGATTTGGTTGTTTGTTGTTTGGCTCGGTATGCCGGCTGTCCATTCTTGGGGAGGAAGAGACATTCCACCAGGCCTGCTCCCTGATTTACTGGCTGTCAATGAGCAAACAATCTAGAGAAGAAGTGTGCATCCGCGGAGTATTAATCGGGGGCACCGCTCGGGAATTTTGGCGTTGTCAGGTCGACATGAGATGGTGCAGTTGAGTCGGCGGAAGACAGCACCAGCACCAGCACCTGTTCTGCTTCTATCTACTAGCTGAACTGTCTGTCTCAGTCTTCTCTCCAATTCCCCTCGACTGTCCTGAATGAAATTCAATGGCACAATTCTCAAGAATGCGAGCCTACCACTAAGGAATCCATGTGCATGCAACTGATGTCACTCCTCTCTTACCTCCCATCTATTATACTTGTATAACCTTCACCCATCCCAGCATACACCATGAACCATCCCTTCCAGAACTGACTCCATCCATTTTCATTTAAATGAAGATTAACATCTCATCCATGGAACCGATCAACTGAGCACCTCATCAACTTTCCATCTCGCAACTCTCTCGATTCCTTGTCAAGAATGTCCACACATTCTTTGGCCCAGCCACCAGCCACCACAAAAGCTGAATTGACGTATGCCACCGAGGAGGTACTGGAGGATAATAAGCTTGTTTTCTTTCCACCCAGGCGAAGGGGGAATGTGTGCACCTGTCTTTGGTGTTTACAGGCCATCATCCCCAATCCACTCCCAAGCATTGGCCATAGAAGAAGCTTCTGGAGATCCGAAATACAACCCCTCACGACGCCACGACTCTGTATATACTCTGCTAGTACCAGTACTATCCTAGACATGAGCTAGTAGGCATAAGCAGCAATGAATAGTCAAGGATGGATTTCGGTATCCTTATACATGGCCATATATACAATATACATCTACTCTAAACAGCGCCAGTTACCCCTACCAACGACCAATTGAACCACTACCCGAGCTACCCTCGATATTTCAGAATACAATGTTGAGCTCATTTCCGTTCCATAAAGAATAACCCATCCCCTACTATAACATCCCCCACCCCCCCCTTCCACCACCAAACAAACCAGTCCACTGACTCAACACCTCCTACCCCAAATAAGCAGCCAAGACACGTCAAACGCCGAAGAATGGAAACAAAATTAGACTACAGAGGCTACAGTACTCCATCGACGCAGGTACATTTACTCTACATAACCTGTCTACGCCACATGCATACATACGCACATTCCTCGGTTAGAATATTATCGTCTTCTTATATAATTAACTATTCTGGTAGGTGAACTTACCCCTGGATTAGGTGATTGATGGGTGAGTATCTTGTGGCGAGTGGGTTTCTGTGGTGATGGGTGGGAATGTTGATGTGCTTGTTGTTGTGTTGTGCTGTGCTGTGCTGTGCTGGGGGGGATGTTTGGGGTAGAGGATAGGATGGGGAGGTGGGATATACGATTATTTAAGCTTTTAACTTGTGATACTGGGTAGTGATAGTGGTGGTAATAGTATCAGTGAGCAGGAGATGATATTGAATTGGACTGGTTTATGTAAATATATAAGGATGTTGGCGGCTTGCGTTCTATATGTTGACTGTTTGTGGGTATGATCATGGTACTAGTATATATATTGTGTGGCAGAGCGTGCTATAGATACTACTATACTAGTACACCAACAAAGAATATGCATTCATTAATATATTCTAAATCGCAATTTCCATCCATTAAATATCTCAGCAACTATTAAGGGTATAAATATATCGCCAACACGCTAACACGCTATCAAAAATGCTAAACCACCCTCACCACACACTCAATCCCCCGCTTTCTCAAATCCCCATCAATATTCCGAATCTCCTTTACGTAATATGGCTGCCTCGGCAGCTGCAACTTCCATCGTTGTCGCAGATGCAGCGCCCGTAGCGGTTCCAAGAACACCGGGATCTTTTCCACCGGCTCGCAGAACCAGCTCCCACTCAGCTGCAGCGTGAACGTCTGCAAGCCCTGCATGTCTGTGAGAGCCAGACACGTCTCGACCCACTGCTGCCGGCCAGCGGACAAGTAGACCGACTTGACGGGGTCCTTGCAGGGGAGCCAGTGGCCCGGGAACGCCCAGCGGAGTTCGACCTCGCGGATGACGTCCCAGAAGTCGGCCGGGATGGTGGGTCGCAGGTATGTCAGCGACCAGGTATTGCTGAATTCAAAGGTGTTGAGCGAGTAGAGCATATAGATAGACTCGCAGTAGCTGAGTATCAATGAGTATATTGGGCTATGTAGTAGGTATATGAGATGTGACTTACATCTGTTTACATGTCATCGACAGCGCCAGCAGACCCGCCGACTCTTTGATGCCTGGGAGTCCGCCGCGACAGATATCGCATGCGCTAGTCTGGGGACAGACTACATGGCCCATTCGCCGGTTCGGACGTTGGATGATGTGGATGCGCATGCCGCCCAGGACCATCTCCCAGATCATGAGTCGCAGCTCGGGCGATAGCTTGGCCAGTAGGGCGCTTTGCGATTGGATGGTCCATTCCGTTCTGGTGTCGGGTTTAGAGGACGTCCGTTGGCCTTGAACGGCGCTGTATCGTCGTGACCTGGGGAGCCCGGATGGTTTGTTGTCTGGTGAGCGATGAGTGGTTAGTATGCTACCAGTATATTAGGAGTGTAACTGGGGATAAGGTATACGTACTCTGGTAGCGATGCGCCAACACATCCTCCCAAGAAAACACCCCCTGCTTGCTGCGCGCCATGGCGTCGTGATATGGCACGTGGACAAAAGACGACGAGATGGTAAACAGTCAAGGAAGCACAAGTATAAGCACAAGGCGGGATCAACCCGTCAACAAGCCATGGTGTCAAAGTAAGAGTAGAGATGAGTTCACAAGTATGCGCAATGATCTGAGAGAAGCAGATCAAAGTGAGGTAGAAAATGGAAATCGATCACGCGAGATCCGGGCTGAAGGACAGCAGTAGGCGATGGAGAGGGGAAACCGACAGTAAGCGCCAGGCTTAACCGAACAGATCCATGGCGAGGAACAGAGGCACTGTTGGGGCGAGAGATATCAACAATAGACTGCCTCACCGGAGAAGATCATTGTGCCGGTCACAACAGGTCATAAGCAAAGTAGATCCGAGAAAGTCGGTGAGATGCAGCGAACTATGTGGTCAGGGGCTGGCGGTGGTTTAAATGCGCCGGCGGGAGATAAACCACGATAAGTGCTCGAGTCTCTCCGATAAGCTGCTCCGGAGACAGTCGGAGACAGACAAATCTGTTCTCGCTGCCAGATGGCATTGGCTCGCCCGGGGTTTCAGGCGGAGATCCTGCAAATAGTATGACAGCCCGCCAGGTCATCAGGCAGCCACTATCTCTCTTGTCCAACGCAGGGCGTCTTTTCATTCCGATGTTAGGGACTGGTCGGGCTGCGCTGGCCCGAGGTCCACCCCGTATACAAACTTTCCCCCCTTCTGGATCAACTGCTATTGTACCATGGATTCCCCACGTTGAACGATTAAACATTTATCCTTCTGGTTATCCTAAATTACTCTAGCTAGTCTATATTTACGATATCCATCTGAAGATAAGCTACATCATGCCGTATAGAGACAGCCTATATAATATGAACATGTATACGGGGTGCGGAGATTACGGGGGCGGTGGGAATGGATGAGGAGGAAGTGGCTTGGGAGGTGCAGGGATTGATTTACGCTTCTTGGAGGTTATTTGGTAGTTTATTTTTATAGAAGGGTGGGAAGTAGATGGCTTGATTGAAGCAATGCACTATCTGAATGAATGTCCGGATCCTTCCAGGTCAGGCGAGTCTCTTTCTCTCTCTCCCCGTTGTAGTGAATGAATGAATGAGTGTATGTGACAACGGAGATCAAGCACAGATACATAGCAATAGGTCTACGTTAAGATACATGATCTTAGCTTAGATTTCCCTGCAGAGAAATGACTCTCACGCAGGAGATGGCGTGGGTATTGGTGTCGCCGACGCAACTGAGCCCAGACCCAGTGTGTTAGTCGGACATGACACGCGCAAGCCCTGCTGAAGGGCCGACAGACCAGCTGGGCCTAGCTTGTCAATGGTGGACGGGGCTGGCACCGTGCCGACGTACGCATTGAAGTTGTAGATTCCGCAGATGCACGTGTTGACAATGTCCTTCAGGCTGGTGTCGCTGAGCACCGTCTTGCCGTCGCGGACAAGAGCGAATTTCTGCTGTCCGACACCCATGGGCACAGTGAAGGCGCTGGCGCCGGCCGGTGCGTCGAACTTCTGACTATTTTGTCCCGAGGCCACCTGGATTGTGCCGGGAGACTTAAGCAAGGAGACAACAAAAACGGCATCCTGCAGGGACTCCCACCCATTGGGGCGTCCGCGGAAGAAGTTACCAGAGGAGTTGTTGGGGCTGCCGTCCATGGTGGTATCGGTGCTGTCGCAGTTGATGTTCCTTGGAGTAGGCCGGTACCAGTAGATCAACTTCTCTTCGCTGATGTACTTGTCGGGCGACTTGTCGCCGTTCTTGTATGCAGCGATGAAAGGCTTCGACATCTGCAGCCAACCGTCGTGGGGCCTGAACTCTGGTCAGCCTCGCTGGTATGCTGGACTGGACACGGCGGGGAGACTTACATGTCCATGACCCATTTGGACGCGCCGTCATCGGTGTGTGGAGAAGCTAGTGGTGCAATATAGTGCGACTCGCCGTAGTCATTCCAGGTAACAATTTCCACAAACCGAGGTGCAAGGTTCAGAATCTCGAACCAGCGGTTGTACCACAACAGATCCGAGGGGAACGCCCAGTTCTTGCTGTAGGATACCTCTCCACCGAAGTGCGTAAAAAACCATCCAGAAGCAGCTGTATATCATGAGCAAGACTGATTCCAACACATGGACAACACAGAGGGACACATACGGGCAATGTAAGGCTTTCCATTCAGAGCATTGACGTACGCTTTATCGCCATCACCAACAGTCACGTTGCGGCCAGCGCTGGGTGCCTTATTATCGCCATTGTTATCCCAGGCCATCCAGTTCAGTGCGCCTTGGATGTTGCCGAAATTTCCTTGGCCGGGGTGGAAGTTCGGCGCGAAGAAAACTTCGGTGCCGGCAGCGGACTGCATCTGGTTGATGTCAAGGCCGTCTCCTGCAAATGAGGATGCGAAGACCTTGCCATCAACTTTGAGTTGAGCTGGCAGGCTTCCGTACTGCCTGATCTTTTGTCCAACTGTAGATGCCTGTCCGGTATTGTACCAGTTAAAATCGAAGGAGATGAAAACTTTCATGTCATTACGTGCGGCCGATTCGTACGCAAAGTTGAGCTGCGTGTCAGTGTAGGGATCAACCCCGATATTCAGCGCAAAGGCATCGATGCCCAGAGATTTTGCACGTTTCATGTCATCGTCATAGTCCGCAGCGCTCTGTCGATTGCTGGTGATGCCGATCTAATTTGTTAGTTTAGTCCAGCCATATCAGACTCAATGCAAGGCTTACCATGAAATGGCAAAAGACAAGTCGATCAGTCGACGCTTCGGTAGTGCCATTCACCGGAACAGTAGTGTTCTGGCCCGTGGGAGCACAGCTCACCGCGGTAAAAAGACCAGCCAGAGCCAGAACGGGTAACTTGAGAAACTTCATCTTCGAGATATCAACCAGTGACCGGGACTATGCCCAAAACAAAGATGCAAAAGAGATAAGGAATGACAATAGGGCGCCTCAAGCGTCTCTGTGTCTACGAATCAAGGAAAGACTGACCATGGAAACAGGTGAAGAACGAGCGTGGGCAGTGCAGATGATATAGTTCTTAGATGCAGCTCTTTGTCGTCTCGCAACAAAGGTGCTAGTCAACGCTCTGTTTCAGCAAACGATCTCCGGAAAGACTCCGATGATTGGCTTACCTGTAAGATTGGAACTACACGTCTCTGAAATGAGTTGATAGAATTGAAACAGCCTCCATTGGCGCCTTTTATAGTTGCCTTGAGTCGTCTGTCTGCCGGTGAATACCGACACACCTCTGGCTGTGGCATCATGGGGCCCAAACCAACAAGCACCTGCGCCCCGGTGTGTGTGTGACGACCTTTGGCAATCTCCGCCGTCCTTGCAATTTGTCTCCGCCTGTCTTACGACCTAGACTTTGGAAACGGTGACAGGGAATGGAACTATCCACTGGGGCACAGAAGGCACATCCAGATGTTGGTTACGCCACGGGAACAATAAAGTCAACAGATTGCCAGAAGTGATCAAACTAGAAACGAATGAGATTGAAGAGCATCACATTAGGGGTCCAGTCTCAAGACGACTCAGGAACACCATTGGGGCCCTGCAGGCGCATATGTTTCGAAGAAACCTTGAGGAATTTGGCTCACATTGCGGAAGTATCCGAAGAGACCGCACGGGTCAGAAAGCCAAAATACTGAGCCAGCACTCCTGACCGCGGATTGGCTGAGAATCCTACGAGCTGTAGGACTTCAATTTAAGCTCATCACCATCGATTGGTGGTGCCAAACCTCCGCAGTCGCACGACTAAAGGTGTTGTTGGAGAGTGTCACTGGCTAACGGCTGCCGTCAACACCAGTCCCAACGTACCAAAGTCAAACACTCTCTTCAGCCCAATGCAACCTCTTGAACACTGCATCATGCATGAGGGATGTCGACTTGCTTTTTCCTCCATCCCCGGCAGACCATCGCGCAAAGCTGCGGGGTAACCGGCCAGGCAGGTCAGCCACGCGATCCCATCACCAGACAATCGGACCATATGTAGTCCCGCCGCAAACCGGCACCACGCAGTGAGCGACAGACGGCAGGCGTGAGGCGTTTTCTCCAGTCTCTTTGGGGTCATTGCCCCGGAGTGGCCGAGTTACCTTAATCCAACCCCCACCATTGCCGTGTAACGGCGAACCTTCTTTGCTTCCATCGGGAGCCCATGTGACAATGATCTTCAATCGTTCGTTTGCCCTCGTCGATGCCTGTTCAAGCCTCTCCGAGAGTACCATCTCTTCATGCCAGTCATGGCGGGTATAGCAGAATCCTCCAGATTCAACCTCATGGATTGGGCATCAATCAATGGCCCAACGAGAGTGCCCACCATGACCTTGATTTGCAAGCGGCCTCCGTAGCCTCCCTAGCAATGCTACCTCTATGCTACCCTTTCGTGGGAGCAGGACGGGTGATCTCAACCTCCCAAGGATTCCATTCCTTGGTCGGGAAATGCTGCCAAGGTGATGAGCAGGCCGCTTTCATGCGGAGGGTGAAGGCGAGGATACCCGAAAGACATATCTAATGGCAGTAGTTGTATAGTAATTCCTACACCATACTAGAGAGCCTTAAGGGCACGCGGCTATTCACAGTCCCTAGCAAGGATTGGATACAGATGACAATTCCTCTGGGTTCTCATTTAGCAGTGGGCATGTGCTAACCTAGAGCACGGTAAAGGCAGAAACATAGCTCACAGAGCTATCGTCCACCTCTATCACATTTGAACTGCGGTCATATCGGATGAAGTGAAACCTGCCCTTTTCCCCTTCATTCTTTCTAATCTCTTCGATACCAGCCATTATCACGCCGATGGGGTGACGGCCACACACAGTGTTCCCTGTATTCTTGAGTATCGTCGAGAAGCGCGCGTACTCTCCGGTGGTAATTGCTGCCATGGTCGCAAGGTCGACTGCCGAGATACTCTCGTGAATAGGTGGTTCTCGGCTCCTAATCCGGTCCCGCGACTTCAAGGAGCGACCGGTAGACACCATTTCCATTTGATCGGTTACATTATCGCCATCAATACCGGGTTGAGGGAGGCCTGGAGCGGAAACGGGAATGCTGGGCCCAGGGTTAGGAGCCTGGGGGGTGTAGTACGTGTAACGGAACCGCTGCCCCCAATGACAGAAATCGGAGCTGATGACAAAAGCATTCTCTGGATCATCAATATACGGAGCAAGCAAAGCTCCGAAAGCCTTCTCGGTCGACTCAGTAACAGCACCCACCAAGATAGGGACCAGTGGCGGATATTCAGATGTTGGCTGATTCGGACGCTGGCGTTGTAGGAGACGGTGGATATAAGGTAAATGCAGTTCGATACTGTGTTCAGCTTCGTCCACGGAGCGAGACATAGTGGTAAATTGCAATTCTAGCCCATTTCGTGACCCTGCTCTGGTTGAACGTAGCTTGGCAATGAACTCGGTATCAAGCGGTAGAGGGTCGTCGGAGAGCGGGGTATGGTACGAAGTGAACTCAGGAAGCGCAAGCGTCGTGAAGTAATGGTGATGCGATGGTCCGACAACGAAAATTCGTTTGCTGTATAGTTATTTGCTTCAGTGGATAGCGAGAGTGAGGCTAGAGGGCTATTACTCACGCTTGTGACAGGTCCAGGGCCTTATAGGCGAAAGCGGCACATCGTCCGGAGTATGCATAGCCTGCGTGCCTGAGAAGAAATTAGGACAAGGAAGCAAGATGCAAATTGCTCTTTTCGATACATACGGCGCAATGATCATTCGTGCACCAGGCACTGGTAGTTGGCCGATGCCCTCGATCTCATCCGGTACCTCTTGCAACCAGTGGTCAAGTTGATAGGACAAGGTGGATTTATCGTCGGAGTACCATGAACCAGCATGACTATCTTCACGAGCATCCATGTTGAGCCGTCCGTCTTGAATTGTGTTGGAGTGTTTGCTATTAGAAAAGCACTTCGATGATATCCACAATATATAATGGTTTGACTTGGGAAAAGTCTAAGTGAAGAGTTCGGACGACGAGGAACAATAGTCGGTGGCAGCTTGATAAGGCAGAAGCGGGGAAGGCGGAACTCTCGTCATTGCGGGTTCCGCAAAGAAGAATGCAGCTGGGCCCAAGCCCATCGAGACGCAGGGCGGGCAGCAGTGAGAGGGCAGCATGCCGATCATAGACACTCTTCAACAAAGGACTAACAATCAGTATGAGATCATGCAAAAAGCAGAGTAGTTTCCGGCTTTATGATCTCTAGTGTCAGCGTCGTGGTCGTCAGTGATTGAAGTGAGTTTAGAGTGTATACCGATACAGCTAAACCCTGAAGCGGAATGCCTGAATGGCATCGTATAGTCTTTCATATGAGATAATATTGAGTATAACTACGGAGTAGTAACTAGCGATTCGTACTATGCCGGGATCCAAGGTTCTGTTATCTGCTATCTTTATCTCCTGCGATCACTGGTATGGACGGATCAATTTACCCCAAATCGGAATAGCGCATATTTTGTGTATTGCGACGCGGTCTCGCTCACGCTTCCCCCGTGACTCCGACGCGCCGGTATCCTTCTCCCAACCACACTGGAAAAGGCTGTTCCCCAGCCCTGTTGTAGCCAACGACTCTATATATCAGCCTGCACAGTTACCCATTGTTCGTGAATTAAACTTTTCTGCACGATCAATTCTTCACATTGTCCTCTCAAAACGGTTCTCTGCATTGTTCAACCGAGAAATAAACTCTTTACGACTCGCACGCGACACCAGAGACCTGAACCTTCCCCGCCTCAACACCATGTCTCTTAAGCGCAAGGCCTCGGTTCCCAGTCTCACATCATCCAATCCTGCTCCTGTGTTGTCACGACCATCATTTGTGGCAGATGATTCTCCCAAGCACCTCCACAGTCGCACCCGCAAGCGCTTCAGGAACGATCGCCCGGATGACGAAGTAGTCTATGGTATGTGTCCTGGAAGAGTGCACCTATACAATCTGAGAGCAATTGTCTCACATAGAGTAGAAAACACAATGCGATGGCTTTTTACGGCTCAACAACAACAACACCAAGCTCCCACTCCTTCCATAGACGAGGACGAGGCAACTGAGCCAGAACCTGTACCATCGTCCGAAATTGTCGACCCTCGCCAACAGACATTGCTCAAATTCTTCCGACCTTCCCAATCCACACCCTCCCACATCCGCATGAACAAGCTGGATCAACAATCGAACCATGTCATACCACTCCAGACAACCACCTTTCAATCGCCCAACTTCAATTTGTCCTCGCCAGTTACTTCGACTGGCTGGAGTACAAGTAGCCCATCTTCGCAGCTCACGGGCAGTGATATGGACATGCACTCGATAACCAACGAGTCAGTCCAAGAACCTCGGAGACCATTCGGAGGGTTTGGTTGGGCATGAGTGCTCGATCATGTCCAGGGTGCATTTCACCCATAGCGTGCGATACCGACGACATTACTTCTTTTAGCGATGATACCTTGAGTTACCTTACATTAATATTTATCGGCGCGGACCAATGTGCTGGTCATATTGGTCGCGTCACGACGCTGCCACTTGACATACGTTGCAAGGCGTATTCATCTGCATGTCTTCCTTTACTGGAGGCATGAATCAAAGCAGCCCGGGACCTGCTTCTCTTGCCCGAAATGGCTGCCAAGATACTCGAGTTGAAGTCACTCCGAGCTACCTCGGCGACCGAGTTGCAGATGATATAGACGAAATGATGTATATAGTTTCCAAGAAGTGTTGAGGATCGTTATACCACTATATACTAGGCGACGCAAACAATAATTTCACGTAATTATTATGGTGAACAAGGTGCAGCAGTTTGTGCTTTAATTACACGTATCTAGCTCCTTCTAGTGATAGAGAGTTTTTTCTTTTAATATGAAGCGAGATCCATCTCTAAACGAGCCGTTGTAGGCTATAGTGTGCCTGATTGCGGAACGTCACATGCGACAAGAATGCCTGAGGTCTCCAGCGGCTCTCTTTGTCGCGACCCGGTGACCATCTTTCTCCCCCCGACAACCAACCGGATTCCGTCCAGTCTGACTAGGCGTTTGAGTTCAGCTGGCTATAAGAGACTCCCCAATCTCGCCCCTTGATTTATTTTCCCGCCTCGCCTTGGGACAACGCAGAATAGTCTAGACCGCCAGATCTCTTTCTTCTAGTGGTCAAACCCCACCCCGCTTAAGAGTGAAGGTGTGGCTAGGCAGGTTGCCTTACGTCAATCGATTGGTACAACAGGAGAGGGCACAATGGATGGAAATCAAGCAGTTCAATATCTGGACTCATTGATCGGTCGGACGTTACGAGTGCACGCGACAGATACGCGCATTTTCGTGGGTACCTTCAAGTGTACGGATGCGGTATGTTTTTATTATAAGTTCCCATTTCACTTATCCTGTTTGGATAGCTCGGAGGGATAGGAAAACCAAGAATACGAGAAAGAAAATAAATTAGCGCCTGCTGACTTGTTTTGGCCGCATTAGGCACGAAATATCATCCTTGCCAGCACCTACGAATACCGCTTCCCTTCCCCATCTACTGTTCGAGACGCCGCCACGGGTACGCATGATTCAGCCGCCGGTAGCGCAGTCGACGCCCAGAGCATCAAGGTGGATATGACGAGTCGATTCATCGGTCTTGTGGTCGTTCCTGGTCAACATATTACGAAAATTGAGTTGGAGGAAACCCCGCAGCAGATTCGCGCGCGGGAGTCCCTGAAGAAGTAGAATGAAAATGGCGGTTCGCCGTTTTTCTATAATTCCGTCTACCAAGTTGCGCTACGAACATCTTGAAAGCTGTACACCGCTCGGCCCCAGCTTTCTCATATTAAGGATTTGGCGGGCGGTCATAGGGTGACCAATGATGGTCGTCGGGGAGGTACTGAAATCGACTGGACAAATACACCTATTAGCGCCGAGTCAAAAAGGCGGACTCTGCATATTCACCTGCGCAGTAATCCCATTCAGTGTCACACATGCCATGGTTGGAATCTTTTACCCGCATCAGCTAGACTGCAACGCAGGCCAAGGCACATCACCCAAAACATGCCCACCACAACGTGGCTAGGAGAAAAGATCGGACATAAGTCGTTGGTGCTTGGCGCAGTAGAGGGGGCTTGGCAGCAGAAGCCATGATCATGGCCAGGCTGAGCTGGGTTTGGAGATGGAAATGGCGGTGTTCCTGCAGTGGGGTAGAGTTTGGACCTGCTGCTGACTGAGGTTGCGTCCTGCCACCTTTGTGACTAAGAAGTATCTTGCATAGCACATTATTCTACGCCTCATGATCCGTCGTCGGCCCTGCGTTGGAGGAGGGGTTGTCGACTCGACCCCAGCGGGATGGCAGTTTATCTAAATTGGCAGAAGTCTATGACTACATGCGTTACGGTTCAACCAATGATGGAGCAGACCGACGAATTCCCTCAAGGAATTGTCGGGAGCGCTCGGAGCATCTGAGAGGCTGACAGTCGGTGATCATCCGAAGATAAGTGGTGCGTCCGGCTTTCCAGGCTGGATTGAAAACTGTATGCATGGTTGCAAGCGCGAGGAACCTATGATGCCCTGAAGAGAACGAAGCCAAGAAAAGAGACGGGTGCGATGGAGAGACGAGAACGTGTCTGTGCTGCTGCGTGGTGTCAACTTTCTACTGTATGTATAGTAGTCACGAGGGGCTGAAATGTGGCTCGGTCATCGGTTGGAGGAGGGGAGGGGCGTGTAAGCCTTTTTCTGTTCGCCGACACCAAACTATTCCTGCCTATAGTCCGTGGTGATATAAAATAAGAAGAACCGGGCACAGACAGGGCAAGTTGGGTAGTCGTAGAAGATAGACTTCTGGTAGGGAGTGGTTGCTTTAAATTCGAATCTCTATTGATTTCTTTATCTCTTTATCTATCCATCTCTTCGGTGACCAGAGATTCTAGGCAGCTCTATTTCATCCTCAGGCCTCCCAAGCCGCCCAAGCTTCTGCCGGGCCGACAGATCCTCCGGGAAATGCCACACCCGCTTTGGCTGCAGGATCGAGACCAAAAACGACAGCCTGGGGGATTATTGAGGCGACATCCAACAAAGCTACAACTACTACTACACTTTCGACTCTCCCCTTTTTTCCTTTCTTTTTCCTTGATCAACTAGACTTTTCCAAATACTTACCAACTCTGACAAACCCCTCTCCCTCCATCACATTCTCTCTCGTCAGCTTTCAGTGCTTCAATCTCCCCAGTTGTCTGGCGAGGGTAAGTTTCCCTTCCTATCCGGTCTGGTTTCATCTCCATTCTTCCCACCCCATAATGACGCATCCATTCCACACTCTATTATTATTCCCCTCCCACAGCCCCGAACTCGACCCAAATTCTCCGTACAAAGCTTCCAGCCGTCACGGATCTCTCCTACACATGCCACTCTCAACTTAACTCCAATATTATTCTTCCTTTTTTTCTTAATTTTTTTTCCCCCTCTGTATTTGTGATTCTTGTGTTCCGTCTGTCGCTGCCTGCTCAAGCCTCGTCTAACCCGCACGTCCCTAGGAGCTCTTCTCGGCGAATCGGAGCTTCCCCTTCCGAGCACCTACTAGCTGTCGGCGGCTTTCATAGTGAAGCTCTCTCATCCCTCCGCTCAATGTCCATCCATTCCTTCCGATAACTCTTCGACATCACCGATCTGTCGAACCGCCTTATAATCTTTGCAACACCTTCCGGGGACTGGTTCCCTCCTTGTACTGATATTCGTCGTAACTGGCCCCCGATTATTGCTCCGTTGCATTTCCCGTCACCGCCAACTTTCGCGATCGAGGACTGGTCTTTTTCCTGTCCATACCGTTGTGGAAGATCTGTTTCTTTTATACTTGAACCAATCCTCCTGGGACTAGGCAGCAGCCAAGACGAGTTCTTAGCATTCCGACGCATCGCAGGGCTTGGTGTTCACACTTTGAACGTATATCGCTTGTATAGACGTCCGAGATCGAGCTTGGCAGATATTTCACCCTGCAGTAATGGGTCAGTCGCATTCCAAGGGCAACTCTAGCCCGGGCGACTCTTTGCAGTCGTATCCATCTTTCTCTCGGTCGGACACCAAAGAATCGCTCCGTTCTCTTCGGGGATCGATCCGCTCGAAAATCCGTAGCAGTGACAGTCCCCGCGCATCGACGTCCGCCCTGTCACAAACGGAGAGCCAGACCGACAGGTCGGATGCTGGCTCGATCAAATCGGCAGCAAGTCGACGCAGCTCTACCAATCTGAGTGCACAGTCTCCTACCGCCGAGGACCCTGCTGCGACACCCGATGCCCCCGAGCCTCCCCCATCCCCATCCTTGTCGAGCAGTTTGAAGCGAGGACACCAAGATGTGAGTGCTATGCAACAAAGTGGCGAGGTTGACCATGTGTCGGACGCTCCTCCCACTGGTGTTGCTCCCGTGGGCCCATCCTCGCAGGCCGTGGGTGAATCTATCCTCATAAAAAAGGAGAATCAACTCAACCCCATTTTGGATTATATCATGAACACTCCGCTCGAGGCAGCTAGTTCTCCAGGTATGGGAATGGGCGCTCTGAAGTCTATTGACTTGGACGACATGATTTCGCGGCTTCTCGACGCCGGATACTCGACCAAGGTTACCAAGACCGTCTGCTTGAAGAACGCAGAGATCACGGCCATCTGTACCGCTGCACGGGAGTTGTTCCTCTCTCAGCCGGCTCTGTTGGAGCTGTCAGCCCCTGTCAAGATTGTCGGAGATGTTCATGGTCAATATACGGATCTTATCAGGCTTTTTGAGATGTGCGGATTCCCTCCTGCTTCAAACTATCTGTTTTTGGGTGATTATGTGGACCGTGGAAAGCAGAGTCTGGAAACGATTCTTCTCCTGCTTTGCTATAAGCTGAAATACCCGGAGAATTTCTTCCTTCTACGTGGCAACCATGAGTGTGCCAACGTAACCCGCGTTTATGGGTTCTATGATGAATGTAAACGGCGTTGCAACATCAAGATCTGGAAGACCTTCATCGATACCTTCAACTGCCTCCCCATTGCTGCGATCGTCGCTGGCAAGATCTTCTGTGTCCATGGTGGTTTGTCTCCTAGCCTCTCGCATATGGATGACATTCGAGGAATCGCACGTCCGACCGATGTGCCGGACTACGGTTTGCTGAATGACCTTCTGTGGAGCGACCCTGCGGATATGGAAGAGGACTGGGAGCCGAACGAGCGCGGTGTGAGTTACTGCTTCGGTAAGAAGGTCATCATGGACTTCTTGCAACGTCATGATTTCGACTTGGTCTGCCGAGCGCACATGGTCGTCGAGGATGGCTATGAGTTCTACCAGGATCGAATTCTCGTTACCGTCTTTTCTGCCCCTAATGTAAGTGCTTACTGACACCATTCTGACGTATCTGCAGTCAGATGATTTGGCTTTGCTAATCGGTATCGATAATAGTACTGTGGTGAATTCGACAACTGGGGGGCCATCATGTCGGTTTCAGGTGAATTGTTGTGTAGTTTTGAGCTGCTTAAACCGCTGGATTCCACCGCCCTGAAGAACCATATTAAGAAGGGCCGGAACAAGCGGAACAGCATGCTCAGCAGTCCTGTAAGTAGTCCCTTGCTTTGCCATCTTCTGTTGCCAGGTCGCAGCGCAACTCCCTTGTGTAACGCTGCCCAGACGCTTGTACTTGGGATGACGATTTCACTCTTGAACTTGGCATTTATCTTTGCTTATTTGATGCTAATGATTGCAGCCTGCACCTGTCTCCGCGCAAAGCTACTAGGGGTCTTGGTAATTACATGCCAAGCAA
This sequence comes from Aspergillus welwitschiae, assembly GCF_003344945.1. NCBI lineage: Eukaryota > Fungi > Ascomycota > Eurotiomycetes > Eurotiales > Aspergillaceae > Aspergillus > Aspergillus welwitschiae. Next base: position 477,460 of record NW_020798695.1, read on the forward strand.
TCGCCGTCCGCCCATATGTCACCACCAAGGATCTGGACCTGAGCCTGCCATGGCTGGTCAGCGTCCAACATCCCGTCCACTCGACAGTGCGACCAACATCAACTGGCGGGGCTAGCATACCGTCAGCAGCAAACGGATGCTGCGCTACATTTATCCGTTGCCCGTCGATATACGCATCTCTCGGGTGCCAGCTTCCGAACCTCACTTCACAGCGCCGCGAAGCTGAGTCGCACGACTATATACTCTGCAGATGCGGCAGACACGGGATGCGCCAGGTCCGTTATATCTCTCGCCACCCGAAATCAATCAACATCATGATAGGCCTGCCATGAGACAAATCCATGCCGGATCGCCAAATAGAGAGTTTATAAATCGGCTTTCGATTATGGTGTTTCTCACAGCAGCCGCATACTTATTGCGTGAAAGAAGTCTGACTGAAAATCACGACCACAAGCCAAAGAGGAAATGTCATGGGAGTTTGCAAATGTACCTTTTCTCTTTTCATCGGCGTTTTCGTTACATGTTTACCTTTTGTACTTTCTATGGAGTCTCTCGTCGCCTTTGGGCATTGAGACAAGACAAGATTTTGATGCGTCACGATATGTATGCTGTCTTCTGAACGCAGATCAGCAGGTTCTGGGTTGCTTCGGTTTCTTTACGCTCATGCTATGCTACATGGAACATGGTTCGATATTCACGATAGTTGCGGTAGATCTTTACAGGAAACATGCATGGCGTTGTCTTGATCCTTTACTACTTCCTCTCCTCGTTTGTCTAGCTTATGCCCTTCTCCCTGTTCATCTACAAATACGAAGGAGGAAAGAGAAAAGGTCCTAACCGACAGTCGTCTTTACCTATTGCAATGGCATTTCCAAATTTCAGTATATTACAGTCATTCATGTTGAAGTAAAAGTAGCACCAAACACACAAGACATGCCATACCATGCCATGACCTACCCAGTTTCCAGAACATCACGTTTCTCCCGTGATAACACATAGTCACCAATACACTATCAAACACGGTAAAAGTGTAAATGAATTTTCACTTGAATTCCAGTAACCATCATACATGGGTAGGTAGTTGTTTGTATCCTATGATAGGTGCGGATATACCTAGAATCAGATCAATATAGTTCAGGCAATTAACTGTAATACAAAGTTACATATGTTCCAATTGTTTCAAGTACGAGACTGACCTGTCGATAATGAAGTTATTAATCTACATACTACATGGAGGGAAAGAGATTAAGGAAAACAACTTTTGATCTAGTTCTGATTGTAAAAAGACCTATCATGCTCGCCAAGACAAAGAATATCTAAATATAATAGAAAAAAATGAACATATAATAATAAAAAAAGAAAAGAAAGTAAATGGTATGAATTGATGACAACTCGCCTAAGCGTAGTCCCGGACATAACGACCCGGCAAATCGACATCCCACATGGGTCTTTCCACGACGGCGACCTCCAAGAAATGACTGTCGCTATCGCTGTCGGCATCATCGGCATCCGAGCTCAGGGGCACGATACCCAGGAGATCACGGTACTTGTAGGTGTGCCACCAGCGGCGCGAGGGCTGCTGGGATTTCGAGTCGGCCGATGCAGGGACGAGTTGTTTCTGGGCGGAGGGGCTTTCGATATCACCGCCGAGGAGGAGTTTGTCCTGCTTGCCGCCGATGGAGACGCGTTTCAGGGGGGTGCTGGTTTCGATGAATTGTCTTTCTCTGCGGAGACGGGCCAGAGCGACGTCGTTGTTGGCCGTGTATGCTTCGTCGTAGTCGTACGCTTCGTCGTCGGCGTCGGGGGCGCGAGGACGTTCCTTGTCGAGGGACATCCATTCGCCTTGGCCTTCGTCGCTGCCGACGATCTTGCGCATCTTGGCGGCGAAGAACAGATCAGACTGGGCGAGGGGTATCCTGTCACCGGCACCGCTGTTGGGTTTCTTGCGGGCGTTCTCTTCTTCCTCGAATGGGTTGCGTTTGCGCTTCTGCGTGGACGACTTCTTGGAGGCTTGTGTCGAGGCGTTTTCGTCTTCATGGTTGTCTGCGGAGGCGTTGAGTTCCTCGGGGGAGGGGAAGTCCTGGTTGAGGTCGAACATCCACAGCCAGGAGGTGCCGTAGAGCCATAGGCGTTCGCGGGCTGCGGACAGATCCCAGACACAGCCCATGGCGCGGTCCTTGACGCCTCGGAACTCTTCGGGGAGGAAGGCCTTCGGGTTTCTCCGGGACCAGTCGGACAGCTTGCCTTCGACGGCGTCGAACTCGACGAGCTGGTGCTCGCTTGTGAGGGCCATCAGGCGGTGCTCTCCCTTTGCGGCTCCGTTTGTAAGAAGTTTCGTCTTGGCTGGGTTGGGGGGACGGAACGACAGAAGGACGACACCGGACTTGAGACGGGGGATGGGTGACTCCCCTGCAGCATGGCTCCAGCGCTCACCTTCGATCACTGGCTGGTCTTCGTCGTCCGAAGAGTCGTCGTCTGATCCGGCGGCATTGTTGTGCTTCTTGGGGGCGTCCTCGGCGTTTCGGAGCGCCCAGGTATCGACACAGCCGGAGAGGTCACCGGATGCCAGGACCTTGCTGTCGTCGGAGAACACGACGCATCGCACCGTTCTCTCGTACTCGCCCAAGGTACCGTGCGAGGCCTTCTCGAAACGAGTGTGACGGGTAGCCCTATTCAGCTTGACAAGCTGGGAATGAATGTGAGGCTTCTCTTGCGCGGTGGAAGCGGGCTTGATGCGAGCCAGGTACATGGCACTGTTGGGACGAACGACGCAAACCCACTGGCCGTTGGGAGCGACGGTCACGACCCGAGCACCGTCTTCCGCAAGAGCCTTCGGTACATCCAACTTCTGTATGCGGAGAGTTCCCTTCTCATCGCCCTTGCGGCGCCGCACGGAGAACAGCTTGATGGTGGATATCGTGGCAACGACGAGGATCTTTCCGTCAGCGGAGAGCATAGCAGATGTGATGTTTTCTTCGCCCTGTTGCAAGTCGTTAGATATGTGCTGTATTGTGATTCACTGTAACTCTTACCTGAATGAGAACCTTGCCAACCAACCGATGCCGCTGGCCATCGGCATTCTCGTGCGACACAGGACCGCGGTGCAAACGCCAGATACTGACTTCCCTATCCCAGAAACTCATCACGAGCCTAGATGAAGGAGAAGATGCAAGTTGGGGTATTTGAGGCAAGCTAGACAGCTTTCTGTGGTGCTCCTTTCCGAATTCGCGCAGGGGCAGGACAACCGGTGCGGCGTCAGGTCCTAGTCAATGTTAGTCCACAGTCAATCGCATATATCGTAGCACGATGAATCTCACCTCCAGACACGGCAATACTGATATCCCTGGTCTCATACACAGCGAAGGTCTTCACATCGTGAGTGTGGTAGCGACGATGCATGACCTCAGTCCATCTGGCCTTCTTGTCTCCCTTCTCGCCATCCTTCTTCCTATACACGACCGTCCTCTGATCGGCACCACCACTGACAACGGTATCACCCTTCGCGCTCACAGCAATGTCCAAAGTATCCGCCAAATGGCCCTGCAGACGTTGGATAAGGGCATAGTTCTTAGCATCCCAAAAGCGGATTTCACCAGCCGAGTCACCGGAAACAATCGTTCCATCAGGCAGACACTTAACCGACCAGACGAGCAATTCTTTCGTTCCTCCCGCAGGCCCCTTACCCAGGGATATCGTGCGCAAGAGCTGACCACTTCGAATATCGTACAACCGAATCGAACTATCCGCATAGCCCGCGACCAGGGTATTACGGTTCTGGAAAGTAACACTGAGCACTCTCGACCTCTTCGTAGACGGGCGCATAGTACGCAGATACTTCAGATCATTATCCGCCGTGGACAAGATAACAATCGATCCGTCGGCGCATCCCGCAGCCAGATGCTGGCCCGTGAACTCTCCCTCCGCCGGAGGCAACAATTTGCCATCCTTACCCCGCGTCGCCTGCCACCTGGGCTGAGCAGCCAAACACCAGATCTCGCCATAGTTTCCGCTCGAATGGCGCAGAGGACGACCCTGTTCGATATCCCACTCCGTCACGGCAGTCGAGTATCCGATACTGAAGAGGCGCAGACGTCCAGGCAGCTTCGACCCATCGGGACCAGGCTCAGGGGGATCGAGTGTCCATGCGAGCCCCTCAATGCTTCTGTCTTTTCCTCCTCTGAGAACTGTCTCCTGGAACCAGGCGCCGCGCAGGGGGTTCCAGATCTCGATATCGCCGTTTGCGCGACCGATTGCGAGTCGGAGGGTAGGGACACCTCGTCCTGCGAGTTCTGCGGAGGGAGGGTGGGAGAAGGCAAGCGCATTGATCGCCTGAGGGTTGTAGGGGACGAAACGGCAACGGTGGATATCCATGATGGGCTTTGAGTGGTGGTGATGATGTCTTTAGTTTCTGGGTATTGGAAGAGCTTCGTTGGTACGGCGTGGAATAAAAGTAGATCCCCGTCTGGCGATGAAAGATAGGATTCTACCCGGCTCAGCTTGTAGAGCCGACCGTTAAACAATCATTCCGGTCGATAAAAACGGTTCGTGATATGGTTGAGACGGGCGCAGTGGCTCGATTGGATGATGCTGGCGACTCTTCAGCTTTTTTTCCGGATCTTTTTTGATACAATTTTTAGCGCGCCGCGGAGGTCCCACCGGCTCTTGTGTCACGTGATTTATCGCTGGCTGTGGTCGCCGTCGAGAATTGCAAATGCTCAGCGCTGAGATACAACTAATCTTAATGTGAATTTCACGAGATGTGATTGTGACTATCAGGTAGGTTGGCTGGCTATTATGGTTGTTGGCCATCGTGTCGTTGAGATTTTCCTATATAATAAACCGAAACGGCAAAAGCTGATATCTACATATTGAACAGTATTATTGATCGAAGGTCGAAATATTACAAGTATACTATGATCCTCAATTTGCTCTCTGTTCAGAGCAGATATTAGGGAGATCTTGCCATATGCGACATGGACGTAGATGGCCCACCTTTCTCTGTACTATCGGTATCAATTTGCGAAAGCTCACCTACCAATATGCCATATCAAGTATTTCAAGGAATAGCAAGAACGGAATAACTTGTTCAGAAACTACTGCATGAGAGTGCGCTTGTTTAGCATTCATCTATCTGGCCGGAATAGCCTAGTCAGTCGGCATACCCTCCATGTCGGAGAGAGACGTCAGCTTGTACTGATAAGCAACGCCAACACATCTGATGAGAACAAATGCTGTGAACCAACAGTTGCTTGCAAGGTCTCAGTCATACCAAGCTTTGAGCAAGATAACAAACAAGTCCTGGCTAGGACCAGGATAGTTTGTTTGGTCGGGCCAACTCTGCGCGACACATGCTGAGAGGCAGACAGTCTGATTAGTGGATTTTGCGAATGTAGTCAGAATGGGGGATAGGATGTCGAACAAATGGATTGTACTGGCCATATGCAAGTGGGATTTGAAACGGTTCAATGACTGGCTATCAGGGCATCCATCGGATATTTGAACACAGAGAAGCGAGTTTTGCTGCATGAAGATGTCGTATCACTGACAAGACACTTGCATGTCCTAGGATGTCCATAGGTCGATTCGAGATCAAGGGATTGCCACGTCAGAGCAGCCTAGGCCATCATTTCCGGAGCGCGGTTCGTACTTTTAAGGCTAGCAGGGCCCGGTTCGGAGTCCTAGAGATCTGATAGGATGCGACTAAGCCGGTGTTGCAGGCATCGCTCCCCACCCAAGGGGCGAAATTCTGTGGTATTCAGGATGTCAGAGCTCATGTGCAGGTGTGGAGAGACTAATTGAATGTACTGTGTAAAGGTAAAGGAGAGATATGCCGTCCGTCCCTTGGCTTGTATGGAGGGTGAGCAAAGGGGGTATATGCGGATGGAATGCTTACGTCCAATTTCGTCGGCGTATGGAAATGAGCCTCGGCAGGCTCAGCAGCAAGGAATATTAGTGGACCCAAATGAGTTGCTCAGAATACTATCTTTGGCGGATTCATCTTCCCCCCTCAGCTGAACCAGGATGCGTGGCTCAATTCCAAGTGCGGTTCGACAGTCTGATTTGATAATTGGGATGTGCGGGGTTCATTGATAGGCACAATTTGTGCCGCGCTGACTTGGAAGGAGCCGCACCAAACACACAACTAAGACAACACTCTTAGATCATCTCCTTAGGAGACTCGCCCGGGACATTATCAGGAGATTAGCACTTGAAAAGCCAAATAACGAGTGCGCGATTGACTGCGAACCCCGTAAGAACGGAGCCGACTGATCGTCAAGTCGCGTTGCCTTCTCTAATCCGAGAACCACATATCATGAATCAAGCGAAGCCTACATAATGCAAATAGTGTCGGATAAGAAGGAGGACAATTTCCGGAGCCAAAGAGTCGAACGAATATAATCATTGATTGGCGGGGCTGCTTACGGGTCCATTGGGTCCTAGACGATCTCCTGGGGTTACTCCGTCGAAGCGCTCGGATATAACAACCACCGCGCAGCATGCATTAGGGGGAGGAAGTGACAGTCTTGCTGGATATACACGATATCGCGATGAGAACTCATATCTCCCTCGTCAGGAGGTTAGACTGTAGTCCCGAACACAATGCCAAGTCGCAGATGGAAATTTCCCAGTCCTTTCGGTATGGGTTTGATACTCCTAGAGTATGAGAAAATGCACTGTCAGACCTTATAATATGCATCTTATAGATAGCCAAGAGGCAAATATAGAACGGACGGCGCCAATTCCTCCTCCGGCTGAATTCATCACGCAATGTGATCTTCGCTGCGCCTAATCAATCGAAAAGGGGCTCTCAATTGGCGCAAACTAAGCTTTTTTTTTCTGTTCACTGTACGAAGTATCGACGCTGGTTTGAAACGTGAATGCAGCTATGCGCGACACAGCATGGTAACCCTGGCGGGACATGGCGACCGTCGGCGCAGAGACGGCAATGACAGCGCGTCAGGACTCGTTGGTTAAGACCAGGCATCACTCATTCTCCGGTTCAGGAGGTGGCTGATGGGGCGGTCCAGGCGTGCCAGCTGAACCTAATAACACTCCGACCAGGTTCATGCAAACCGCGAGCCCAATTGCGGGCAGTTTCATATATTAGGCTTCTGGGATTAGACAGGGATATCGGGGCACAGAACCAAAATGCAAGTAGACCTTCGCCAGTGTGAACTATCGCTGCACCCAAAAGCGGCACCAAAGAATGGTAAAACCGTAATCCTTCCCCGGACTAGTGGCAAAGTCTCGAGGCACGGAAAGCGGGATGCAGATGCAAGGCTTTCTCTAGTTTCTAGACCAGGGTTATCCGGAGAACGCCATTGAAGAGACACGCCAGATTGGCAATAAGCGCGCGATGGTCTGCCAACGCGATCGTCGAATCATCACGCGTAAAGGGCTTTTCATCACAATCCACGCCAAGCTCCGCGGGTAAGACTTTCAATTTCCAGTTTATGTCATCTTTTGAGAGTTCTTCCCCTCCCCCTTTAACCCGCCGGAAGGAGGGTGGCCGCGCGAGCGTGCCTGAGGCGTGGAGATGAGAGCTGAAGGGAAACGTGGCTTGTTCAGGACGGACGGCATCAATCGGATGTCTGATCTCCCGGTCCTGCCAGGAGATTAAACCCAGAACAAGTATAGAAGCGAAGCGGATTATCCCCAACTCCTTTTTCAGGAGGTCCAAATGGATAGAAATAGGAGTGGCTCCATTGTTATATCACGGTCATTATTGAAGCCCGGGGCCAGATTATTAGCAGCAAACACTAGTTAGTACTTACTCCTTAGCAATTGGACGTTTAATAAAAGCATCACGATGGGCCAATAACCTCCAACCTGTGCTGCTCGTAACTCCGGATTCCAGAACAGGCAGGCCGGAGACCCGAAACGTGGGACGCGAGACTCAATGACGACATGGGTCTAAAAGAGGGAATACAGAACGCGCCCCGAGGACGGAGTTATCGATGCATCCCGTCCCCTAGTTAGTAGTCTTGAACGCGTTCTGCCATTGAGCGACCGACAACTGGAATTAGATGACTCAAGATATTCATCCTGGATGACAATATCTCGATTGACAAATTCCACATATTACTTCACCCCTGCCAAAGGGGACAGCAGTAACATATGATTCGGCACAAGGCTGAACTGACCGCTGAGTAATAATCTTTCTTTTTCTAGAGCTTTGGGGTTAAATGTGGAGTCGTTTATTTACACTACAATCGGGCCCGCTCTTCTGTTTTGCACTAAGCCAAATCCCAGCTAGCGCCATGTAAGTACGATCTCGGTCTGTATGTATAGGTAAGGACCCTTACTCGGTATCGTCTTCAGCATACGTCTTGGGGCGTATTCATACAAGGCATACACTGCTACCAACCGGTACCCTCTGGTACCTACCAGGCAGGACAGGCAGAACCTGACAGAAAACAACCTGGACCCATAGAAATCCGGCCGTCAAAAAGCACACAGCATACCATGGTTGAGGCTCTCCGCTGCCCCAGTCGTAGAGGACCTGACCTTACCAGAAAAGGTCATATTGTCTCGAGATTTTTTGGTGTGGTTTGGGCAACTCGCGTCGTCGGATGGGCGTTTGTCACTAATTGGCAGGGTCTCTATTCGTCCAGTCAATGTAGCATTCGGTTGAAATACTTGACGGGCAACGTGGATATCTTTTCCACATGTTTAGAGGGACTGTGGGATACATTTGCCCACTACTTAGTAAAATACCTCAGATCGGTGATGCACATCGTTGCAGTGGAAGATAAAAAATTTTTCCTCTTCCCCCACATTGCTACGAGGTACATGTTCCCTGGTGATATGTACCTCCCTTGCACTCCCTCGATGGGTTTAGATCATGACAAAAGACTGAGGACTCAATGACGAAATAATGAAGATCAATGGGGGAGAGTTTAGACGGTTCGCGCCAAGTTGTGCTGCGCTTGCTTGCCGACAACCTCTGACATCCATGTCTCGTCCACCACCTTAAACTACGCGGCGTATACACAGGCTTTAGGAATCGTTAGGTAAAAGTCAACGTAGTGGACCCGAAACGGATATCGCAACAATGAAAAACAAGTAAAGTACGTATATGTCTCAATGGATCAATACCGGTAACTTTAGATGTTGAAAGAGAAAGAAAGAGAAAAGCAAAATTTGAAGCCGATGAAAGTTGACGAATACACCGAACATGAGGATAGGTAGAGTACCGAAAGTGATACACGTAGCATGATTTGAAGAACATAGTATAAAGAAACTTCTGACCTACCCAAAGATGGTCTGATCAGATCCAAATTGTTGACTTGTTGAGCCACTACTACAACTACTATCAAATTACTGCAGAAATCCGACGATCAATCCGGGATTGAACATGCAATATACCGAGGGAAGATGAAGCAGATACCAATGTGATGTAGAATTTTGGTGGTGCAGGTAGTAGAGTAGTACTTTTGTGTCTATACAAAAACGAAATCCTTTCATCAAATCTTCTAGAATATTTCCTCTCTAACATCTGGTTCTCACGACCCAAGGAAACTACTTTGATTTTTTCTTTGACAAATTTGGCTTCCTCCGACCGTTTCTTTCTAGGAGAAAAATTTCTGCTTGTCTGCCCACTTTGGCCCACACCCATCTACCTCATCCGTTGATGGCAAGTCGAACTTCGTTTTTGCATACTGTACCCGTTGCCTCCCGGCTACCGCCATTTTGTGCGTATGGCTAGCGCTCCGAATATCGTAAGCCGATTTCTAAGTGTGGACCAAAAGGTCGGAACTGCGGGGCCTTAGAAACCGCCTCGTTTTCTGGTTGAGAAACGCCCGCTAAGTTAGTAGTTAACTAATTCCGTTTTATATAGGTGGGCGGTGACTGGGCGAGTCGGTGACAGCTTCGATTTACTGGTGATGGCTGTTGTTGGCCTTTTCATGTCGTTCGCAAAGGGAATGGGGTCAAAATATTGAAGGGCTACTAATTCCCCGCCCGTGTGCCTGCCTCTACGAAATTTAGAATTCCAGGGAATTCCTAGACCACTTTTTCTGCTTCCAAGATCCGCAGTGGGTTGTAATTTCGGGTGCCGAATGCGGTGTGTTTATATGGTACAGGAAACTAGGAAGCATCGTAGAAAGAGGTAGAAAGACCAGTGTATTGGGAAGGATTGTATGACACCTTTTCAGTCTACGAGAGATGGATAGGGACTAGTTAGGAGATGGTCCTCTTTTTTTACCCCGTCGAGCGTCGGCAGGAAGGATTCTAAGTCATGGACGTTAATATGTCAAGGCTCACCGATATATCAGGGTATCCTCTTTGCTATGCCCCTAGTGTGGAGCGGTGATTACATCAAGAAAACAGTGGAATTCTCCGAGTCATATAGTGCACGAACTAGTTCGTATCCTAGAGTGATACGTATGTCGGAAAAGGAAGAAGAAGAATCTCGGCCCTTCTGGCGCTATCTAGATACTACAGGAAATAATGATATGCACTGAGGATATTCCGTCAGAACGGCCCTTGCATTGGGGGGCAAAATAGTAGTACGGGATGTTACACGCGACCAATCATCGACGTATGGAACTCATGGTTGGCCTGGGGAGAAATTATGACCATGTACTCCATCCAAAGGAATGCATAATATCAGTGCAAGGACGATTACAAGTCTGCAGGTTAAACAAGGATTCGTTGATTGGAGTACTCCGTAGAATGTATCGAATTGGAGTCTGCAGGTACCCAGCAAGGAGATGTCTATTGATACGTCGCCGGGAGGACGCTTAGAATAGCTAGCCACTTTAAGGATGGGGTTACGAAGCAACGCATTCTGGATCAACTCAACATGCATGATGATATCTCCATAATATCATTATACATGTACCCCATGCGGCGAATGTCCATACAACGAAGGAGGAAATAGATTGTTCCTCCAGCTAGGGTCTTGTCTTCTATTTCCATACCCCAGCGGGATGGGGAAGGTAAGCGGATGTATTGGACGGGAAGAAGGCGGATAGGCTCCAGCGGCTACCGTGCATTGCTCCAGAAGCCTCATAAGGGTCCTGAAGCGAATAAGTACCAATAATGTAAGCCTCACTCATATTCGATGGTTTCGTAGTGAAATAGAAAAAATCCCAATGGTCAACATTTGCCCGGTCAGTTGCTATTACCTGGGCAACTTGATAGTTACCGAGATTCTGTCCACATCTTACCAATTGATTCCTTACAGGATATATGAGTCCAAGATCTGCAAAGAACATGTTCAGATAGCTAAGCCTCACTCCGATCGCTCGCCACAAGTCACGTACAGCTTAGACATTCATTACACGAGTGCTATAGAGGGTAATCTACTAATCGCGATCGGCTGGCAGCTTGGCGCCTGGAGGTGATGAAGCAAACATCCTAGTCCGCACTAAAGTGCCCCTTTTACCCCTTATTGTTCATCACGAATGAATGTGCTGACGAGAGAGAGTCCGAATCTGAATTGTTTGGTCATGTAATAATGGATGAATGAAGGAAACATCCTCGTAAGATGCCCCGGTCCCGCAGGTTGTTCCTTTCTCCCGCGTAGTGAGAATGTTCCCTATCCAGCATTCCATCACGATAAGAATACAGCTAGATGCATCGTATCTTGTCCACAGGACCAAAGCGCGTGCATTCCGGAATCGGCAGCATGACCTACTAAGGTAAGAGTTAAAGACTGGAAGAGATCAGTCTAAAGCAAGGACGGCCTGCAATTGTGACCAGAGTTAGCCACCTCAATTATACACCAAGACCAGATGCAACAGACATAAAGCTCAGTGGAGAACGGACAAATGACAAGTGACAATATCAGCCCGTCTCAGCCACTCCCGTCCTCTGAATAGGCATGGCTTTTGAGGACCAGGGATAGTAGACGATACGGGAATTCGAGGCTCGGAACCAAAACTATCCCTGCGCCGAGTATCGAGAGCGTTCTAGCCACCACTCTACCTTGAGTTTTCAACAAAGCTCAGTGTGGATGTTTCCAGAGCTCTGTGATGCTTCACTCTTTCATGAAACTAGCTTTTTGGCCGTTGAAGACTTTTCAGCCAGCCTTGCGATTTAGACTTCCCTTACTCCCTTGAGGTCTACCATGGGTCATATTTTGGCTTCTTAAGTCACAGGTCAAACGTTGAGTAGCTCATAGAAGCGATACCACAATATCTTCAATTAGCTTACTTACATTCTTTATCGGTGTAGACGATCGAAAGGTACGCATTCAGGGTTACGTCCTCGAACGGCGTTACCTCTCTGGTAGATTTCGACAGGTACTAGGTTGCGTGTCACTGATTGTCGGTTCGACCACATGTGCAATGTCCACGGGTCAATCCTGCTCTACGTAAAATTCACACCAAATCGCATCCTTTATCAATCGTCGTGATCCTATAAGTAGCATTCATGACACCATCTTAGATCCGCGAACCAGACCTCGTCTAATCCGAGCCATTGGATGGACCGTAAGTTGCGGGAGGGCACCCCCGCAAGGAAACCTGCGTGACAGATCGCAGTGGGCTCAGGAACTGAAAGAAAAGCGTTGTCGGTATGGGTTACTCGGGTCATCTCGCACCAGTGCAGCTGCGCTGCATCTATGGCACTTAATTTTTTAGTAGAGGAATGTGTGCGATATGCCGGGGATTCGGAATAGCCAATATGGGTGGGTGATGAACATCTGGATATGACCATCTTCCTACTGTAATACTGAAGGTTGCCTTACGGCGCAGAGACCGTGTAGTACCCGGATAGATACACATCACGGCAGGCCTTATCTAATTTTCTCACCGTTTCTTTTGTGCGCAGTAATATGTGTGAATCGAGCACACTACAAGATGCAGTACAAAGCAAGATGTGCCTGGTTCAGTCAATGAGCTGAAAAAAAGGCGAATTGAAACAGTAGAGTCAAGTTGAACTGCGTACCGTGGGCCTGGGCTCTGGCTACCCCTCTCCCGCCGATCATCTTGCATATGATCCAACAGCACAACCTCTCGTCATATTTTGGTTCGAGACGAAGAAAAACCCTTGTGATGTGCGAAACAAAGAGACCAACGGACTACGAGGAGGGTTTTCGGAGAAGAGGCCAAAGTCGATGGATCACGAGCTGTACAACGACAAGCCTCAGACGAGGGGCGTAAGAGCAATCATGGTAGCGACTGGTTGTGAATGGTCGCAGAAGGATACGCGATGTACCGTAGCCCAGTGCGGGTCGGGCCAGTCAGCAGTCGATGACGGCTATAGGGAGGGAGAGACGCGACCGCTCTCCCACTACTTACTATGGACTGGAACTGACTAGATACTACTTATTATGTAGTAGTAAGGTACGGGATGTCAGTCTGGTTTTCTAATACTTACTTACTGTATGTATGAAAGACAACTTACATACTTACGTACATCTCTACCTACCAAAGTAAAAAATGCGAACCATTCGATCGAGAGCATGATTACGGGCAGTCGCCAGCTGAAAAAAGTCCCAGTCGGCTACTCCGCATTTGTGGGTAATCCGAGCGAGTCGTCAAATAGCATTTCGTCCTTATGATATGCTGAAGGATAGGTAAAGTTGCCCGACCCTAGTCGACCTGACGAGTTAAAGAATAGGATGGATAGATCGAGGGTTTCAGTGAAATGGGAAGATCAATTGCGACCATAGAGATAATGTGTCCAGCATTGGTCGCATTAACTGTAGGGATCACATTATTTCAACTACGACCGATAGATTAAAATTCCTCGATAACGACGACTTTGGTAGGCCATCCGGACTAGTTTAGTTAATCGTCACATTGCAGACCGCAGCCCACAATTGAAGTCGATTTGTCTACGGACTAATTGACTAGAGCGCAACTGACACACAGCTCACCCTAACTTGGTAGGTAGTGTGTGTGAGTTAGCAGGGAAGGCCTAATGCAAGAGAAATCGCAGCTCCAATAACGATACATACACGGTACGCCTCTTCGTCGCATCCTAAGGGCCCGCGAGAGAAGAGAAAGAAAAAGAAAGGTCACGGAGCCAAGGACCGGAGGTGTTCCTGGCCTGAATCAGGGAGGCAATGGCTGGTGAGGACTGGCCGGTGACGAGGGAGATCACCCCACCCAGAAGCCCACCGAAGGAGCGCTGGTGCTGGGACTTTGCAGGTTTAGAGGGTCGAGAGGCCGCCATCGAAAAACAGGTGTCTCCCCTACGGGTGAACCGAGACCAGTCGTCTGGTACAGCCCGGAAGCAAAGAAAGTCAATCTCCAGCTAGCATTGCAACTTGCAACGTCAAAAGAAAACCCCCTCTCTCCAGGCTTGTTGATTCCCTGGATTGAGGGGATCTACAACCTGGAAAGAAAGAAAGTAGTGGATAATGTTGAAAGGTATCAGAAAAGTGATGATGCCTGTGCCCCTCCTTGATCAAAACTGGTCCCAAATGAAGAATAGGTAACCAAAGGACGAAGGCATACGGCCGACCGTAACTATACGGTGGTATACTAACTTCTACTAGTAGGTACCCGCCCCAAGCCCAGTACCTTCCAGTATCTCCCGTCTCTACCGCTGTACCGCATCCATACCCTTACGTACTTTGCCTGTATGTATGTACCTCTAGGGTAATAGACTTTCCCTTTTCACAGTAAGGGCCGCTCCTCCGGGGCTCAGGCCGCGTTAGGTCGAGGGTGTATCCGATGCGAGGTTCTGCAAAAGGAGTGTCTATTGCTCAATGTGATTCTGGTCTGTGAGGGCTCAGTTTCTACCCATTTACCTGGTATCATCCAGTAAGATACACCAGCGCCCCGGCTTCCTCATGGTGCTTCCGCTTGTTCCACAACACAGTAAATGGTAATTTTGGCCATGGAGGACATGCTTGAGTTGTAGCCCTTTTAGCATGTTTCACAAGCACCTTAAGCGTACCTTTGAACACGAGTTTTTGATGAATTATTAGGCGTAGAGATCAAACGTATGGAGCTGAAAGTAGAGAAAGAAGAGAAACCAGCCAGCCAACGCCCATTCTGGTTGGTGAGATACCGTTGGAAACCGAGATGAAACTAAAACAAAACCATACGCTTACCTTCCAGCCTCGGTACGCGATACCCAATACCACCATTCATACGGGAAAAGCGTCATGGGTTACGATACAGCGTGGGCGAGCTAACCTGCAGCGATCCTCTCGAGACTTCTATCTCCGGCCCTCGTCCCATCTCTTTAATCCTCTTTTTCTCTTCTTTCTACTACACCCGTCTGGAGAGAGAGCAGCTCCTCCTCACTTTCCTCTCCTCCTCATTCTTCTTATCTTCACCTCCTCTCCCTTCCTTCCCTTCCCCTCCTCCCCCTTTCCTTACCACCCGTCAATTCCTTAGGAGAGAACTGAGCCTGGTCTACGAGGCAGAAAAGACCGTTGACTGTAGTATAACAGTCGACCACTTCTTCAGCCAGTTGCACCAGCTCTCCAGTCGAGCCGTGTCCGTCAGCTCTCGCTTCGACGTCCTCCCCTTTCGACGTTTGTTAACTCAAACGGCGAATTCCCCCCTATCCGACTACCGGTGCCCTATCCGTGACATCGACGGATAGACTCCCCTGACTTCAGCTCCTGCCGGTTAGAAGAGCGAAAGAGAAGGGTTCTTTTTTCTTCGACGCTTTCTGTACATTTCTATATCTTGGTTGTGATCCTTTGGGAGGTGAGAACATATTTTTTTCCTTTGTCCTTCAACCCCCCTTTTCACCCCTGCTTGGATGGTCGGGGCAAGAGTTGTGGGTGTGTCTGTGTGGAAGTGGGAGACACTCTGGATGATAGTTCAGCCTACCTGGCACCGATGTCAGTAGACGTCAGTGAAGCTTCCTACCAGCTGAGCGAGTTTCCCATGAGCCCAATTCAAGTGAAGCCAGCAATTCCCTATTTCGATTTCCGAGACCTGCCACACTTCCTTCGAGGCCTGGAAACCTGAAGTCCGAGACGATCGCAATCATACGTCGGGAATGATACAGTGGAAGATTTGGATAGAGGATATTCGAACAGTGGCTGCGTAAAGGTCGGGGGTCGTGAACAATGGCTCTTTGAGTTGGGTGTGGGCAGGGAATGCAGGTGCTGAAGGTCGGATGTCTTTTCCTCTCAGCCTTGGCCTGTCTCCATCCGACAAAACATGTTGCCAGATGGAGAGGATCGGCCTTATCTTAAGCAACGAGGTGGATCGGAAGGGGGAGATCCTCATGTGCCCTGAAGAAAGAATGCGTAGCACACAGCTCGTGCATATTTGACGGGGTCGACCCGGGCCCTCATACATTGGCAGACCACCAAGAAGTCGTTTGCCTCTTAGTCGCAATGGGCGATTCAAGGAAATAAAAGTGATGGTTAGATGATGATGGCTAACCTTTCTTTTTGCTCCTTCAGGAGACAGGTTTTTCTTGATTAATATCTCAATTTGGCCTCGATTTAGCCTCCCTCCCTTTAATGTGGATTTTGGCCCTCTAAGCGCTTTTCCCCTGTCGCAACACCATTCCAGTCCTGTACAGGGACGTTCGAAAAGACACTGGATTGCAAACTGTACGTGGTGGTCATTCTTTTCTTTGCACTTTAATCCTTTTCCCCCCCTGACGATTTCCCCACCCCTTCATAGGGTTCGTGCCTGTGCTCCTGTTTCCACATTCCGGAGCACACCCAGGCTTGCCAGCTCAAGCATCGGTTCCTAGGGCGAAGGCGTTTACTCGTGCTTCGTCTTTCGGACTGGTATCCTACAGAGTCCCATCTCAACGGATCATTCCTGCCTGCTCCTGAGCCAGCCTAGATGCCAGACACGCCGTCACGGTAAGGGTTGCATCGTGCCCTCTGCCCGAAGGCTTTCAATCTGGGTTAGTATACTTTATCCCCAGGGAATCCCCTTTTCCGCCCTCGATCTTTGGGCCTTCCTTTCTCACCTTTTCAAACCTTCCCTTCACCTCTATATCTACATTACCATCCTTTTGAACTTCACACTCGTTTACAAATTTCCTTAATCTTTTAATTTAATATTACGTTTAACTAATAATACCCTCTTTTAGCTCCGGCCATCACCAGGCTCCACTCCAGCTGTCTACCCATCCTTCTCCTTTTCAATACCAGGCTATCGTCTCTTGTGGCCGTTCATTAATATTTCCCAACTAATTCCACTCATTAATCCCTTAATCCGACGACTGTCATTCTCTCACCTCCGTCGTTTCCTGATCGACACAGTTATCAGGTCCGTTCTTTGAATACTCTTTGGGTCGACGTTAATACCAGACCGACATCATGGCCTACCACAAGCGCCCCACATCGAGCTACCAGCCCTGCGATACTTTCTTCGTCGAGACCTACGACGAGTTCCCTGCCCCCCGTATGGATCCGAAAGAACACGCCAAGTTGATGGCTCGTGAGCGTCAGTACGCCATGGCGGAACAGCTGTCAAAGATTACCAGCGAGGAATTCCGTGACGACGTTCTGGCGCACATGCTGGACATGGATGCTGCTACGCTTCCGGACGTCGAGTCGATCGATATCCAGACCGAGATCCAGTGGTTCATGCGTCCATACCTGCTCGACTTCTTGATTGAAGCCCACACTGCATTCCAGCTGTTGCCATCGACCCTCTTCCTCACCATCAACCTTCTTGACCGTTACTGCTCCAAGCGTGTTGTCTACAAGAGACACTATCAACTCGTTGGATGTGCTGCCTTGCTCATCGCAGCCAAGTATGGAGACAAGAAGGACCGCGTGCCTACCATCAAGGAGCTCAAGTCGATGTGCTGTTCTCTATACGACGACGACATGTTCATCCAGATGGAGTGGCATGTGCTGCAAACACTGGGGTGGACCATTGGACACCCGACTGTCGATAGCTTCTTGCAGATGGCTGTGATGGATTGCCCGTATGATGCCGAGGTCGAGCACCTGGCATTGTATATCTCGGAGATCTCGCTGTTCCATCGGGAATTCGTGTCCAAGCCGTCGTCGGATCTCGCCCGGGCCTCGCTGGCTCTTGCGCGCTGCATCCTGAACCGGACTCAGCCTCGTCACACAGAATGGGCATCCCAGTACGACTCGATGACGCTCGTGGGGTTGTCGCAGCAGCTTCACCAACCCTCCCAGGTGCTTTCCAGGAAGTATTCCTCAGCTCACTACTCCCGTGTGTCCAAGGTGCTGGAACAATTCCTTGCCCGTCAAGCTTCGATCGCAAGCTACACGCCCCCCAGCCCGCAAACGGACGTCGTACAACCCGAGCCCAAGCCATACGAAGGCGAGATTGGGCTTGCTACACCGCAGAAGGCGACCCAATCATCGGCCATGGCGCACGGTTATATCACACCGCCGATCACCCCGGAGAACGAGGCTTTTGCCAATGGTGGTAATCCCACCTTTGCCAAAGGCACAGCAGGAGCTAGTGCTTGCTCGCCGTCGCCGACACCCCCGCCCAGCATGCAGTACGTGAGCTCTCACGCGTATTCGCAGGATACCACGTACCAACAACAGTTCCTCCAGCCCCAAATGTCATTCAGCACTGGTTACTGAACTCGACACGAGGGTTGAGGGAGCTGCTCGTCAATAATATACCAACATATTGCTCGATACCTGAATACGATGTATTTTTGCATCTTGTGCCATAAATGCCGATCTGGTTGGAACCGGAACCTATACAGACCTGGTTCTATTTCGACACCAATTTCGTTCTATTTTCATCTTTGTTTCCTTGTCTAAAAATTGCATACCCCATCTCCTTGTCTTCCGCATATCATCTCTCGGGACTACCCCCCGTTGCATTCAGCTTGTTATTTCTCTTCTTCTACAACTAGCATTGCAAGCGCGAGCCGTTCGAGTACATTTGCATTTATGTTTTCGTTTTCCATCGCAGCCCATGGGTAGCGTCATACATTCCTGCGCTTCCTTTAGTGGCTTGCGATGACCAAGCTGGGTGTTTCGTTTTTAACTTTTCGTTTCTTGTTCTCCCTACCCTTTTCCCCCTATCTACCCCTTTCACACTTTCATCAACCTTGTCCCCTTCACAACCCCTCTACGTAAAGAACATTAATGTGGCTTAACCTCTGACCCCATGTTTCCTTCTATACACGCAGGTCGCACACAAGACCCTGCACCGTGCCTCACTGAGCCACGGCCTCTGTTTTCTTCCTGGTGGAATGAGGTCCCCCAAAAAAAGCAGAAAAGAACACTGTCAAAACCGACCAAAAAAATCTGTGTGGTCCGGGGAGGAAAATGCAAATGAGAAAATACCAAACAGATATGAATTTTGTTATTTAATAGTTGGAGAGAGAGAAGATCTGTCATCACAACATTATGGACCGGTGGACGAAAATTGACCATTCCATTACCTTACTACTATACCTTCTTCCCTTTCTTTTTTTTTTCCCTCGTTCACTCGGATGATACCTATCGATCGATTGATCTATCTCCTTAGTTTGTTTCCTTGTGGTTCGATCTTGCATTTGCTTTCCTTTTTCCTTATCTCCCATGGAAAGTCAGATCTTGAGCGACTGCTAGTACAGTACACACAACACACAAGACATACACATACCCCATCACACTACTACTAGTATTATACCCCTTCCAGAGTAGGCTACATACATATGTATGCTCTAGACAATTCCACACTATGTAAACCGAACCCATGAATCGTGCATACACGCACGACGAGTTGAGTGCCCGACATGCCCGACTCGGGCCAGTCCGTCTTGGCTACAGCTGCCACAATGGGATCTATTTTCCAGAGATCTGAATAGATACATGGCAACATTCGCAGATGACACTACTAGTTGGTAGTAGTAAGCAATTTATGTCCACAATAGATGAACTACTATCTTACGGAGTGATAAAGTATTCTTTGGTAAATACTAGTATTTATTCATTTATGTAGTAGAAACAACAACCAAACACAATAAATGCTAATACGAGATGAATTATCTTGGCTGCGTTGAAACCGCGATTGTGTGTTTGCTTGCTTGCTTGCTTGCTTCCTGCTATCTGTAGGCAGGCAGGTGTTGTTTGTCTGTTTGTCGCTTTCCGATCTGGCTGGCCGTTGATGCCGCCGCTGTGCATATTGCCCATGTAGTCTAGTCTAGTTTCCCTGCGGAGGAATCTAGTCGACCTACCTACCTACCTAGAAAGGTAAATGTGAGATAAAACTGAAGGGTATGTCTGCCTGCCTGCCTATCTGCCTGAGCATCTTGCAGCACAGACGATGTCGTGTGCGTTGCGTTGCGTTGCGTGTGGTCAGGTGATGTGCTGGCTTTGCCTACTGGTCATGGTGATTCTAGACCCAACTCTTTCTTCCCTTCTATCTATGTCATTCTGTGTGTATCTGCAGAAGTGGATAGTATTTCACTGATTCTGGATTTGATTCTATTATGTCTGTATGCATGTCTGTATGGGTAATAAGATGCCAGCACATTAACACAGCACATATGTCAAATGTTATTGAATTGTGGGGATTGCGTGTGTGTCTGTCGGGATCTGAGTAAAATAATAGGACCAAGTGTTAATCAAATGTGGGAGGTTATCATGCCACGGGGAAGAAGTGGAGGAAGGAAGAATGTAATGCAATGGAAATGCGGGGAAAGGGTGTTGTCAGTGTGACTTGGGTTTATTGTTTTCAGTTTCCTGGGCTATGGATGCAGTGAGTGTATGCGGTGGGGGATGGATTGGGTTTAGTCGGGTTGGTGCAGAGAAAGTCAATGGGAGATAACAACACTGTGGATGGATGGATGTATGCAGACACTTGTGGTAAGTAGTGGTAGTAGTAGTAGTAGTAGTAGTAGTAGTAGTAGTAGTAGTAGTAGTAGTAGTAGTAGTAGTAGTAGTAGTAGTAGTAGTAGTAATAGTATTCATGACAATTAGATTATCTGGTACAACCTCACTTAGAATGTATCCAAGTAAGTCCTGTGAAATAGTGTGTGTGACATCAAAACGACAACAATCCAAACCAGTCAACAGCAGATGGATAGTAGTTGGTAGCAGTAAAGCATCAGTCATGTCGAGCAATGATGGTACATCAAGGGTGTGTGTATGTAAGAGGCAGGTAGCCCGCGACCAGCGCAGCACCTGCCCACCCGCCCAGACTGGGCCGGTCGGCAACTGTCATGGCCTGAGTATAGGCGATGCAGATGACTCCGCGTCCAAGTCGGACGAGAAAGCGAACGAGCGAATAAAGGAATGACATGACATGACCGTGATATGACATGAAGCACATAATTAGAACAGGAGCCGACAAAAGGTAGTCCTGCAAGATCAAACCCACGCTATGCGGAATGACAAAAGCAGAAAAGGGAGGGCAGAGAAAAAGCATCAGCACGATATGGTACAGCCTGAAAAGAAGAAATAAAAAAAAAAAAAAAGGGATAGGAAGACGGAGTCGTGGTTGCTCCTGACAAGGGACGGCAGAAGCAAGGGCTGGCCCGGAACTATGCCGTCGCTGTCTTGAGCATAGATAGACACAACCGGGTTAGAGTTGGTGTCCGTCCTCACCCAGTCTTGCCAGTGGATGGATGGAGGGATGTAACACGTGTGCCTCATCGCAGTTGTGAGGAGACACGGAGCAACAGGAACACGAAATCTCCGAAAGGGTAAAAGAAACCAAATAATACAAGGGCATGGCGTCGGAATCCGAAAAAGGCGTCAAAAAACCAAAAAGGGTCACAATAGTGTACAATGATCGGGAAAGGAAATCAAGTCCAGAAGGTAATCTCGACGGAAGGGCAAGACAAGAATCCGGGGCAACGATTCGCAAGGGAACCGACGGCAACGGGGAGAGAGACAGACAAGACAGAGACAGCAAAAGGATGGCCGCGCTGCAATGCAGCATTGTCAGGGGGGCGGTGACGAGAGTCCAGAGCATGCCATCCCATCCGTCGGTTGCCGGTCGAGAACGAGAGAGACGCCGAAAAGATAGTTGACCAGACCAGCTGTCGATCCGTCGCCTCACTTTTGGACGAAGCCGCGCGGATAATCGGCCCTTCCGGCGACAAATAGTCCCCAGCAACTGTCCAGCAGCGCTTCCGGAAGGGAACTCCCCCCGACTGGGAGCTTGAGGAACCAGGATGGGGTTTACTTCCACCGTTGCTTGTCCCAATCAGAAGGTCTCGTTTCATCGTAGATCTGCCCTCCCCGGTTGTGGACAATCACCGGGGGTTGTGTACGGCGTGGGACAGCATTGGGCCCTAAGGAGAGACAGACGCCGGATTAGCTTCCGTGATCAAGCAAGATGTACTAGATAGTAGATATGAAGGTGCAGATGGGGAAGACATACCTCGTAGATCAGAAACCACCACACGGTCACCGCTGCTGCCACTGCTGGACAGGGTGGAATTGGAGTCGTTGACTTTGTGAGGCATATTGATGGTTGGGTAAAAAAAAAAGAGAGAGATGAGAGAGTTGAGTAGATTGTAATGTAGTAGTAGTAGCTTGGTAGCTTGGTGGAAGATAGGAGGTGAGATGAGGTAGTAGACAGTAGGAGCCAGAGAGGAAAGTAGATTTATATAGTAGTAGTATAAGGATGGCAGTCGGTGGCGGAGCAAGGCTCAGTACGAGGCCAAAATCCGAAGTGTAAGAGAAGAGGTGAGAGAAGAGGTGAGAGAAGACGATGGGAAACGAGGAGAGATGAAGGTAGAGATGAGGTAGTCAGAGACCAAGTAGTAGTCTGAGGGTTGAAGATGTTGTAGTTGCAGAGTTATGATAGATAGTAGTAGTCTGTGGTAGATGGAAAGGAAGCGATTCCAGACGGACGGCAGGAGGCTTTTGTATGTTTTCCCCGGAGGAGGGAAGTATAACGGTATCCAAACGGAAATAGAATAGAAGCAAAGCAAGAATAATGCTCCAAGCCAGAAAAGGATCAAGTCGAATCAGATCCCGTTCAGTTTAGCTTCCCCCAGGGACTCGATCTAGACGGTAAACTCACTCACTAAGCCAGCCATGACGGAGAAAGCAGATCGATCATCTTGCAGGACTGACTAGTCGGTGGGCTCTGCTGCCTTCCATTTTTCCCCCCATTGCCAGCCTGCGGCGGCCTGCTACATACTATGCTACATGCTAGTTACATGCTACGAAGCATCGTCGATCCAAAAGAAGTCCGCGACACAGACGTCATGGGGACACCCAGGCAAAAGGGAAATCGAATGTCTGGAATCCTCGTCGAAGCCTCGAACTCGCCCGGGGGTGGTATCCACCGCCCCTGCCAGGGGCGAAATTCAAGGACGAAAAGACGAGGCAGCAAACCAGGTGATTCGTCATTCTAGTGACACTCTCACGATGGGGGGGGATGAGTAAGTGTTTCAATTGGGTTTGGGGGATGATTCTGATAGGAGAGTTATGCTGATAGCCTGAGCCTGAGCCCTGGAGCCTGAAGGAGAATGTGAGAGAGACAGAAAGAGCCTGGGAGCAACAGGCAGGCAGGCTCCCTCGGCACCGCCCGTCAAGTCATCAGGCAATGCTCAGGAGACTGTGGCTGGAGACTTGGACAGACAGGCAGAATCCTCGCTCCTTTCTCGTCTTGCCTCCCCTTCGGATTGCCTGGGTGATGTGGCGGTACGTGGCTGAGGCGGTCATTCCACCAACTGGCCTTGCCTTTGGGTAACTACTATACCTTAGTAGCAACTAACTGACTAGTCTAGTTTGTTGTCGACAACTCAACTTTTGCCAGTTGCTGATGCTGTCCAAAGGTGGAATCAGTTGCTGGTAAGGCCCAATACCTTACCGACACGCCTTGAGTCACGGGAAGGCAGCTCCCCCTGGGAATGTTACCCCCTAAAACCAGGGATGCGTCCGATGACTGGCCCAGAGCTGTCACCATGCTGGTTATTTACAGCCTTATACCACCCCCACAGATCACCTGACAGCCGGCCCAACTATTAATAACGAGCCAATATTACACTTCCCGTACCCAACCATAAATAACGTCTAACCCAATTGGTGCTGGCCCCATCCATCCCGAAACAGTAAGAGTGGAAGGGAACCTCAGGCACATTTCCCAGTCGAGACCATTACTGCTGTTGTCCGAACCGAACATCTCCTCTTCCCAAGTGGATCACTTCCTCCACACCTAATTGACTTCCTTACTATCTACGGAAACTTACTGTGTTAGCTGGCAGCACAGCAAGCTCCAGTTTATTAGAAACGACCCGCGAAAGTCCAAAATAGCAGTCGTCGTCGTCGTCGTCGTCCTACCCAAGTGGTCTACTACTATTCCTGTCACACGGACAAAGTACGGTTTTACCCTACCTTAGCTAGGTAGGTAATTTGAACATCGCATCCATCACCGACTCGATTAATCACTATCAATGCTGTGTATTGTACTCGAGACAGGCCTACTCAGGAGGGGATGGATCAACCACCCCCTTATCTCGGTCTTAGCTTTTCTCTAGTCGCAATAAGAACCATACTTTCAAGAGCCCGATTATTAGGCAAGAAGCAAAGCAGGACAAAAAGAGCTCATTCTCCCAATAATAGTCTTGATGATGATGCTGATGCTGATGCTGATGCTAATGATGGAAAATAGCTCAAACGCTTCAGTAAATGATAGATGGATAGATAGCTCCAAGCTTAATATCAGGTATTATCATCCCCAGACTAACTACCACTTACTACCATCAGCAACCAACTACTTCCGGATCTAGTCAGTAAGCTACCTACCTTAGCAGAGTAAGCTACACTAGTACACTAGAGCTAGATTGAGCAGAACCATACTTAGTTACTTACCGACTCAACTCGCTTCACCTCCTCCTTTTCTTTTCATTAGATTATCCCCATGATTATTGAGACATACTAAGCAATATGGAGTAATAATTAATGCTCCCCCACCCCTCCAATCACAATATCCTCGGGTAGTCACATCCCATCCCATCCCATACTAATAATGATGGAGTAAATCAGACCACGTACCTACCTACTACCTATGGAGAAACAAACTTACTACTCACCGCTACACTCATATATTCCGAAGAAAGAAACAGAGAAATCACTCACTCATCTATGCTCTTACTCCGTACTTGACAACCTCTCCAGAACAGTAATACTCTCATTGACTCCCAACAAATACACCAACCTTAGTAAGCACACCGCTACATCCATCCATCCATCCAGCCCACTCAACCGAACCGTGCCCATCCAGCCCGTCCGTCTGTCAGGTACAAAAGCAAAAACCAAAGCAAAAAGCAACCTACTTTACGTGACGTGACCCCCTTGTGACCCTCCTATGAACTATCGCCAGCTGTGCCTGCATCCCTCTTATGTAATATCTTAGTAAGTAAGTAAACACCAGACAGCAAACTACTAACTCAATTAGTCCACTAGAGCACTGTAATTGGATTAGTGCCTTACTGCCAGGTCAGCAGGCAAGGCTAGACCCGAATCCGGGTTAGTCTTCGGGCCAGCACCCCCCGTAAACTTCGAGACAGAATAATAATAACGACATGGAAGGAAGCGAAGGAGAGAGAAAAAAGTGAGGCGGGATTGTGGCTGGCTTGCTTGCTTGCGTGGGTAATGGAAGGTTCCTGAATGGATGGATGGATGGATGGATGAATGGGTGGTAATTATTTAGTACCTTTGCACATATAGTGCATAGCTACATCACTGGTAGGTCATACTGGGTTACTTACTACTACTGCTTTCGAGGACAGAGTGATGCTGAGGTCTGGATGGTGTCTGACTGGCTGGGTGGCTGGCTAGTACGATTGGGGTTTAGTGGGCTGTGCTGAGCTGTGGCAGCGCTGAAGGAGTTCTGGACTTGGGCTTAGGTCGGTGTGAAGACTTGCCTTCCATACTCATGGAGGGTGTAGGAATGATCTTCTATGAAGACTTGCTGGAGGAGATGGGGCTGTACTCATTGCTAAGTGCCATGTAGTTTGATCATAACCTCGTAATTGCGCCCATACATTATAGCTGACCAAGTATATACCCTTGTCTTCGCCAGACGCCACACCATTCTTCTTCCGCTATGAGGATGGTCCATTGTTCTCCCTCTTCATGCGATCCGCCCATCCATTCATGCTTCGTCGAATCCCTAGCGTCCGTCGCATCGTCGTCGCGGGCCCTGTCTGCACCATCGACATGGTTGTCGTGTGATACGTGGCCACCGGTCTGGCTCCCCCGACGGTTCCTGAAAGACTCTTAATCTCGCTTGTCCGCAAATCCTTCCCAGCTTCGCTTGTTCCTTCAGCCGTCAATTTCGGTCCCTGAGTGGCGCGCGAGAACGGCTTCTGTCCCTCCGAGGGCTTCGAGGATGCCGCCAACCAGGTGTATTGATTCGGGTCGGAAGGTTCGAGAACCGGTCGAGGCGGTTGCAACTTTGGCCCTTGCGGTCGATACGTCCGGAGATTCGATGGGATCACACTTTTAAACTCAGAGTTCGACGATCCGCTGTGACGCGTTTGCCCTACCGCGTCTCTTCGGTTGCCCTGAGGCTGGTAGCGCCCAGCCGCGCCTGAACCGCTCTGTGGGCCTGACGACGAAGGCTGCCCGAAGAAGCCGGATATCGTTTTCTGCGATAGCCCATCCGCTTTGCGACCGACGATACTGGCAGCTACGGCGTTCGATTTGGTCTCGGCTTTCGTGGTTGGGGGTTGTTCTGGGGCCGAGTCGCTAGTCGCTATGTATTCGCGGGCTGTCGAGAATCCTAGGGATAACGTGGTGGGCACAGAAAAGTTGGAGCCATTCATGGTCGGCGGCGTCCATGACATGTACGTTGTCGTCGATGCGCCCGATTGCTCTTGGTTGAGCCGTTGTCTCTTAGGATTGGGCTCCCCGCCCATGGCTCTGGTGCCGTCCCAGCGAATGATCGCATCAGGTGCCTCGAAGCCATCTTCTGTCCACTGATCATCATATGGGATATCACAGGTAGATCGTCCTTCCGATATAGCAGCTGAGCCCGGCATTGGTCGACGTAGGATATCTGCGATATCTTGTATGATCTTGTCGTTGATTTTGGGTCCCAGAACACGAAATCGCTCCTCTACTAGCTTTGACGGGAGAAAACTCGACAAGGTTGCCTCTTCACCATCGCGGGACTGTCGAAGAGGATAGCTCAGATATAGCAATGCCTGCGCCCTGGTCATGGCTACATAAAGCAGTCTTCTCTCCTCGTCTGAGTCCTCGGCCCGTGAATGTGGGATGATGCCGTTGAGCACGGCCGGCACAAATACCACAGGCCATTCAAGGCCCTTTGCTGCATGAATCGTGGAAATGGTAACCTTCTCATCGGATTGCTCGCCCTCTTCACCTTCCTGGGGAAGGACCTCTGTGGACAGTGCCACATTCGCCAAAAAGCGAGACAGTGCCTCTTCACCTGGATGGGCTTGTTGTTGTTCGAGACCCTGTATTTCCGGGAGATTTTCATCATTTTCAGCCTCGTTCTCTGGTCCAGGTGTGTCATCAGCCTGGTTTAAGAGCTCCTCCACGTTGGCCCACCGATTCTCCTCATTCGAGCCATGTAACGCCTTGAGGTATTCACGGAACGAAAGTTTCTTGATCAAGAAGTCGAGGAGCTTCCTCGGTGACGACCCGTCGGTGCATTCACGGAGCTTTTGTCGAGCAGATTCGATGAGACCAACCAAGGTACACAGTCCATTATCGGCAGGCTTTGATAGAGACTTCTCTGTTGAACTGCGGCCTTGCGCGACATCCTTGATGAAGTCCCAGAGCGGCTTCTTCGCCTTCTCCGCACCCTTCGTCAACAGATTGACCGATTCATCACCGAGCTTTCTAGACGGCACATTTATGATGCGCAAGAGAGCATCGGTGTTACCCGGCTGGCTAATCACTCGAAGATAGTCCAGGAGCAACTTGATTTCCACTCGGTCGAAGAACCTCAGGCCACCAACCATCCGGTACGGAATTCCATGTTTTCCCATCTGGGCTTCGATTTGACGAGAGAGAGCGGCCGACCTAAGCAGTATCGCAAAGTCCGAATAGTTCACAAGCTTCCCAGTCAATGCAATGCACCTCTTGATCTCCAGAACAATCCAGAGGGCCTCCGACTCCGAGTTAGGCAGCTTGCGCAGGACAGGCATAGTGCCCAAGCTGTGCGTCGGCTGCAGCTTCTTTGCCGGCCGTGATGAATCTTGTTCGATGACATCTTGAGCCGAGCTCAGAATACACCCTGACGAACGGTAATTGTCCTCCAGCAAGATAATCGACGTATCCTTATATAGTTGCTGCATACGCCCCAGATTCTTGATCTCCGCAGATCGGAAACCGTAGATACTCTGATCCGGATCCCCAACGACAGTGATCCGCTGATTCTGGGACGCAAACAAATTCATCAACTCATACTGGATATGGTTCGTATCTTGGAACTCATCAACCAGAACAGCTTGAACGTTCGATACACACTGCGGATGCTTCCTGAGCAGTTCCACGCAGCGTACAAGTAGATCATCGTAGTCCAGCAAATTTGATGCTGCCAAATTTGCCTCATACTCACGATATACCTGAACAAACTCTCTCTGCTCCAGAACCTTTGAATTTTTGTTCAATTTCGCTGCCAGCTCATCCGGGCTAACTCCATGAGCTTTCTGGTGTGATATCCTCGCCCTCGCTGCATTAGGCTGGATTCCAACCTGTAATCGCTTGACGATCCTCTGTAGAAGTCAGTAACCGACACAGGCACCACGACCATGTAACCCAGACCACATACTTTGATAATCGCCAAACTATCCCCCGAGTCCGCAATACCAAACCCTTTCTTCAACCCGATCAAATACCCGTACGTTACCAAGTATCTCCGACATATCGAATGGAACGTTCCCAGAATCAGCTTCTTCTGTAACTCATCGCCGATCAGCTTTGCCAGCCGTTCCCTCATCTCCCGACTAGCTTTGATTGTAAATGTGCAGCAGATGACATCTTGTGGTCGGTAGCCATGGTGCGCGAGCAGGTACGCGACGCGTGCGGTCAGGGTCTTGGTCTTTCCTGAGCCGGGGGGAGCGAGGACCTGGAGGATGGGGGCCGGAGACGCTACGGCGGCTGTCTGGGCGGAATTGAGCCCATCTAGGATAGGATCCATTGCGAAGTATCCATGGAGATTGTGTTGTTGTTGATGCTGAGGGGTCCAGAAGCTGCAGCCCGTCGACTCGGGGAAACGCGAGCGATACGCGGTGTCATGTGACGTCTATACATTCTGCATGTCCGACTGAGCTGTCGAGGTTTGATTATACCTCGATATGGAGATGATGATGATACTTGATTGTTATTTTTTAATATATATATATATATAGATGCAGGGGTCCTTTGGGCGTTAATCAGATGGGTCATCCAGGGACGTGGTCGGGTTGGACTTTGCTGAACTATATACTAGACCCTTACTATCCACTTAGTACTTTATATTTGCATTACCTGCAGCCATTGAAGTTCCGATACCACGTTTCGGTCAGTTATTAAAGACCATTCCAGGATTTAATATTCTTTGCAGCTCAGTATATGCCTTTCTACAATACAAAGTACATTCGATTGTGTCGAAATCTATGACATACCCCAGTCAGTTATGGGAACGTTGTACTTCACACTACATGATACATGATCGGAGTGCTATAGACTAACAACATCTTAGACAGCCACAATAGCGTGACTGCCTTTTGCATTCCCAGATCATACAACTGGTCGGCTTGCAGGCAACCTACGCGATATTTACGACATTCTGCCTCCATTACAACCACTGACGATGACACCAACCGCATGGAAGGAAGAATCCGAGCAGGAATGCACCAGCTAGATCCAAGATCCTCCTAGTAGATATTCTTCGTCGATATCCTCTCACCATAGAGTGATAGAGTTGATCATAGATAAAATAATCTCGAATTCAGAATACCAAAACAACACAAACCTGCGCTACCCCTACCTACTATACAGACGCATCCAGCTAGAAGATTGCTACGTTCTTAAAAGATGTTTATCCCTACCTGAGAACAAGTCAAAGTTAAATTAAATGAGTTTTGTTAACATAACGGCTAGAGAAAAGGTGAATACTTCGCTGCATTTGTTCACCCCTCAACCATAGCCTCTATCGACTATGGAGCGTCCATCAGGGATAAGCATGGAATCACTGAGATTGCTAACCTGGTAACTAACAACGGACCAGGGAAGAACAGGACAGAGACCATCTAAAAAATCCCTGGAGAACAGAGAGATATTACCGGTGCATGGAATCGCATACAGCAGGGTATAGAGACATACGCTTCTACCTTCCTATATATCAGGTACATGCACGGTTGATTGGAATATTAATCATAAAGCATCTATACCTCCATCGCATGCTCTTTACTAGGAATGAATATCTATCAACCTTCAGCTTCAAAAAGCCGGAAATTCCCGACGAAGCAAACGAAAGCGAGATCTCAATCGCAACCATCCAAGTAACAGCACCAGCCACAACAACTACTCAATCCCTACAGGAAGATACAGTATACTATACTTCCATGCAAGAATCACCAGATACCCACCGCAAGCAGCCACTATAACAATCAACCGAATGGGTTTCGGCCGAAACCTGCCTGCACTCCATTTACTTCAGCCACCAGTTGTATAGTAAACCGAGAAGTAAGAGTTGTAAAAATCATATGATCCACCCCAAAAGAAAACGAAAGAACATAATAAAGCCAAGCTCAATACCCCTGCAAGTAGCACAAACCAGCTAAGCCACGTCGAGATACAAATTGACCAGTTGGTTCGGAGGCTAACATAACAGCCAGCCCATAGTTGATCCCGCACCGCACCGCAGCTAACCTAAGCTTGGCGGTCACTGCCCGCGGCACCCCAGGTAACGTCACTGATTGACACCCATCCACCCACTTTACTTTCTAACATCACAACCACAATATCAGACCATACGCCACTTTCCTCTACTCCTCACTCACATAATCCCCGCATCCTCTACCATTGACAACAACAAGAATCTCCCAGCCGCTCGATTCCCAATCTACCCACCGCTCTCTCGCGACATACCACCCACCAACCAACTACCCAAGCGTAAGCATGGCGCCCATCCGCCGCTACCTCCGGATCAGCAAATACACAGTCCTCGAATGCCGAATCTACCTCGAGAACCCGTCCGATATACGGTGGCTCCTGAACGCGCGTGACGCCGTGCTTCCACGCGTATTCGCAGCGATCCGGCCGCTCGTGCTGCCCAAACTACGCGAGGAGAATGAGCGGTTATTTGCGAAGAAGAAGGGGAAGCCGGTGAAAGATGTTATCTCTGAAGGTAAGCTATAATCTATTATGATTCATGTTTATTCTTTGGATATTATGGTGCTTGGTTCGCTTTAGAAGGGAGAGGAGAATGGCTGATCATGCAATTCGTGCAGAGGAATTCGAAGTTGCGTTGTTTTTGCGCGAGTCGAGGACGCGCCATTCGCTTCTTACAAGGCACAAGGAATTTGACGAGGATGAGGGGGGCTACGCTGTGGGTAGGGGGACAGGGTCTGGTCCTGGTGGGGCTGGGGCTGGGATATTGATTGAGAGTGATGATGAAGGAGAGGGTTTGGAGATGCGGGATATTCCACAGGCGACTAGTGATGATGATGGCGCGGGGGCGAAACGTCAGCGGGATGATGCTGATGGGCAGTCTGATGACTCGCCGGAGCGGCAGCGTACATCGAAGCGGAGGAAGGATGATGGTACGCTATCGCGAGATGCAGATGATGGCGATGACAAGAAGATGCGCTTCAGGACCAACTACGAGGGATTCAATATCTACGGCTGGGTGCTGTGTCTGCTTGTCACGCGGAAAGGTGACAAGACGGGAACAAGAGCTGCCACGGCAGAACCTGGTCGTCAGGTCCTCATGGAGGAATGGATATCAACCCAGGCGCAAGGCGATCTGCCTGAAGAATAATTTCGAAGCTGCCTGCAATACGTTGCAGTATTGCAAGACTTGCACACGCCGCGTGGAACGGGGATGATGCTTCGTCATAAGATGCAACCATATGTAGCGCTACCATGATCGTTTGATTCCTGCATAACGCATGGTGTGGTCCAACGGTCGCATATTATGAGTTGCAGAATGCTCGTGCGCGTGATGAAGATTGAATGTCATCCAGGTGAAAAAGGATCGAACGATCGTCCTGCGGACGTGTTTGCAAATTGCTGTGCCACCTGGTGCGATGGCGGCCTGCCTGGACAACATCAGCTGGAGTCGAGACCAGTCCGGCCGAAAATAATCTTTAGGTTCGAGTTTCCAGTGAGGTGACGAAACAGTGGTGTGCGACGGCCTGATTCGGATGCTGGCCGTTATCTGAATTAGGTTCTGTGTAACACCGGGTTCCAAGGAACCTGACTGTCTCGCCCATTTCGCGCAGAAGACCACGTCTACAGTGCGCGGCCGCGTCGCAACTGGCCCCTACTGTCAAAACTCAGTCGGTCCCTGGGAGCCTCTTGCGGGGCACTCGCCGTTGGAACAGGAACACCATGCCGCATGGATGTGCACTGCAGCACATACATATGTGAGGGTCATTTAGACTTTCGGCTTGCTGCATAAGCCATGATCCTGGCGCATAACATACTGATGTACAGGGGTTGTTTCACGTTGACTTCCAGATTGACAGCTTGCGACTCCGTGATATATCTGAAAACAGGGGACAGAATGGCGTTTTAGATTGAGCAGACGCGTCCCAAATGGCTTCTGCTTCATTGTCTTGCCAAGAGTCAAAGTACCGAGATATTGCCGTGTCGTTTATATTTACCCCAACACTAGAGTAAACGAGGACCGGGATTTGGTTCACCGTTTTCTTTCAGAAGCGCCCTGTCCGCCCTTTTGCGGAGATGCCTTCCGAAGCATGGAACAATGGCCCAGTAATTGGCGTGCAAACATTAATAATCTCGCGTGGCTAAGCAAAACCCTGCACCGGATCCAATGGAGAGTAGCCGAATCTTGACGTCAGTCGAGGAAGGAAAGGGCAGGTCCAAACAAAATTTTTCTCCGACTAAGGTAGTGGGCGGAGTTCTCCGTACTGTGGAGTAGGATTGACCGACATTGATAAAATTGGGATCCATGTTCCACGGTAAGGAGGACTTTTCCATGCAAAAGTTGTAGAAAAGACCCTCTCGATAGATACAGCCCTTTCTAGCTGCTTGAGAGTTGCCTAAAGAGGCAGGACACCGCGAGGAAAAATGCCGAAAGAATTGTGACTGAGGTTGAACCTATGTTGCCTGTGTTGTTGCCTTGCTTGAGGTATTCGAGAAAACCGTAGCCAGCCGCCCGTGAGATCCGATCCCGCTGCGGGGTTCAACAGGGAGTAGTCGAACCATAAGGGTGCTATTGAAAATCGTGATCAACATGGGTCCTAAGACACGGTATCCTAAGTACTGTATAGAAATCCACGCCACTACCCAGGACCGCAGTAATTGCAAGTGCCCATCCGGAAGGAGATAAGGTGATGCCACACAGCCAACCGATAACCAATGTCTGTGTGCCGAAAGAGGCTGGGATAGAATTCGATGGGCTGTGGTTTCCCGCAACAGAGTTGGTGGGAGCAAGTGGACCAGCCGTTGTAGTGAAACCGGCGGCGTCCAAGGCGGTGCTACGACCGGCTGCTGACTAGAACAAAGTAGCAAGTTCGTATCATAATTAGTGGCCTTTAGTCCGAAATTAGTGACAGAGCGGGAGCGATTGTTGAGAGTTTGAACGCAAGCTGTGGGACAGTGGACGAGCACTGTGCGACGGAGGAGCGGTGAACCATGGATGGCGACGGTTTCTGGAAGAGTCAGTACCATTCCACAGAGCGGAGAATTCCCTGATGTTGATCTTCACTAGATATGTACGCCGCACGGAGTCCTGCTGCGAAATTCCGATCTTGCCTACATCGGCGCGGGCAAACTCCTGCAGTCGGACTATTGAATATTGCAGACTGGAGGCGTCACGGTGATTGTGATAGTCGAGGATGCAGTAAGATGCATAGTACCTGCATTAACGCATTGCTGCGTTACATCCACTCACCCGCAGGGACCAAAAACTGAGGCGGGAAACTGCCCGGGATGTACGACAACATAGGCCGAACGAGAGAAAAGCGCGTAAGTATGACAAAGGTTTAGTGAGTGTGGTGTATCATGTGTACCCATTCCCCACTTTTTGCACTACTATAGCAATCTGTCCAGGACTGCTGTAGGAGTTTGCCGAGGAGGAGTTTGACGAAATTGGCGTGAATCACCCTGCCTCCGCACTGAGACCAGCCATCAATGGCTGCGATCCAGTTTTCACCACACCAACGGCGCGGAATGAACACCCCCAACAGTGGGGATCTCATTTCGTTCTCTTGGAACTGGGATCCACTCTGTCAACATCCTTCTCTTCTTGCCATGTGTTTTTTTTGGCCTTCTCTGCCCCGGCGTCCCAAATGGATAAGAGCCATGTGATCTGGCAGAATCAGGAAGTGGCAAAGCTGGTGATTATGACTGATCCGGATTGCTCAGGAAACCTGCTGGGAGATAATCGATACCTAATAGAAAAGGGAAAATGAACCATATATCCACCGGAAGCGCGCGGGATCTCTTGCGTCAGGCGGCCATCACCACCGACCGGGTAAAATTAGTAGAATACAGTAGAACGCCGTAGCTCACGATGCTACTGCTGGGACTGGCGAAAACCTGCCTTGTCCTTCTCAAGTCTCAGTCGGTGGTCATGCATGCAGCGGCGCTAACAGCTGCACACTACGCCAAAGAAGTAAGTCGTTGAGGACGACTTGATGCAGGCCGGGGTTGTTAGTATCCTGTTAGGCGCCGGCCTATCTCTCTAGCGGCCGTGGGTAACGAAAATTGTCGGCGGAGAAGCCAGCGACCGGATCAAATCATCGACGCGAGAACGCAACCCGCATCTCGATGGATCGACCGATGAGTCGATGCAGCAATCGATTGACGTGCAGGATCATCGTTTCTCCCTTCCTGTTACCGTATACTTTGCACCCCGGGCCACGTCCCATCTGCAGATGATCTGGCGTGACGCCGCGCATCCTCATTAGATATTTGCTCATGAAGCGGGTGCTGCTAGTCCGGTTGCACGCCAGGACTTCATGGGGGTGAGATTGGTGGATGGCTACTGGTTCATTTAATGAACTCATTCAACATTAAATCAAGTCAAACCGGATTGGACCTGATGAGCGTTGCATTGCATAAGAGAGTACACCCAAGTCAGCTGGTGTGGGAGATTAGTTTCAATTAGTTCTCTCAAGCTGCAGGGACGGACGGGAAGATGGCGAGCCAGTCAGTGACCATTAATTGGTATGGTACGTGTACGGAGTATAGGATGTGTAATTATGAGATTATGTGAAGTCTAATAGTTATGGATCAGGGACGATAGGAGGGCAGCCTTACAGCAACAATAGCAAACCACAACAGCCAAGACTAGGCAAGGGCCATCAGCCACAATGGATGGAATGAATGGAATGGATGGGTGTCAGCCGAGATGCCCGTCAAATGGAAGAGCCCGGAATTACCAGATTCCAATCGCTTCCCGAGGCTCCCGTACCTTGGGAGAGGTAGGATGGATGACAGACAGCTCCTCTTGAACTCAAACTGTTCAGGGCAGCACCCAAAAGTCTGAGAGCTCGGACAATACGAACGCAGGTACTTTTCCTGACTTTTCCTGCAAGGAGAGACGGGGTTCTCGTTGGCGGACGTAAACCCCGACGATGCGATCCATTTGTGGGTGAATAGTAGTGCGATGGTGATCAGCCCCTGAAACATCGCTCCGGCGGCGGCCTGAGGACACGCCATCAAAGCTCCTTCTTCTCAGTCTTGTGTGTGTGTGTGTATCTTTAGGTTGCGGCTACCCCGTTGGCTGCGACAAAGTTGCCGCCCTGTACAGATGAAACGACCTGTCATTCTTCCGTTATGATCGGATCACCTCTCTCCTCCCTCCTTCACCCCTGAGCAAGGCTGTAAGGGAAGGAAAGGGAAGAATGTCTCTACCAATCCCAATCATGGACCATGGTTCCTCAGCTGTCTACTACTGGCTGTCTCACCACGCTCAGCTACTATTCATGCTCACAAAAAAGGCCCAACCCACGCCTGAGACGGGAAGGCTGAAGGATGCAGGCGTCAGTTGGGCTTGAGAACTACGGGTTGAGTGGTGGCTTGGACTGGATGGATACAGTCAGAGGATAAGCCCGCAGGTCCCGACAATCTGGCTGGAGCTAGTAGGATCTTCCCTCTTTTGGGGGGGAAAGGAAGTACATTTAGGAAGGTGTCTGTGTGGTGGTGGTAGTGAGGAATCAAATCACACGCATCCGAGTTTCAGACGGGCAGCGCAACAGCCGCGCATTTGACTTCGGATCATCCTGGAGGGTTCCTTATCGAACTTGCTGGACCTTGTCCCCTCTGGTGCTCTTCTCACGCTCTTAGTTTTCTTTCCCCCTCAAAGGATCTACGAACTGGCACGTGTTGGGATGGCTGGACTAGCCCCCAAAGCTCGTAAGCCTATCAAACGCAGCTGCACATACTCAGGGATGAGGTTGCCTGGACACCATCCTGGTCGGGATGCGGAGTAAGCGCATCCTCTAACGGTGGCATTGATCCCTTCGATTGAGTCATAGATAGCAAGGTTAACTCATTAACCATTACAAAGTAGGTTACTCATGCCTGCTGCTTCTTCGTCAGTGTCATCGTCCTCCCCCATGGTAATTTACGTAACCAAGCGAAATGGCACTAGTGTTTAGCTACAGTCGTAGTCACATGGGCGGCGTCTCGCTCAGAGGATTTTCTTTTCTTTGCTGAAAAGATGGGCTGTCTTGCCCAGAAAGCAAAATGGGAAAGGTGAGAAAAGAAGCCGCCAGAACGGGGTGTGTAGAGACGACTCCGTAGAGAAAATGAAGAGAGAGAGAGAGAGAGAGAGAGAGGACGATAAACGCTGTGGTGGGTCAGGAATGCCTGCCTTGTCCAATTTCGTGTTCACTTGTTCTTTCCCAATTTCACATTGTGTCTTTCGTTTGTTCTTCTTCTTCTTTCCTTTCTTTCGATCCTGTTTCTCCTTCACTACGGAGTACTAACTAATTTTTTTTTGGTTCCCATTTCTTCCCGCACATTTGTTCGGCTGTGACATTATCGCCCTTACAGACCAACCCTTTGTTTCTGATTGAGACGCCCACCTAGCACCACCATCAGTCCACACCCCATCAAATAAGCTCCGATAATGCGCATGTTAATTAGACCTGCGGAACCCAAGAAAAAAAAGGGGGAGGCAAAAAGTCTCAGCGGTGAAGCCCAGTCCCCGGTCGGAGTGGGACAACAGGAGCTTCTAGAAAATTTCCCTGGGATTTCCCATTGGGGCCTCAGCAGCAGAGGCATCCATCGAGAATCCATCTGGCAGCCCACCATACCGCACTAGTGTAAGGACGCGGTCAGATTCTGACGTAGTTCGTTTCCTCCTATCCGGCCGGTGGAGCTCAGCTGTTCCCGACAGGGGAAAGGGAAGGGGAAAAAATAAATATTATGAGAATTTATGATTTAATTTTAATTTTTTCTTTTTCGTTCTGATTATTCTGTCCCCATTATTATTATTTTTGATTATTATTATTATTCTGCTTCTGGTTCAGCGCCAATCACCCCGGTTGGTCTTTTCTTCAAAAAATAAAAATAAAATAAGGGCACAGAAAATTGAGGGAAGCTCTCAAGTATATATTAGACGCCCATCTGACCTCGTCTTCTTCCAATCCTCTTGGTTTCATTCAACTTCAATCCTCTCAAACAACTCGCGTGCTACACTACATCAACCGCTATTACTATTACTACTTTCTACCACCACCACTACTACTACTACCATCACCACGCACATCACCCATTACCATCCACAACTACATCACCATGCCTTCCATCGGTGGCTCTACCTCTCAGTTCCCTCCTTGCCCTGGTCCCCCGCCAAAGGGCCCTCTTCCTCCGCTCCCCAAGTAAACGCAATGGGCAATTCACTTGATATGAACTTGACGACCGACAGACTCAACCGGTTCAACCACAACCCTTCCCACCAACTCCGCCAGGAACAGTGACAATGTGGACCGGTTCGAGTCTCTCATGACATGGGAGTTGCACCTTTCGGCATATGGTTATCACGATTTCGTTTTTGGGACATCACACTATGGCTCTGCTCCTTTCCACTTATATACCTTTTATTCGCATTCCTCAACACCTTCGATTCTCCATCTTTCGGAACTTTCTGACTACCACCACCACACGGAATCCTCTCCTGGGCCGGTGTCTAATTCTCCATACAATTCTCCGGGAACACGCGCAGGCGCTCTCTGCTCCCATTCTACAATGACGTTTTGACA
The DNA here is from genome assembly GCF_003344945.1 of Aspergillus welwitschiae. NCBI lineage: Eukaryota > Fungi > Ascomycota > Eurotiomycetes > Eurotiales > Aspergillaceae > Aspergillus > Aspergillus welwitschiae. The sequence continues at coordinate 515,665 of NW_020798695.1, forward strand.
TTGCGACATCGAATCGTTGCACTGCATCAGCTCACGCGGCTGTTGAGTGATCGGCAGATCCTATCGCACTGCAGGGGGGCTGGATTCGACGAGCAAGAGGGACCATGATGCTGTGACTCGCTATTGGTTCCCCACTCTCGGGCCATTTATCTCCAACCAGCCTTGTCAGCAATCGGACCCTGCAACAAAGTGATGACGACAAGACTCGCGAGCATACGAGTTTCATGTGCAAGTTCGGGTAATGTTCATCGACCAACCCAATTGCAGCATGGATCGCACGATCCCCACCGATGTCAATGCGTTGTTCAGAAACCTTGGATCCCATTCGCACATGGGGTTCAACAATTACTTAATCGGTTTTATTTCCTTTTACCATTTTCTTTGTTATCATCACATTTGGGATTTGAGCTTTATCTGAAATCGACGGCATGTATAATAGACTTAATATACCCAGCGGCATTTCGCATTCTTGGCTGCGCTTTGACATTGCTAATGAAACTATCAAATTCTTTACCATTTACTTGCCTATCTTACAATCCTAAACGTATAGAACTGTAAGCATCTTATGATAACTGCATTGCAGCATTGCATGGTGCATTGCTTGAGTAACCTGTGTGACCGCGGGGAACCTCCCCCCCCAAAGAGATCGACAGGAAGCGCACACACACAGGGCAACGTTCAGCAGCGGAGTAACAACAGTCCAGCCCAGCAGGGATTCTGAAAATAGCGCTGCGATCCCCCCTCCCCCTCTTGTAGTACGGAGAACCTCCATCCTCTAGCGCCAATCCCAGCCAGTCACTCTTCTGGCGCATGTACCGCACTGAATTGAGTAATCAGATAGCGGCATTTAGCAAGATTATGACTCGATCATACGGTGATCCAAGCGAGGAAAAGAAAAATAAGGACAATGGTAGACACCCGCCTCTCCCGCAGTTCCTTATCAGTTGTGCTGCAGTATTGCTTTTTCTTACTTGATGCAATAGTTTCTGCGAGGTACGCACCCTGGCCTGCGCGGCCCGGGTGGCGCACCTGATACGACGGGCTCTACCGCAGGACTACTACTAGGAACCGACTTACTATCTATGCTGGTCGTAGTATCTAACTGGATGGATTGTTTGTTGCAAAAGACCCGTCTCAGGACCCCTTCTCCCACCCAAGTCACGGAATCTAATCTCGTAACCGCCAAGCAAACCACATGCCACCTGCATTGCATATGTAGGAAGCCAAGCCATGCCATGGATGAATGGATGAATGGATGAAAGGATGCGGATATCCTGACGATAAACAAATGCTGATCAATGATAAGCTGATAATTTAATCCCTCCCTCCGTTGATTACTGTGTATGTATGTATGTATGTATGTATGTATGTATGAGCTACTATCTACATACCTCATCCAGCTCAAGGAGCGGCCCACCTGTGTGTGTGTGTGTGTCTGCCTAGTACTAGGTGTCTAACCGTGCCTTGATTGCCCGCTTTTCGATATAACGGGTATACGTGGCGGGGGTGGGAAGAGGTACCTAAGCTCCATATTACTATTTCTGCCTTGTTTCTACTCTTGTCTTCCACGTTCTCTAAACCTTAGTTGATTTAGCACGAATGTCCGATCGCAGGTCAACTGACCTCGGATGTACCTGGCTTGGAGCCTTGTCTGTTTGAATTTTTTTGTTTTACTATTATTATTTTTTTTATTTATTTTCCCACCTTTAACCCGTAAAGTAAGCAGGGACTGAGCGTTAGTTCATTAGGCCGTTGTCAAATCCCGGAATTGAGCATGTCATGCCATGTGCTGAATTGGATGGCAGAGAAGTAGTAAAATTAAATCTTACTTTCTTCTTGTAATTATAGCGCTAAATGGGTGGGTTTCCTGCGTTTGTCATTCAACTTCTGCAGACATCTCTTGATTAACTGTGCGGGAGCCAGTAGATAGTAGACCACTAGATTAGTCGTTGACTACTACTAGTAGTAACGGTGTAAGTAGGTGTGGCTTGAGTATCGCGTATACTCCCGCCAGTCAGTTAATTTGGCTGAATAGCTAGCTAGCTAGTTATCTAACTACTTGCCTCGTACTCCGTTAGCTTCAAACTCCCAGTCCCTTCTCCTATCATCAATTACGATCGGGACGCGGATGCGAAGAAAATCACTCATAGTTAGTAGATCAGTAGACTGACTCCCTCGCCTAAAAGGAGGGGTTGATGACACAAAGTGAAACCAGAATCCCATGGATTTAATTTACTCAATGCCATCATCTCAGATATCCGATGACCCCTACTTTGCTGTTTGTACTGTATCTGTTGCACTGGCCAGTCGCACCAACCACTTACTAGATCAGGCAGGATACTATCTACGTCCTGATATGCGTGGGATAGATCCACAACATGCTCCCTCCCCGCTCTGTATTGTGTATACCATACCTCCAGAGTAAGTAGAGACGCCGTAGATAGTTGATGCTGGAATGGTTGCCTGTCAGCCTGAGGCGACCAGTCTCGCCGCCCGGCGGAATCTCCACGTGATAGCACCGGCCCAACAACGCAACCTCCATCTGTCTGGCCATCGCCGCAACGACGGGAAAAGATGGTTCTGGAACTTCATATTTGGGGTCCGGCGTTTTCATTGCCGTCTATTGATGCGCAATGTCTCGCCGCAATCACGTATCTGTCCCTGACGGTGCCCAAGGATGCCTGGGTACTCGTCGCAAGCAGTGATCCTTCCGTGTCGCCGACTTGTATGTTTGTCTGAGTGGTTTATTCTCCGAATACTAGTTTCTGGAGGGCCCCTGCTCTATGCTCGTGGGCTTCATGACGCATTGACTAACATTATACTTTTTGCAGGCGAACTACCAGCCCTCAAAAATGGCTCAACATGGGTAAGCCGGTTCCGCAATATCGTCGATTACCTCCGTCAGTATTCGAACGGCGACTGGGACCTGGATCAGGGTCTCAGTGGGATCGAAAAAGCAGACAACACTGCGTATGCTTTCCCATACCCCAGTATCTTGATATAATATGTTCGGGGGAAGAGGCAGATTCTAACCGATCATCAACAGCTTCTCCGCCTTCCTTGAATCCCGCGCTCAATCCCTCCTCGACCTCTCTCTCTACGTCACCAGCCAAAACTACTACAACTGCACCTCTCCCTCCTACGGCGCCATCCTCCAATGGCCCAACCAATGGATTCTCCCTCCGAAACTCCACAGCGCCGCCAAAACCCGCACCGAACATCTCGGCCTCTCCTCCCTGGACATACAAGCCATCGAAGACCAACGGAAACGTGACCACTCCGCCGCCGTCGCAGCAGGCCAGATCCCCAAGAACCTCATTCCCCAGCCACGCGACACTGTTTCATCCCTACTCGGCAAGACGGCGCAGCAGAACCAGTTCAAGCTGGAGGCGTTGACCGCGGAACTGTTCGAGCCACTCGAGGAAATCCTTAACGGGAAGGGATACTTCCTGCACACTCGCGAGGACGGACCCACGAGCCTGGACTGTCTGGCCCTGGGATACCTAAGTCTGGCACTTGTGCCGGAGCTGCCTAACTCCTGGCTGAGGGATGCGATGCGCAGCAAGGCACCCCAGGTGACGGCGTACACGGAGCGAATGGGGAAGGAGATCTTCGGCGTGGTTGAGCTCGAGCATGCTCTTCCCACAGATGATAATCAGAGATCACGATCATCGATTCTGCCTTGGCAGGCACCGCAACGAGCTCGGTTGGCTACGATTGGAAGCACCCTTTATAACACCCTTGCGGATGCGACGCCTATCTGGAAGGATATCCGTTTGAACAACCGGATGAAGGAGGCGATTGATGACAACGGGGAGCTGAGCGGGATTGAGCGCAGGACGATGTCTGCGTTTGCGGCGGCACAGTCGAAGGATGTGTGGCTGTCGGTTGGGTATGCTGTTGTGAGTGTTGTGGCGTTTGTTGGGTATCTTACGCTTCAACCGTCGATTCGGAAAGGGTGGACCCAGACTATTCAAGCTGTGAAAGAGGGGGGTGAGGTTGAGGGTGAAGGAGAAGGTGAGGGTGAGTTTGAGGTGGCAACTGAAGGGGAAGGAGAAATAGATCTTGAAACGGACGCGATGAATATTCTGCGTGAGCTATAGTGTATATTAGATAGATTGTTTCATTAATATTTCCTCCCCTATTTTGAGGTGTAAGATTAGCAAACCAGTATCTGTTGAATCCTCAGAATTCCAAAATCCCCAGCCGAGCGTAGTACACTGTATATCGTGTAATTGATGCGATCATTCCTACTACTCCTACTCCTTCATATATGATACTAATATCCCCACTTGCTTGGCCTTATAACTACCAACAGTATCCATATATTTGGCGTATATTTAGATAATGAGTAAATCAATTGCACATGTCATAGTCAGGAGAACATTCGCTCATCCACCACCATCTGAACACAACCCCCTTCAATCCTCACATAAAGATGGTATAGTCTGCATATTACATAAGATCCCATTTTATGTGGTTCCAGATGGCGAGATGAAGCCAGGGATTACAGTCAATTATAAGCATAGCTTGTGGAAAGTCATATTTTTGGAGGGATAAGTGGGTCAGATAGAGATATAGTGATAGAGGATATACTAGTAGACTCTACTATGATTGATATTTGTGGTATGCATGTAGCAGTGGTTTGTCACTTATATTTATACTTCCAGACTGCCTTTCTATTTAGCTGTCTATCTACTCAATAGTATTTCATCAGATCCTAGTCTAGAGAACTAGTCATACAAGAGACAAGGCTTACGTACGTATCATGCTCATAGATACCAAGAAAACATGTGTTACTTCTGATCTGAATGGAACAAAGAAAGATGATATACCGCGGAGTTTCTACCCTCAACAACAGACCTACTTTGAATCATGTAATGTGAGAGTTCTCTACTTACTAACATCAACAGTACGTCTGCCAGACACCACCTCTCCTCCTGACTGGCTGACTGATCTGGGCTGTAAACGTAGAGTTAGTCTCTTACAATGCGCATTGTGAGCCACCCCTGGGATCTCCGTTTCCTACTCCCTACGCATGGTATGATTTCGGAGCCCTGTCCGTCCCTAGTACTAGCGAGGTGTATGCGGAGTGCTAGGAGCCCACAATCCACGCTACTGCAGAGGGGCGATTTCTTCCGAGACAGGAATACTATGCTCTGTAGGCTGGGAAGGACCTCCCATGAGAGTGAAAGTGTTGATAGAATGGTCCCCAGGTACGTCCATAGATTGATCAATTTAAAGCAACCTAAAGGAGACATGTGAGAGAATCGGCTAGTACAAGACATGATCATCTCACTCGGTCCCAACCATCGGCAGACTTGGACGTCTTGGCCGACTTCCGTTGGTCCTATCTCCTAACACCGACGTCCACACACCTTCGGAAGAATCTTGGTATTCACCAATATCACCAGATACGGCATTGGGAAAATAGCGTAGAGAAAGAGAAGGGCTTGATCTTCCTCGATCGGAGCTAAATTGGCTGATTCAGGATGATGCATTGCATCCGGACAATAGAAACCGCGACCATCACCTGTAGAGCTAGGACATACGTCGGGCCAAGGGAAAGGCAATAGAGAGTCCGAGGGACTGAAGTGAGGTTCGATATTAGGAGGTGTATATTCAGGGCGACTACCCCGCCAAACATGGCAGTGATGGCTTCTGCGGGAGAGATCATGGTGAGAAAGAGAGAGATTATAGGAGAGATTGGGAGGGAGGGAAGGGGACTGATTCCTAGATATGGGAGAGTCTGGGATCCCTGTTCTCCAACTAACTAACTACATGACTAGCGGTTGCTCAGGCCTCCAGCCTTACAGGGAATATCCTCCGGATGCGGGGTGCACATGTTAAATGTCCATGGGGAATCTGGAAGGTGAACTCGGCTCTAAAGGTATACATGCAATATCTACCTGTTAGCTGTTGGCTAACACCCCAACTTGGTGATAATTTGATGGTGAGATAGCTGCCTACTTCTTTCACATACCTTACCGTTATAGATCTAGTTGAAGAATTAGGTCCACTGAATGACAGACCCATCGAACTGTCCAGGAAGACACCGTCACACTGGGATGAAAGCGTTAGACCGTTTGGGTTCCAGCTTCGACCAAGATAGATTGCTTTGGGGGGTTGCACGCGCAGGCCTCTCTCAGCCTGCCTCATGTGAGCCCTGACTAGCGCTCGAACTGGACCCAAGTGCTTTGGTGTGCAATGCGATACCACGCAGGTGAGACACTGACAGGGTTAGAATCCCTCCGGCTCCGCCAGCGATCTGATTTATGGCCTAAACATGGTTGGCTAACGGCTGTGTGGGTAGGTGAGGGGCACAGTATCGCTACAACAATTTGATGATTGCACTTCAACGTCGAATGACTGTAAGAAGTATCGACAACTCCGTAGACAGGCCAGGGATGAACCTGAAAAACCTGAACCTACCATCGAGTTTAGTGGATATAGCTCGGTCACAGTGCAGGGGTAAGGGAAGCAACTCCACAGTTCTCGCGACACCTTCAAATATTGTGTAAGAGACAAGGCAAGGGCTATAGCCATCTTGAGTTGTTCCATAAGCTACCCTGCAGTGTCAATGCAGCTATAAATACTCTGCTTCTCTCCTTCACTAGCACTCATCAGAACTCACCCTTCCCAAGCCCTGAAATGAAGCCCTCGGCATCTATCCCACTCTTCTTGGCTGCCTTGCATTCGTTCTCATTGCCTGTGAACTCCTATCGAATTTTTGAATATCAGGGGGACAAATGCAATGGCGCAGAGCTCAATGTGCATCGACTTGCGGGCCCTAGCGCTTGCACGAGCCTGAATATCAGTATTACCCAGTCAGTATTCATAAAGATTGACAACATCCACGACGACCAATATGACGTTGTCCTCTATTCGTCTGATTCGTGCGATGGCCGAACCGTCGGCCTGATCCACAATACGAACGGATGTCTCCCTGCGGATGTGCCAGGCTTCGGGAAGGCCCATTCGATCTGCGTGGTCCAAACTAGCAGTCAGACAAAGAAGCTTTGCCGCGCTGATGAGGAGTTGGAGTCGGACCTTGAATACAATATGGACAGCCTTCGAGAGGGGACTATCCAGAGCCCAATCTCGCCCGGGGTATTTGTCACTATCAAGAAAGAGGACCACGATGAGGATGGATTCTTTACTAGCGACCTCGCTGCGGCGTATAACGTTCCCGATCTGGAGCCTGTCCATGCCAACAGTACCCTGCTGGCGTACGAGGGCAGCGCAGTTAGCCCATTACACCTGCAACAGTAGATAGACACCTGCCGTTCCCATTTTTTTCGCCGCTAGCATACGTCAATCCATCATTTTGGGTCAGAACCCTAGGTAAACAAATTAGCAGTAATCCCTGGTGGAGCTTTCATGAAGGAGCAAGCATCTTAATCGGGGCGTACAACCTCGGCACCTCCAGCCTCATGTTTAGAGCCAAGTCATATGTTGTATTGACAAACTTTGCACATGTCATTCTTCAGCTATTAGTAATGCTGGTAGGCGTAGAGTTATTCCACCCTTTCTGTGCAGGGGTTTGTATGATGATTTGGCATTAGATAGACTCAACTGCCCGTAAGTAAGATTCTACAAGAGCCCCAGAGCGTGTCAGTTTAGATAGGCAACCGGGACACACTAGACAGGGGTTCAGGTGGTGGAAGTAATTAGTGATACAAAGACCGTATGATGGACTTAAAATTGGGATTATACATGACAAATTGGCATTAACCTTCCCAATGTGGTAGTTGTTGTCGTAATGCAATGATTTTTGATTAGTAGCCAGCCATTTCGAGTATTTAGTTAACTACTTGAGCAAAGTGAGCGAATCTAGCGAATAATTCAGCTAGCTAGATCCTGGTCATATGTATTCATGGTCTTCTATATTTCTGATTTTTTGCTGAGTTTTCCGAATTTGAATTGAGTGCGTTTATGCTATGTATGAAAGGTATATATCAAGTATTAGGTAGTTATATCTCAAGCTCCCATGTGATTGCATGCAGAGTCTGAGATACTAGTACTTAGCCAGGTACAGGGAAACATAAGCAGATAGAGATGTAGCGATAGGAGATCCGGGTTCAGCTAAATAATTAAGTTCAAGCATGATTTAGGGGACTAGGTGAAACATAGAGTACTCTACAAGTATATGCAAATCGAGTAGGGGTTTAGTTTATTCGGTTACAGTATAAAGTTTAAGAATTAAAAATATACACTAGAACTTGATCGAGTATACTGAAGTTACTCATAACTCAATAATCACGGTGGTATATGGATGTATGTACAATCGAACGTATCAAGCAAGCAGATCCTAGCAGCACGGCAAGGGTCGGACGTGCAATGTAACCCTCACTTCCAGCTGCGAGGGACAGACCCCGAAGGACCCGGTGCAGGCCTGCACACACACAAAAACACCCTAACCCCAAGCCAAGTTTACCGAAGGGAATATTTGAAGAGAAAAGAAAAAGAAATCTGAACGAATCGATGACGAGACACGTCTATTCGAAGTCGATGGTGACCTGGAGACGGACGGGGCCGGAGGACAGGGAACCACCGATGCCATCGGCAGCAGCAAGGGCAGCAGTGTAGGCGTTGATGACGCTGCTGGCCGCCTTGGAGATACTGGAGCATCCGGTGCCCTGGTGGTCGCAGATCTTCATACCCTGGATCTCCTGGCCAGCGTTCTGAGCCTGGATGGCAGACACATCCCAGCCGGACCAGCCCTCGTTGCTAGTGTTACCGAAGTCAAATTCACCCCAGGTGCAGGAGTAACCGCCGTACTGGTCAGTGGGGAGCTTGTCACCCTTGGCAGCACCCCAGCCACCCTGAGAGTCATCGTCGAAGGCGACGTAGCGGGAAGTACCGGGCTTGATGGTCAGGGTTAGAGCAGAGTTGCCGTACCAGCCGTTCAGACCTCCATCGGGTCCTATCTTGTTCCAGAAGACGACGGTCCAGTCATCAGTCTCACTGCCGTCGATGCGGACAACGTGCTTGTACTGGCAGGCGTTCGAGGCGTCGACCTCGATGATGTTGCTACCCCAAGGGCTGCCGACATTGCCGGTGTAGTAGATGGCGTCGGTGGTGCGCTTGCTAACCGTGGACTTGCCGAAGCCGGCGCGAGAGTAATCGCCGGACGACAGGGTGTCGGTCCAGCTTGAGCAGGATCCGCTAGCAGTGGCTGCGCCGGAAGAGCTGGAAGCAGAAGGAACCGCCGAGACGGAGGCGATGACGGAGCTGGCGACGGAGACCTGGGTGGCGGCAGCTTCAACAGACACCTGAGTAGTGGCAGCCTCAGAGACGGTGGTGGCGGCGACACCGGACCACTCGTTGATCCAGGAGACCTTTTGACCGTCGATAGTAGCAACGACGACATCACCGACGTCACGCTTGTCGTTGTGGTGGTGACGGCGTTCATGGCCGTGCAGGCGAGCAGTAGCGGAGCCAGCCGTCAAAGCGGCCAGCAGGAGCATGGAGTTCTTGAGCTGCATGATGTTTGTGTTGATAGATATTGAACTGAATGGGTATCACAGGTGTTTTCTTGGAACAAAGCAACCGTTTCAGGGTACACGATTGATGAAAGAGAGTGAGTAGATTGGGAAGTAATGAATGACGCGAGCAATACCAAGGGGACGCTCAGCCTTGAAACAAACACACACAAAGGAGTGAGATGTGTACCCGAGAAGGAGAGCAAAGCAGTTGCAGAGCAAAGAGGGAGGGAGAGGAAGAAGAAGAAGGGAAGAGCCGGGGGGGAAAGAGGAGATAATAATAAGAAAAGCCAGAGGGGGGAACAGAAAGGCCAGGCCCAGATCGTAGAAGGGGAGTTTACCGTTCAGTTCGTTACCATCAATCCTTTCCTTTCACTCTGCATGGTTTTTCACTTTTCCCGCATCAAACGGTCCTCTTCGTATCAAGTTGGACCTGTAATTGGATTTCATTAAATTAAAAGGGGGTCGATCAGGGGAGTCACTTGGCTTTGGGGGCGATTGATTGGTTGTAGACGAGCATCGGTTCCTGAGCTTGCCGTTCGGATGCTGCAGGTTGGCTTGTCATTGGTGGATTGGACCCCACTTGGGGTCTAAACCCAAATCCTTCTTTCGTCTGCAAATACGGAGTACAGCATAGATACCTCGATATAGCATGGTTTGAACTCGATTTATTGACCCGGTAAACACAATAATTACCCACTTATTTTCTACCTTCGGATAAGGCCCGACTGTTAGTATACCCATCTAGCAAGAAGTATACCAAGTAACATGAACAGTCAATGGGAGATAGTTTATGCTTTGTAGGTCGAGACTCGCAATCCCTGGAACCGCCCCGCCGATCACGCCTGCCGTGGTACCAATACCGTACGGTGCCTGGTACCTTACAGATGCATCCAGGTTGTACTGGGTGCTGCATCGTGTTCAGGTACCCTCTCCAACTCATCCACACCGTCTCTTGAGTTGTCGGTGATGCTGAGGACCTAAGCCTGTCAATAATCCACAGGAAGTGAATTCCGTGGATCTCTTCGCCCAACGATCGATCAGTGGACGCCTCACACGATAGGGCGGGGTTTGATTAGATGCATGGAATCCAGTTGGAATGCTGCCCGATCGCAAGAATCCGACAGAGTAAATCGCAATGCTTATTGATACGTCATTCAGACAATTATCCTGTTGCTCGATCAATTTCACACACACGAACAAGTCACTCAACTTCCAGTTAATGTTGCTTGGTCGAATCCCGGCCTGGCTGCCGGTTACCCAGGAGAGAGCCAGCCTATCGCCACGTCAAGACCCACGTTGGACAGTGATTTGATCCGATGGACTGACAGTGGATAATATGTCGAGGGGAAAGAATGCAGGCCAGACCGTGAGATTGCACACACACACACCGTAAGACTGGAGCCTGCGTTTGGGTGGATAGGCAAGGAAGGGCAGTGACTTTTGCCCTCGTTGCATCCACCTTGAATCTTTACGGTAATTTTGGTATAGCTGGTATAGCCTCAGGTAAAAAAAGGCTTGCAGGACCCCTAAGGGTCCTGCTGTTTTGCCCACCAAGCGACCCTGAATGCCACGGCTTAACCCCAATTTGACCCTGCCGCGGACCCTGATCAAGACCCCCAAAATCCAGGGACGGCGGCAACCGGAATTCCAATCATCCTGCGCAGTCATGGTCAGCATCCTCAAACACCCAACACCAACCATCGAGTTGCTGTATGTATCGAATTCGCTGGTCATCCCATGCACCATCTGGTCCGCGGGCCACTAGAGTTTAGCACAGCGACAACTCGGTAATCTTCAGCCCGTGTCCGAGTCCACCCCAACTGTCATTGCCTGTTGTTGGCCCGTGACCGGCAAGTCTGGGTAACGATAGTCGCTTAATCCACCGAGGGGGTGCGACTTGCCAGGTTCTGGCCACCGAAAACTGGCTGGACTATCGAACGTTGTCTTGGATTTTAATGGCAACTAGTCTAGCTCTTGTACACATAAGTGAGAGCGTTATCCTATGCCGCTCTATATCTATACTACTTCTTCACATGTAAATAAATAGTGTTTCCCTGGGTCTCTGTCCCATGGATGCCGACGGAACCCCCTTCTCGGTTGGCAGGCGTTGATGACTTTCCAACAGTAAGCCACGTTCGGTCCTCAACATCAGCCGACCACTTCCTGGATGGGTAGACAATCTCCTTTTCGGCCTGGGGGCCCCTCTAAATTTAGAGACCAGCTGCCCTGTTCGAGACGAGGAGCGGATACTATTCCTGTCGCGGAGAGCGACTCGTCAGCTTCAATTTGGGGCCCGATGATCCGGGGTGACTAAGCACCTCCTTTCGGATCCCGTATCGTTGGCCCTAATTGGGATTAGACAATTGCCTGTTTGGTGCTCAGTCAGCACCATTCTGTTGCGACAATTCTTAGTAGTGAGTGAGCTACATCCTCATTCTGTCGCCATAACCTCGAGACGAATGGGCTCCATGTCTTACTGCTCGCCTGGATCAGATCAAGTCAAACATATTTACATCTATACAATTATGTACTAAACCTCAAACAGGTCCCCAGGGTATGTACTGAGCAAATCAATGCCGTCAAAACTACTTCAGGTCCACCCCTCCGTCAAAAGCAGCACCACCGGCCTGCGCATCCACCTTCATACTCTCGTCCAATCCACACACACGGAAGAGCATCTGTGGTGTCATCTCCTTGTCCAACCCAGGGATGCCGTCCCTCTTCAGCTTCTCCATCGCCTCGCGCATCGCTGCAACGGCAGGTCCCAATGCCGCGAACGGGAAGATGATGATGCGGAAGCCCATCTCCTTGGCCTCGGCTGCTGAGATCGACGGCGTGGCCCCATGCTCCACCATGTTCAGTAGCAACGGCCACCCCGCCAGGTCCTGAATCACTTGCCGGGCCATCTCCCTGGACGTAATCCCCTCGAGGAATCCAACGTCCGCGCCTGCGTCGCGCGCAGCCCGCAGTCTCGCGACACTCTCCTCATAGCCGTGGGTTTGGAGGGAATCTGTCCGGGCGATCACAACAATATCACTGCCAATCCGCTGGCGAGCCTGCACTGCTGCCCGGATCCGCGTCACGTAGGTGTCCGTGTCCACGAGAATCTTGCCAGCGAGATGTCCGCAGCGCTTCGTTTGTACCTGGTCTTCTATGTGGAAGGCGGCGACTCCGGACCGCGAGTATTGCTCGGTCGTGCGGGCGACCATGATGGGTCCGCCGTAGCCGGTGTCTGCGTCGGCAATTACGGGAGTGCTAGGGGAGATGTTGGAGATCATTTCAGCGTTGGCGCGCATGTCGTTGAGAGTGCAGATGCCCAAGTCTGCTTGACCATGGACCGAGGCAGCGGTACCGGCACCGGTCTGTAAAGAGGGATGAGCTGGTTGACCAATATTCGAACATAGTGACATTCGCCACTTACCATGTACAGAGCGTCGAAGCCCGCGGAAAGGGCGACACGGGCTGACAGTCCATCGTAGACTCCGGGGGCGACGATGAAGGAATCGGGGTTCTCGAGAGCCCGGCGAAGGGAGGTAGCTGCAGTTACCATAGGCATGATGCAGGCTTTGTAGAGGGAAACGTTGGTCAAGAAATGGCACCGTTCTATAGGAGTTGTAAAGGGTGCGCCGATGACGTCGAGACTTGTTGCTGGCGAGGAGGATGGTGCTGCTGGCTTTATAGACTTGAGATCGCGTGGGCTGACCGTTATCGCCTTCCACAGTCTCTGCACGGAGTATTCTATCTGTGATCTAGACGCCTTCTTTTGCCTCCGAGTCTGCGATTGAAGGAGAATTTAAAGGTGAAGCCCATGGGAGCCCACCCGACATCGGCAGAGGTTAGGTAATCACTCGGGGATGGTTCGGCATTTGAGCATGACTCGGTAGTAGCCGAATCCTGTCAAGTTGCTGCAGATCGTTGAATCGTCTATTCCCATAGTATGAGAATTTTTATCACCATTGGTGCTGTTCTTTTAGATAGCTGAAAGTATTCTTCCGAGCCCCTGATACTACATTATATCTCCCGTAGTCCGTAGTGCTGAGCTTATATCGCGGGCTGCAGGGATTCCAAAATCCACGGCCAACCAGCGCAGGTGATCGTCGGCTTTTTCTGCCGCGAACTCGAACTCCAACTGCACCTCCGTTTCTCTTCGGCTCTTCTTCTCCCCGCCACGTCCATTTCGCCTCCACATCCACTCTCCGCGCATGCAAGCATGATCTGAACTGTGAAGCGCCTCTTCTTCGTATCCGATCGGACCTCCTCAACTACATTTCCTCCCACAGCCCTCCGATATCGTTCCTCATGGCCCGCTCTGCCATTGTCCAAGAATACGCCCCTCCGTCCTCCGCACCCACCTTCTCCGTCGACCGCAAAGTCACCCACGAGCGCCAACAAAATGGCATTTCTCGCCCCAATGGATATCGCGTCTCCTGGCATGCCAATCCCGCCGTCGAACCACACCACTTTGGCCAGTCCCATCCCATGAAGCCATGGCGTCTGACCCTCACAAAGCAGCTGGTCATGGCCTACGGCATGCACCATGCGATGGACCTCTACCTGGCGCGCGCAGCCACCTACGAAGAGCTGGCGGACTTCCACAAATCAGACTATCTCGATTTCCTACAGCAAGTCGTTCCCGGCGATATGGAGAATCCTGAACAAAGCGAGAACATCGCGCGCTTCAACTTCGGTGACGATTGCCCCATCTTTGACGGCCTCTACAACTACTGCTCCCTCTACGCCGGCGGTACCATCGACGCAGCCCGCAAGCTCTGCAACAACCAGTCGGAGATCGCAGTCAACTGGTCCGGTGGTCTACATCACGCCAAAAAGGCCGAAGCCAGCGGTTTCTGCTACATCAACGACATCGTCCTCGGCATCCTGCAGCTCCTCCGCCTGCACCCGCGCGTCATGTACATCGACATCGACGTCCACCACGGCGACGGCGTGGAACAAGCCTTCTGGTCCACTGACCGTGTCCTCACCGTCTCCTTCCACAAATACGACAAGGACAACTTCTTCCCCGGCACCGGTGGCCTCGACAGCACGGGGCCCACCCATCCCCTCAACCCGGGCGCCCACCACTCCGTCAACGTCCCCCTCCACGACGGCATCGACGACGAATCCTACATCCAACTCTTCCGCGACGTCGTCGGCTCCTGCGTCGAAGTCTACCGACCGGGCGCCATCGTCCTCCAATGCGGTGCCGACTCCCTCGGCTGCGACCGTCTCGGCTGCTTCAACCTGAACGTCGCCGCCCACGGCGCCTGCGTCGCCTTCGTCAAAACTTTTAACCTCCCTCTCCTCGTCGTCGGTGGCGGTGGCTACACCCCACGCAACGTCTCCCGCGCCTGGGCTCACGAAACCTCCATCCTCATCGACGCCCAGGATACCATCGACCCTCACATCCCCGAAACCGTCACCTTCCGCAACCACTTCGGCCCTGACTTCTCTCTCTTCCCGCCCCTCTCGGAAATGCGCAAGCTCGAAAACAAGAACCCTCGCACTTATCTCGCCGGCTTGCTCCAGTCCATCCGCGAACAGCTTCGATACATCCAAGGTGCCCCGAGCGTGCAAATGAGCTTCATTCCTCCGGATATTCTCGGTCTTCGCGAAGACACGGAGAAGGAAATCGAAGAAGAGACAGCCATGATGGAGGAGGAGCGCGAGGAACGATCTGGTGGTGGTAGTTTAGGGAAATCGAGTCGACGGAGGGATTTGGAGAGAGGTGCTGGGCAGCGGGGGGAGCTTTTTTAAAACACCTCTTCCTCTTCATGCCCACGTACACACTCTTTTCTTTATTTATTGTTGTGTCTGTCTCGCATTTGAATATGTCTTTGGAGTTGGTGGGTTGGAATCTATTGGGCTGGATGATGGCGTTTTTTTCTACCTTGTCTAAAATTCATTTAATTGCGTTGTTTATACGTTTCTTCTTGGTGGATGGTGGGCTTTGGTTGTGTGCTACTTATAGAAAGTATACACCTGTATTAGAGGGGAGAAGGAGGAGGAGGAGTAGGTGGTGGTGGTGGTGTCATGATATCCATGTGTCTTGTATGTTACAGGTGCTAGAAGTGTCTTTAGAGAAGATGAAAAAAGAAACATCAGGACATATCGTCGGTATGGTTGTATAGCTAGCTAGCTAGCTTTATCTGGACCCTCAGTATGTAGAGAGATTTAAGGAACCCTTTCCCGGACCATAAAAGAAGAGATTAATGTTCTTCATATCGGAGTCTTTCAGAATGTATTGCAGGTTATAATCTATTTGAGATAGGTAGGCTACGAGGTGCAGGATTAAGATACATGAGAGGACAGATACTAGTTGAAAGTAATTGATAGTATTCCATTACTTAAGGATGAAACATTATTTGCATCTGATATAGATCTAAGAGATCTAGAATCATTCAAATAAGCCGACGCCGAATGCATACGTAGTGCTTATGCTTAAGCTTAGGCTGGACTATAGCCAAGCCAGTGTCCACAAAGCCGGCAAATGAGGCCATCTCTCCTGCCACTCAGCCAAGATATCAGGCACGCGAGCATCGAAATTCCGTCTCGCCTCACCGACTCCGTTCTCCCATCCATCGGCACCATTCGTCTTTCTCTCCTGCGAGGCAGCCTCGTTTAACCGATTCGCTAGATCCAAGATAGCCTTGCCTCCTACTAATGCCTCTTCGTGATTATCCTTAATATCCACGTTGAAGACATGCACGGGCCGGTTCAAGGGTGATCCCTTATTCATAAGATCGTCTACCACGGCATCCCAGCACCGTTCTTCACAGGTGATGATTACATCGACAACGCCGCCTTCAGTACCTAGGGCGCCCTTATCGCCCTTCGAGACGTGCTCGACGCGCGGCTGTCCCGGTACCCAGTCCTGGAAGCGCTCCGGGCCCCATTTCAAGTTACGGTTGCGCTCGAGCATGTTCAGGAGGCCGTTGTTGCGGTAGAGACGCTCGTCTTTGGAGAGCAGCTCGTCGTACATTTGAGAGTACGAGGTTGTGTTGAAGTTGTAGACGTTGGGTTGGGTGATTGAGGGCCCGGGCAGTCGGACTAGAGAGCCCGTCCCGAAGGAAATTACAGGGAAGGGACTCGTCGCTGTGGAGAGACGGAGGTGGGCTTCCATAGAGCGGTTCTGGTTGGAGGCGCACACGGTGCAGAATCGGAGTTTATATGATGAGGATGATGAGGACTCCGATTCTGGCACTGTGTTTTTGTCCTCGTTCGTCGTGGAGGTGGGTTGAGGTTGAGTTGTTGATCCCATGGCTTCTGGGGGTGGTGGGGGTGGTGGTGGAGGGGAGGGAGCGGTCGCAGTGCCTGCACTGGACAGTCGGGGGTCGTAGGCCATGGTGTTTGTTATAACCGCGTTTGGTGTGACCGTACCGTAGGTTAAGTGGTGTGATGGAATTCGGCAAGTGATCGTTGGGGTATCAAGGAGGCTGGAAGGTGTGTTGTTCACTAGTAGGGCCCTGTAATGACTACTGACAATTAGAATCCGCGGCAAAAAAAAATTTGTAGAGACTCAATGGCAGTGACAAAGAAATATAGTGAAAGGGGGTGCAGAATTCAGTAAATAGTTGCGTAAGTAATTAAAGTTTGTCCGCATAATGTGCTAAGACAGCTCCAATATATAAAGATTTCATCATGCTGCGGGGGAGGGTTGGAGTGGACTAGATAGATGCTTTGCATATACATACCTTAGAAGAGCCTCGCATCATATGCAATTCATTTACGCTGGTCTACTGGGTGTGGGATGGACGAGTTGATGAAGGGCCGCAGCCCTGAGTTGACAAGATGAAGAAGTTTGCGTCGGCGGATTTCGCGCGCCTTTTGTGGTCATGTGCGCTGACTCAGCCGCGTGCTGTCCCACTACGCCCGATTGGGACAGCTCGAGCTGTGGATGGCGATGGAGGCTGGGCATGATCTCATGCGCGAGAGTCGATTTTGGCTTTTAAGTGCTGGAGTGATTTCTATCTGCTTTCTGAGACTCACTCAGCTGCCTGAGATGAGTATCAACATGCGTTCCCTATCGACGCCATGATTGCCAGATGAGACTACTTCGCACCATCGAGCGGGGTCTAAGAACTAGTCAGGCCGTATGATACGATGATAGCTGCCTACAGTTCTCGCTTCTCCCAAAGCGACACTACTTGTCTGCATACATATCAAACCAGACTGGTCTAGCCACTGTAACGGAGCTTGGCTCTGACAAAGATCACGATACTAAATAACGTTGAAATTAAACAATAGCCACTATCCAAAATGAAGGCAGCCTTGATAATCGTCGACATGCAGGAGGACTTCTGCCCTCCGGTTCGTACTCTCCCCAACCCCCAACCATCGACCAACTCTATACTAACAAAACCAACCAGAACGGCTCTCTCGCCGTGCAAGAAGCCCGCGCCCTCGCCCCAACAATCAATACCCTTCTTTCCAACCCCGGCTTCACCCTCCGCATCGCATCCCAAGACAGCCACCCACCCAACCACATCTCCTTCGCCCCGAACCACCCACCACCCAACAACCTACCCTTCGAGCACTTCATCGAGATGAGAAATCCCGCAGCAGGCAAAGAAACCGAGACCAAGGCTCAACGGCTCTGGCCCGTCCACTGCGTAGAGGGAACCAAAGGCGCAGAGATTATCCCGGAAATCGACACCAAGAACATTGACCTCTACGTGCGAAAGGGCATGGATGCGCGGGTGGAGATGTACTCTGCGTTTGCAGATGCTTTTGGGAACCTCGATGCGGAGGTGAATCGGTCGTCGGTGGATGTACATTTGAAGGGGGCTTTGGAGGAAAATGGCATTACGGATGTGTTTTGTGTGGGTGTCGCCGGGGATTATTGTGTGAAGTTTACGGCGATTGATGCTGCACGGGCTGGGTTGAGGAGTTATTTTGTAGAGGATGCGGTCAGGTGTGTTGATCCGGGGGAGGGGTGGGAGGAGGCGAAGAGGGAGTTGAGGGAGGCGGGGGTGGTGATTGTGAGGTCGGATGGGCCTGAGATTAGATGGTTGGTTGGGGAGTTGTAGTGGTTGTTAGTAGATTCTTATGCGTATATGGAATATGGGATGTGATGGTCATTGCAAGATGTATGGAATACTTGACTTGATTACTGTATGTGTGTATGTGGTGCTCTTGTGCAGGTGTATACCGTCTTGGACTGAGCGTTATGGTCGGGGACTGAGCTATAGATAAGACAGACCAAGATGCGCCAAGTACTCTATAAGTAGGATTTAGTGGATCTAGACCACATGGCCTATAATGCCAAATATATAACAATTTGCTAGCCTAGCCATAACAATAAGGGAGCAAGCAACGGCCACTTGCACCGCCAAACAAAGAAAGGACCGTGGATAGCGACAAGTCCAACCCTGGCAGACAATCTGACAGGTCTCCACAGTGGAGTTGGCGGACGTTGCAACGGCTTCCAGATCACCGTCAGCTCAGAACAACAGAGAATGAGAAACGGAGATACTTTGAGTGTACGGAAAATCCGACGATATTCGCGTTGGGCTTATAATCCATCGCGTTCGATTTGATTAGTTATTCCCCTCTCCTTAATAACATTACCGTCAATCCCTTCTGAAATGGGCAGCGGGGCGTCGCGGCATCCCCATACTTTCAATAATCAATAACTCATCGCCACCGCATCCGGAACCGGTCACCGTTTATATCAGCTCTTACAGCTCTATTCGGTCGGTGCTTTTCTGTTCTTGCTTCTCTTCTTTCTTTTCACCGGTTCGTTTGTCTTACCTACTGCCTGCCTTATACATTAGATGCTGTTCGCTTTATAAACTCGGCCGTGGTTAGCTGGTCTCTTTTACTTCGCTCCAACACCTCCCGTCTATCGATTGAGTCAGACCATCGCCATGTCGTCTGCTGCAACCTATACTACCTTTCACGAGGGACTTAGGTCTCCGGATGTGAAAGTCTCAACCAAAATCCACAGCCCTGCAACCAATCTTCCTCCAAAACCTCTACCGTACTGGCTTGTCAACGTCCCCCGGTCACAATGGACAGCAGAATGTCCCAGCTATCTACGCGACACGTCGCAGAAAAATATCGAGGTGCTTTCGACCCCTGACGAGCAATACCGGAGACAGGGGTGGGAGCTAGTAAAGGAGATAGTCCGTATGTTCGACCGAATGAAGCCGTGCGTCAGGGGGAGGACGTGGTCCGTGAGTGGTCCGCTAATACATGATGGACAGGGTCCAACCAGATCGATCGGTTTCAGCGCCTTCCCAGCGATTTGAGGAGGTATCTCGAGTACAAGGAGCAGATTATCGCGGAGTATGGATCGATCATGCGGTTTGTGGTGAAGGAACGGCTTCGCTGGGGTGAAGGGACGGCGGATGATCTGAAGCCCAAGGGGCGGCCGTTTGAATATGATGGTTCGTATTCAGTTGTCTCCTTCTCACTGTTCAAATGAGTCTTGGACTGCCTGCGTCGAGATGAGATGAGTGCTAAGCATGGTTGTGATGGTCAGAGGATATCCGCATTCTTTACAATGACTGGCCGTATGGAGTCGAGGAAGGCATTGTTCACTTGGTGGTGTGGACAAAGTTCGAGCTGGAGGATGATCCGGTCACGGATGACCTAACGCCACGCGCACGACAGGAGATCGAGGAGTATGTGCAACGGACATTTCTCTCACGGATGCCAGCCGATCAGGTATGTATTGGCTAGAATGTTGGAAGGAATGCGCCGGGGGTGGTGCTGGGCGATGCTTTTTCTTGATGCTAATACGAAGGTAGGTCATCTGGTTCAAGAACTGGAAGTCATTAAAGTCAGTGCATGCCGTGGAGCATTTCCATGTCATGCTGCACCATCCCGAAGCGGAATTCCTACGGGAGATCACAGGAGGGGATGCTCCGCTGAAACGACAGTCGGCATGAGTAGATAGATGGATGGTTTAATGGTGAAGGGTTAAGGGTTAATCCGGCATAGAGATAGATGAGATGGAGCCCTAGGACTGGGATCTAAAGAAATAATACCAACCCATTATAGAGGCCAAGGGAGCGATCATCGGCATTGCTTGATGCTTGAAACATGGATTGAAGCGATGGGCTGTCATCCGTCATCCCCACCGCCAAGCCTGTGTGCCCCTCTTGATCGCGAGTCCAGCTGAAAAATTAACGGCGATCGGAGTGGAAGGCTGCGGTCTGTAGCATGAGAACCGACGAGGGGAAAGATATCATATACAGATAAGCCTTCTGGAAGATGCCGTGTCACCAACAAGAGTATAAAGCTGAGGCGAGAAGTGCCACAGTGTAAAGAAGAGCCATCATAGAAATCCGAATCAAGGCAGTCCCCCATCAACGTCATCCAGCTCCAGTTTCAGTAGCAATCATCCATCCGGAATCCCTCAGACTCACCGTCTCTTGTGTCCCCTGGAGTAGTATTTATTAATAGATAGAACTCCCGGCACTACTGCTTTTCTCATTTTCTGCAGAATTGGTTGTTGGTTTCAGGAACTGAACCCGACGCTGTCCGTACATCCCGACATTGAAGGCATTCTTTGGAGTTCTGTTGACTGTCTCTGCTGCCTTCTATCTACCTCCATTGCTCTAAATAATTTCGATTAATTTCGAGAAAAAAAGAGGAGCAGATCCTTCAAAGACCCCAAGTGACACCACAATTCAATTTCTGCCCAAACCCCTCGAGAATCGAGTCACTTTTGTGCGCTGCAGTCCGGTTGCATCGGTGTCTCCTCCACAACACCCTCACACCAGCAAAAAAGAACCAGAAGTACAAGACCAACCACCACCAGAGAATTGCTAGATCAATAAGCACACAGAACCACGGAACGCCATGCCCATCTCCGTCCCGCACATCCGCCGACGGTCATCGCTTACCAGTGAGTGAAGTTTGCTGCCGTCATCCGGTCGAGAAACTCCCCTCTTTCTGTGCTGCTGCTCCTCCCACGTCATTCCTGCTGGCTGCCTCAGTCCTTCTGCTGCTGGCTGCCTCAACATCTCTCCGCCCTTTTCTCTCTTCCCCTCCTTGGCTCTCTCCTCCGACCGGCTGTCTTTTCACCACCTCCCTCCCATCTCGCGCATTTTTGCTGCCACCATCATGTCTGCTGACTGGGGCTCTTTTTTTCATGTTTCAGGTAACCGTTCATCACACGATGAGCCCAAAGCTGAGCCCGTGAGCGGGGACGACGAGATCGTCGAGCCCGACCAGGGAAATGGTACGTAGCTGACCCCTCAATATCCCCAAAAGCAACAATGGAAAATAAATCGATCCGGAGCCTATACCACTGCAAATACGGACCTTTCCATTTCCGCTGACTTATCTGTAGTCCTTTCCCACATTATCTCTCAGCTCCGACCGGGAGCTGATCTGAGTCGGGTCGTCCTGCCCACCTTTATTCTGGAACCGCGATCTATGCTCGAGCGCATCACCAAGTATGTCAGAGTACCTGCGTCGCAAAATAAAAAGAAGTAGTTAACCGATTTCCTGTCTCCAGCTTCATGGCGCATCCGGAAACTTTGCTTCCTATGCCCACCATAGATGACCCCTTAGAACGATTCGTTTCCGTCGTCAAGTTCTATCTGAGCGGATGGCACATCAAACCTCCGTACGTTGCCGCTTCCCTTGAAACGCTGTACTTCCGCTAGCTCCAGCCTTGCTGACACCTGCCCCAGAGGAGTGAAGAAGCCGTTGAACCCTATCCTCGGAGAGACTTATACCTGTTACTGGGACTACCCTGATGGCACCCGTGGGTACTATATCGCCGAGCAGACCTCCCACCACCCGCCCAAATCGAGCTATTTCTTCATGGCACCCGAGCACAACATCCGGATAGATGGCACCTTGAAACCCCGCAGTAAATTCCTCGGAAACTCAGCCGCTAGTATGATGGAGGGCATTGCTATCCTGCGGTTCTTGAACCGCGGACAGGACAAGGAGAAGGGCGAAAGATAGTAGGTGGACCTGTCGTCTGCGCATGAGGACAACTCTAACCGGGCCTAGCATCTTGACGCAACCGAATATGTACGCCCGCGGTATTCTTTTCGGAAAGATGAAATACGAACTTGGCGACCACAGCTACGTGCGGTGCCCAGAGAACAACCTCGTTGCCGACATCGAATTCAAGACAAAGGGCTACTTTTCTGGTACTTATAACGCTATCGGTGGCACAATCAAGAACGAAAAGACCGGCGAGGTATACTATGAACTGTCCGGTCTCTGGAACGGCGAGATGCACATCAAGGACGTTCACGTGAGTTCTCCTTCCTTTCGCGAAGGACCGGCAATCTAACCTGAACAGACACACAAGAAGGATTTGCTCTTCAACGCTACGCATGCGAAGCATACCCCTCCGTTGACCAGACCTATTGAACAGCAGGGCGAGCGCGAGTCGCAGCGACTGTGGCAAAACACCGTGAAGGCTATCATTGCCAGGAACCACGAGGCGGCTACGGACGAAAAGACCAAGATCGAGGACCGCCAACGAGAAGAGGCAGCGAAGCGTGTCGATGATGGCGTTGAGTGGCACCCCCGGCTGTTCCGACGGGTGCAGGGCGGGCCCCACGGCCAAGATGAGGGAGAGGAGGACCTAGACTGGATTATCAATGCACATGTGTAAGTTGCTGCGTTTGCACCGACAGTTTGATGGGACTAACAACCTCCAGCGACTCGCATAACCCTGAGGTGGCAGCGAAACAGATTCTGGCCATTGCCCCGATTCTCGAAGGTCAGACAGAGCCCACCCAGTTCCAGATTCCCGCACACAAGGGTAAGGAGTCTGCTGCGACAGCCGATCCAGCCAACGGCGCTGACCCCGCTCAGAGCGAGCCTAAGAAAGAAGCAGAAGAAGCCGTCGAACGCAAGGACTCGCGGACATCAGATGTCGATGCCTACGTTGATGCCAAGGAGAAATAGGTGTAACTGACTCACTGGATGGCTCCAGTTGATGACGGCATGTCGTTGACCAAACTGGATATCCGGAGGGCAAGTGACCTATTAGTGGGGCACAACTTAGAAGAGCGAAAACCATGAAACTTCAAAGAACCGAAAAGCAAGGAAATGGTAGGTCGAGCCGTCATTCAGATCAACTTAATTGACCTGCTCGATGATTCCAACGCGAGAAACAAGGGAAAGAGTCCGGCCAACCACAACATTCAACACATAACTCAACATACCCACCATTTCCATCAGATCATTATACTGGATACCCGATTGATTTAATATGCAGAGACAATGCGACAAAAGTTGAAAAAAGACGGACAGGAGAAGGCCTGAAGACGGACCGGAGCACGGGTGATGGGCAATTCTTGCTTACTATATGTGGATACATATCATCATCTGGGATACCATGACGTGGATGGGCATTGATACAGCTAGCGTATAGGTGACTCATTCTTTAGCATTAATATAGACTATGGTTGCGGATAATGCATAATTTTGACTTGATGTAGCTCTAGCTGTATTCCCAGTTTACCCTTGCATGCTTCAGCTAGAAGTCCGCAATGCCTCTCACAACACATGATACCTAGCTAGCTCTCAGAACTCCCATTCCCCCTCATACCAGTCTGCTTGATCGTAACCATACCCAAGCCGCAAGAGAAAGAAAAGAAACCTGAATCGAAGCACAAAGCTAGCATGCCAGCCAGATGAATGAGTACATGGGTTATATGAGGCAAATAAAGGCCGGCTTTGAAGGTGAGTGACGTTGTCTCTACGTTTACTTTATTGTATTCAACTCTCCCGGGAAAGTCTTCTCTTCCTGGGCTAGGGTATTGTGATGATAATACCAGTGTATAGAAGCACTGGTACAGCGCGGCAGGAGGATTATTGAATAAGTAGATCGTGTTTCTTTTTGGAGTGTAGGCGTATCAACTACGTGCGTAGGGGAATGGTTGATTGGAAGAGAACTGACGAGGAGCGGAGGAAAGGGCTCGATGCAAGTCGGTAAATGTTTACTGGTATCACTGATGCTTTATTTGGTATCAATCGTCACTCGTCGCTGGGTTAAGTAATAAAACTAGCTAGTCAACATGGGTATATAGTACCGTGAAACTGAGCCAAACCGAACCAGACCAAAACAAATATAGAACCCGTAACTCCCTATTGAATTTGTAACCAAAACTCCAAAAGAGATATAGAAGGATAAAATGGTATATGATATATGATTGGATCAAGACGGTTGAGAAAGCTTCTCCCGTCGCTCAGCATACCAACGCTCCAAGCATGCGCGTCTCTGCGCCTGCGTCATCCCCTCCACGACAAGAGCGAATTCGGTTGCGTTTGGGAAGCCGTAACGTCTCGCCATGCTGCAGAATTGTCGTTTCATGACACGCTTTGGCGGATGAAACTTGTATTTGATTGGTTGCTTGGTTGAAGATGATGATAACTTTTTATGAGACTGGGACTGGGACTGGGACTGGGATCCTGCAAAGACTTGCATGTCTAGGTTCTTGTTATTCTCGTCAGCCAGTTCGGCGCGACGGCTGAGCCGCTCCTCGACTTTGGATGACCCGATGACTTCGTTGTTGAGGTGGGTGTATTCGACCCCTGCGCCGGCGAGGATGGCTTGGATGGGGTCATGCTTGGTGTTGATGGGGGTTTGGGGGTGGGCGAGTTCTTCGTCGTCCTCGCCGCGAATCATGGCTGCTAACTGGCTCATGACTTCGTTGGTGTCGTCGGATTTGCCCGTGAAGGTTTGGTCGGAGACATTGGGGTCGTAGTCTACGTCGATGTCCATAACCTGCACGCCAGCTTTGCTTTCAGCGACGTTGGTTTTGTTGACGATGTCGCGGAGAAGGATGTTCTGGTTCTTGTATTCGAATAGATTGTCCAGACCGAAGAGCTCGCCCTTTTGGTCTTTCTTCTCTTGAACACCCTTGAAGTACCGTCGTTCCGAGCTTGCGTTGTAGCCAATGTTGGCTTGTTGTTGTTTGTAGATCTGCCGGGCGTAGACGATTTCCTCGATGGTGCCGGCGGAGATGAGCCGGAAGACTTCAACATCGCGGGACTGGCCGATACGGTAGGCGCGATCTTGTGCTTGGAGGTCGTGCGAGGGGTTCCAGTTGGGATCGACGATAACGACCTTGTTAGCGGAAGTTATGTTGAGTCCGACGCCACCAGAGCGAGTAGAGATGAGGAAGACGAATTGGCGTGGATTGGAATTAAAATCATCAACGACTTTAGTACGCTCCTCGTAGCTCATCGAACCATCGAGGTAACTGACGTTATAGCTGGTGTAGTGAAAGAGCATCTGGAGCATTTTGAGGAGGCGCACGCTGTGGCTGAAAACGAGTACCTTGTCGCCATTGGCGTGCCACCACTTCAGCAGTCGACGAAGGACTTTCCATTTACCGCAGAACTCAGGGTTCGCGTAGTTGACGATTGAGTCCCGGGAACGGTAAAGCTTTTCCCATTGCTCGGGCACAGCCAGCTCCAGCATCTCTTTGTCCTTTTCTTGTTTCTCGTTAGAATCGACTCCCTGCGGGATGAGAATTGCCAGGTGGTTGCTGAGCTTCTGCAGCACTGCTATCGCGGGAAAGACGTAGCTTCGCCAGGTGACCCCAGATGGTAGAAACTGGCGACAGCACCAGCCAGCTTTCTGTCGGGAACCGCAGTCACAAGGGTCGGTAGAGTGTTTGATATAGCTGGCCATGTCGCTTCCCAGGATGTTCACGTAGGCGTCGGCCTGGGTATCAGTGAGCGGGCAGAAGACGACGCGGTCAACCTTCTTGGGAAGCTGGTCTGCAATCAGGGTCTTCATCCGGCGGAGAAAGAACTGCGGCAAGAGGTTCTCCACCAACTTCTTCGCCGTCGTTCGTGCTCTGCGCAGCTGATGGACGGTGGCGTCGTGTGACTGGCCAATCTTCAGAGGTTCAGAAATGGTCTTCTTCCAGACAGTTACCGGGCCAAGCTTCCCTGGGTTCGTCCAGTTGAGGAGTGTCCAAAGCTCCTCGTATTTGTTCTGAATGGCGGTTCCGGTCAAGCCGATTCGGCAAAGAGCGTTGATCATGTTCATCGCTTTAGTCGTTTCTGACTTGCGCTCCTTGATAATATGGCATTCGTCTGCTATCACACAGTCCCAATCGACCATGTTGATGGCATCCTTGTTGTGAAGATAAGTACTGTAAGTGGTTATCAAGATTTCCAGTCTTCCAGACCGCGCAGCTTGGAGTGCAAGCTCCTTGTTTTCACCATGGTATGTATCGAAATGCCACCAGCCCCAACGCGAAAGCTCAGCCATCCAATTCTTAAGAAGGGTTCCTGGGCAGACGATCAACGTTCGGGGATACCACTGATCGTGTCCACTTCTCCGCATCTTTCTCATTCGCTTTGCGTCTCTCTCATCGCCTGTCTTCCCATACGCCGCTGTGAGAAATGCAATGACTTGCACGGTCTTTCCCAGACCCATGTCATCTCCAAGGATCCCCCCCTTCTGGTAAACAAACAGCTCATGCAGGAAAGCAGCTCCATCGACCTGGTACTGGCGCAACCACTGTGCGATCGGGGCTGGTATAAGCCCCAGCGAATAAGGAAGGGTGATGTCCTTGTACTGATTGCATGGCGTCATATTCTCGAAAGCGGGCTTTTCAGCCAAAGATTCCAACCTCTCATCGTCGGAGAACTCAACATCGTCGTAGCTTGGCGGCAACTTCAGCCCGGATTGTTTTAGATACTCTGTCCTCCGGTCAAACTGCGACCGCCGTTTCTGGAGATAATCAGGTAAGGTGTGTTCCATCAGCTCATCCTCCGATGACAATTCCTCTCCATAGACCCGTAATGGCCGCCTCGGTCGGGCTTTCCCATCGGAAGTTGGGATTCGGCCGACGATGGAGTTCGAGGTTGCGACTCTCGTCACCTTAGTAGCTCTGTTTCTTAGGTTTGCGGTGCTCCGTTTCCGTTTCGTGGCCTTTCTGTTCTTGAACTCCCTGTAAGCGGCCTCGCCCTCATTGAAGGAGTCATCTCCGCTGTCGGTGTCGAGCACCTCCACTACTGCGTGGCTCTTCTTGTCGAGTGGCGAAGGGGATTGCTTGATCGTAGTTGGGGTAGTTGTTGGCCGACGTGGCGTCGTAACTTCAGACTTTGGGACATGGTCTCTATCTATGATCATCGAAAAGTCAGATATGTCTTGATATTGAGGTATAGATAAGGTGCGGGGACAAACCAGCGACAGGAAGCGAAGTAGGCTGTAAGACCAACGGGCGTGCCCCATCGAGATCATCATCATCCGATCCGACCGTAGTCGCGTCAGTATCCTCGATCTCCACGTGTGAGCCCATGTCCGCCTGAGCTCTGGCAGAAGCTATCTGGACCGACCTTTGAGGGGAAGGCAGAAGCAAGTGTAAGAGAGATGGAGATGCGGAGACGCGATGGAGTCAAACGGGCTTCCCGATTGGGCAAGCAGCTGACTGAAGAATTCCGCGCCGAAAAGTCAAACTCCGCAACCAATTCCCCTCTTCTCCGCCCATTGCTCGCCGTCGACTATAATCTGAGCCTACATACTGCGTCGCTTCGTGCCTGTACTCGAATTAAACTCTCCGATACGGCTTTAATAACTCTTCGACAAAATTTGACAGCGCATGGTGCGGGGAACCACGCCAAAACTTCCTCCATCTTAATTTCGGCATACCGATTGAAGCACCTCCCAGATCACAATGCCTCTCGACACATCCACAACATATCCCCTCACCAAGCTTCGCCTTGATGGCCGTCGCTGGAATGAGCTTCGACTGCTCCAGGCCCAGATCTCCACGAACCCCGCCAGTTCGGGCTCATCCTACTTGGCCATGGGCAACACCGCGATCCTGTGCTCCGTCCACGGTCCCGCAGAAGGACGTCGCGGTGATGCCACGGGTGGTGCTGCTGGATCAGCAGGTGCGGTAGTAGAGGTGGATGTCAACGTTGCAGGATTTGCTGGGGTGGATCGCAAGCGCAGAGCCGGCGGAAGTGATAAGTACGTTGCTCTAGACTATCATCATGTCTGATGTGTCTGCTGTGTCTGGTACTGACTATAACCTTGAATAGGCAATCTTCGCGCGTCGCAACGATACTACGCTCTGCTTTCCAGTCGCATCTCCATACCCACCTCTACCCTCACAGTACGATCAGCATCCACGTCTCAGTTTTGTCGTCAGACGGATCGCTTCTCGCAGCGGCAGTCAATGCCTGTACGCTGGCGCTTGTGGATGCCGGTATTCCTATGCCAGGACTCCTCTGTGGGTGTACGTCAGGAATGAGCGGCAGTGCGTCCACACCGCGGGACCCGAATAATGACACATTGGATCCGCTGCTGGACTTGTCTCTGCCAGAGGAGCAGGAGCTTCCGTTCCTTACGGTGGGGACTACGACGGCTGTACCAGTGGGCGAGGCGGCTATGATTAACGAAGATGAGGACGAGATGAAGGTAGCAATGCTGACGATGGACTCCAAGGTGCATTGCACATACGTTGAAACAATGCTGGCGGTGGGAATAGACGGGTGCAAGCAGATCCGGGAGATCTTGGAAGGCGTGATTAAGAAGTCGGCACGCCGGTGATAACTTGGATTTGGATTCTGTTTCTTTATATCTGCTATCTGGGATCTTCTACAGGGCAGCGCGATAGGGCGAGTTCTGTTTATACCCAGTGATTGCCATGGGAGGTGTTGGGCGCGGCGGGATGGATCGTTTCAGTGTGATATTTGACTATTCCAGCGAATACAGACTCGGTTGCTAATCCATATGCCTACTGTAGTATGTCTTCTTCACTACATTTTCTGGGCCCATTGGTCGAGGAGCTCCCTGACTAATGTGCTCAAATCCTCGCAAAGACCGTCTTCCCCATGACGCGGCAGGGACTCTGCTGTAGAGAGCGCGTTCTTACTGATTCGTATGGGAAATAACGTGTATACAAGAACACGGTCCTGAATGTCACGTATCGAGTGGTCAGAATATTAGTCACTAATTATTGCTTTCTCTTCCTCACTACTGTTCTTCTCTTCCTCACCAGGCTACTTTTCTGTCTTATCGTTCTCAACAATTGTCCTTATCTTCCTGTCATCTAGTATCCTCACTCGATAGCACCTGAACACCATAGACATAGACAGCATGGATATGACTGCATCAACCATTGACATCAGCACGGACTCACCCAGCTGCAAGGTTTCAGTACAACCTCCACCACCTCATACCAAATCCTAGGCTATCTACTAACCATGTCCAGATGCTCTGGAACTGGAACACCGTGGATGCATGTAAGTCCAGTCCAACACCACCAAACATCAAACCATATACCTAAGCACTAACAACACCCAACAGGCTTCATCTCCGAATCCTGGCACATCACATCCTCATGCATGTTCGCCGCTTCCTGCATCGGCATCGTCTTTCTCGTCATTTGTCTCGAACTCCTCCGTCGCATGGCCAGCGAATACGACGCGTTCATCATCAACCGCGCCAGGCTTAAAGCCGATACCGGGGACGATCGACCCGGCGTCACTTCCATAGACGACACATTTGCTGCCAGAAGACCAACGCCATGGACACCATCAGGTTCACTTTCAGCTCTGCCTCCAGTTCCAGAGTCACCACGGGAGTCTGAACCAACACCGGCTGCGCCAGCCTCAGCTACAAAACAGGACCAGACCCAATTCATCTTCCGGCCCAGCCAGGGTGAGCGGATCATCCGGGCCACCTTGCATGTGTTGCAGTTTGCAGTGGCTTATTTCGTGATGCTTCTGGGGATGTACTACAATGGGTACATTATCATTTGTATCTTTGTTGGGGCGTTCGTGGGGTTTCTTCTCTTTTCGTCCGGGAAGGTGGTTGGTAATGAGTGAGTTCGTTTCGACTTATCTTATGTTGGTGTTATTGTTGACTGACTGACTGACGATATACGTCGGATCAGGAACGACGCCACATCCGTGACTAAATGCTGCGGCTAGGTGGGTGTTGGAGCTTAGTTTGACATACTATCTAGTAGCTGGGAAGCTCGGAGTGATTGTTCTGTGCAGATGGTATGGATTTTAGTTTGTTGAGTATGGATGGAAGGATAGAAGGATGATGTATGGAGATAATGCTCTTTTTCAGAGCTACTATCTGATTCATCAAGTGTGGTTATCAAGGGGACGGTACCTATGATTGTTAGATTACTACGTCTACTGTGCATAGGACATAACGTTAATAAAAACTTAACACAATAGTATACTACATGTAATGAATATCCCATCCCTCATCCAGTATACCAAGATGAAAACACCATACACAGCTAGTTCTTTATCAACCCTAGTAAAAGCACCAATCAAACACCATCCATTCCCTACCACATAAAAGCTCACCCAGACCAAACACACCCCAACTTACTACCTGAAACAATTATAAAACAATTACAGAAAAAGTCACAGAATCTTCCATGTGAAACAATACTATCGTAGTAGTAGCTATAGCTATAGCTACTAAGATGATAATAAGTAGATAAGATAGTATCAGTTCATGATCCCGGATAACTTTAAAACCGGTTATCTTACTACAGTTATTTACTGGCGCGGGGAAACAGTTCATTCACCTTCGTTGAATGGCTATGCTGGCAATGCCACTAACTCAACCCAATCCAATCCAATCCTACTTAAAAAAACACACAACAACTACGACATGATACTCGTGATCCGATCACATCATATTTTAGCCCCCCAGCCTTGGCTGGGCCCTCGACTTACCCCTCACTTTTTACTTAACTAACTTTCGAGGTACTTACGTATACATACCATTCATCCATTCATCCATCCATCCATCTATGATACTATATCATGGTGCAGATCTATATTATCAATTAAAATCAAGGAAGAAAGAAAGAAAGTTGAAATAAAGGCTTTCCCTGCTCATACTACTCTACATTAAAGATAGGTAGTCTCATTAAGGCTAGCTGCATGCAACACAGCAGCACGCAGCACGCAGCAAGCAAGGAAAGCAAAGGAATGGGAAAGCCGGCCGTATTCGGAACCGGGAAACCAATCCGAGGGTCGAATTGCCAGATCTCGAACTTTCCCCCCTCCCTCCTCTCTTTCCCTCCCCCACCGGAGAAAAGAGGGAGAGAAGTTGTTGGAGCGGGGTTGAATTGTAGTACGGGCTTAGTGCCAGTCTAGGTTGCCACGTTCGTGGGATTTCGTCACAGTGTGCTAATTTACGAGGTGGAAATTATTTCGTTTTTCTGTAGATATTGTATGTAAAAATTATTGGCTACGACGATGGTTGACTACACTGCAAATACTCAACTACAACGGCACTGGCTTGGAGGAAACTTATTGACAACTGGTATGGACACTCTAGATTACACCGGGTAGAGGGATAAAGAGAATTGTCCACCATTAACCCTCACGATGCTGGTTTACACCAGCCCGTGGGACGATATCCCAATTTTGCCATCTGTTATCCTTGAAAACCGCTTACAACTCACCGCAGTCGACGATGGTGGGCTTGACGGCAGAGCGGACGGAGCCGGAGGAGGAGCCGAGAGCCTCAATCTCCTTCACGACCTGCATGGACTGCTCATCGGCAACCTCACCGAAGACGACGTGCTTGCCATCGAGCCAAGAGGTGACAACGGTGGTGATGAAGAACTGGGAGCCGTTGCTGCAGATGCTGTTAGCTGCCTGGGGCCTAGGTTTACGAGCGACAGAAGTAGAACTTACGTGTTGGGACCAGCGTTGGCCATGGAGAGGAGACCGGGCTTGTTGTGCTTGTAGATGAAGTTCTCATCGGCGAACTTCTCACCGTAGATGGAGCGACCACCAGTACCCTGGATGATCATATCAGTCAAATCCTTCTCTCCCATACAGCCGCCCACGGAGGCGGGGTCACAATAACAGAATTACTCACGTTGTGGCGGGTGAAGTCACCACCCTGGAGCATGAACTGGGGGATGACACGGTGGAAGGTAGAGCCCTTGTAACCCTGACCCTGGGGAAGCTTGCAGAGCTCACGGAAGTTCTTAGCAGTCTTGGGGACGTCCTTCTCGAAGAGGTTGAAGACGACACGGCCCGTCTTGGCTAGAGAGCAGGGGAAGAGGTCAAAGTCAGCCAAAGGATCCAGCAACCATTGAGAGAATAGACGTCAATCAAAGGGCAGGAAAAGAGATTCGTGATTGTGGGAGTGCTTTCTTTGGAAAGCACCCCCAGTACTTCCACTTTCTCTTCAAAGGAGGGGTAAAATCATCCATGCAGAAAAAGGGTGACGACAGCAGTAGAAGGACGATGAGAAGAAGAAGAAGAGAACAACTTACGGGCGCTGGAGCCCACGGGGGCGTACTGGATATCAAAGAAGGCCTTGGTGTTTCCAGACATGGCTGCGGATGATTGATGGAAAGGACGAAGAGAGAGGAAGGAAGATTGCTTGCAATTGGGGATGGAGAAGAGGGGACGAGAAGCGAAGGGCGAGCAAGGTGGGGTTATTGTTGACCTCAGGCTTCGGGAGAACATTGTTGCTGGAGGGGCACTGGCTGCTAACCGCTTCTGTCCTGTGCGTCAGCCCATGCGCGCCAATCATGCAACTTGCCAGGCCATCCGCCGTGGGCCTCAGGCCGCTCCGTGGAAGAACATGGAAGTCCCCCGACCGTCCAGTAAGTAAAGTAGCTACCAGCTAACTAAGTAGCTTCTCACTCCAAGCAACCGGACCAGGGGGGTGTGCTGCCATTGGTTCCCCCCCCTAATACCATTGGGGTCGGCCAATGCAATCGGGATGCATCACTTACAGTACTATCTAGAAAGGATGAGGAATAAGAATATCTTGTCTCAACGAATTGCCCGTAGCTGGGTGCTTGCTGCTTTGCTGGCGTGGAGAGCAAAAAGAACTGGAGAAACCGCGTCGGACAGCGGAGGAAAATATTCCTGCTACTGCCCCAACCGGGGATAGCTCATGATTAGCTAAGACCCGGTTCGGACGGAAGCTTTCCAGAACCAGATCGGGTTCGTTTCTCACTTTATTGGAGCTCGACAGCTGGTCGGACACGTGATTGACCATTCGGCGCACACCTATGCTCTACTACATACCAAAGCAATTCTTCTACTTTTCTCGGATATCTACCAGGCAAATTGTCAACATTTAATACTTCATTCATCGCGGAAAGCAATGGCCGCAGCCAGTGAATACAACCATCACCAAAGTCTATCTATCGAGCCATCTAAACGGACTCCAGGAGAATAATAACCACGGCACACAAGAGAAAGAAGGCCCCCGTCTGAAAGTCAGGAAGAAAATAGAAGCAGTTTCGGGAGTTGAACGTGTAAAGAAAATGCCGCAGTATAATTTCAGAAGAAAACAAAAAAGAAATCCAGTCCCACAAGGACCATCATGCAGAGAGGAAGAGAAAAGCGCTAATCAAATAGAAGCAGAAAGTATCAATCGCAAATCCAGAACAAATCAACAGAAGATAAAAAGTGGTAGAAGCTCAATAAAAATACATCGCTCCCGAATTCAGGGTGCGTCTGGTAGAAAACAAAAATCTGTCGTAAAGCTCCACCTGATTACAACACGTCGTTCCACATGGTTGCTCGTTGTCATGCGTGATAACTGCAAAAGTAAGGAAAGCGAGATTGCAAGGTCCAGCAGTTCGGTTGGTATCATGGTGCCAAATCAGCATGCTAGAAAGAGATAGAAGTGAAAAGAGAATAACGCCACTGCGATTCTCGGGCTGAAGAAGTCTAGAAAGAAACAATATCATGATGACCGTCAGGCGGATGAACTATCGGAAATCGTCGTCCTCCTCAAGGCTCGCGGGGTCCAATTGATGAGCAAGCTCCTTGGTAACCCGCGGAATCTCGAAGGCGATAGGTGGAAGCTTGTTGGTTACTTCCCGAAGCCCCTCGGGACTGCTAGAGGCCTCGCCCTCGGCCGCAGCGCCTACAAGGCGATGTTTGTGGTATTCCAACATCTCGAGGATAGGATCGATGCGTTGCCGAAGAGCCGGGCTAGTCTCTGGTCTTTTGATGAAGTGCTGGGTCGATGAGGTAACGTTTGTCACCACAGAAGAGATAGCAGAGACATGGGTGCTGATTGTGGTCAAATCACGCTCGGCTCGGATGCTGTCAATGAGGGTTTGGATTGACTGAACCAGGCCATTCGTCTGATCCTCAACGTAGAGCTGTCGCCTCAATTAGCACACGTTACTTGTAATTAGAGATATTGTAACATACCTTCATCTCCTGAAGTTCGTGGGTTTCAGCTTGCGAGGTATAGTCTTGCACTGTCACTGAAATTCCGTTGGGAGCGTCAGGCGGGGGGCCTATGGCACTGTAGACGGAGTCATTGCGACTGTGGCGGCTTTGGCTAGGAGCCACGCTGAAGTAGTCAGGGGACTTCAATTGGCTAAGCTGAACCTCATCGTCGTCCTCATGGGACTCATCAGGAGGAGTAGATCGGATCTTTACGAGGCGAATAAGTTCAATAACAGCAGCCGACAGATGAGAAGCGGCGGCATCCAAAAGGGAGACCGGCGAGAGCCCATTTGACTTCACGAAATTCTTGGCGGCAGTGATCAGATTGTTCGCGGTGGTGGAAAGCTTGCTTATAGCCTTAGAACGCAGGGCCGATGACCCATCGCTAGGATCTTGGCTTTCTTGCACGTCCTGCAGCATATGACGTACCGCGATTACGACAGCATTGATCTGTCGTGTCACGACATGGTAATCGTCGTGGCGTGCAGTGTGCAGCAGCTCATCAATAGAAATCTGGAACTTCGCGACATGGACATCCTTGACCAAGCCATTTTCATGGAAAATATCACGATCCCTTGTGAGAGTTGCGGCATCGGAACGAATTTCTGTCCCGATAGATGATGTGCGAAGGTGTCCTGCCTGCGCCTTTGCCTTCTCATAGCGGGTCTTCCACTGTTTAACCTGTTCCTCTAATCTGTGAACCTCGGTCGTAAGTTGCTCCTCGTGCTCCCACCGGGACTGGCTTTGCTCGGACAGCTCCCTCATTTCCCTCAAGAAGCCAGCTGCCTCCCGTCTGACCTCTTCTGTCACTGACCGCTGCTCTTGCAGCTCAGTCTGCAGGCTTTGATGCTTGATCTCGAGATCAGCAAAGCGGGCCTGCAGCTCTGGATCTCCACTGCTTTGCCGTGAAGCTTCTTCCAACTGGTTCCGGAGATCGTTCTCAATGGCCTCATGCTCGGCCCGAACCTTGTCCAGTTCAAGCTGCAAGTTGCTGTTCAAGTCCTCTGCCTGCGAGATTTTGCTCTCTAGGTCCGACTTCAGATCCTCCCATTCTTGGCGCTCGCGACTACTGACCTGTGAATCCGGTTAGCAAGCGCAATCCATGAGATCAAGGAAGGTCGTCTGCCTACATCTGACGTATTTTGACTTTCTCGGTATTTAGTGAGCTCCTCGTCCTTAGACTTGACCAAGTCTTCCAAGGTCTCCACCTTGTTCTGACCTTCCTGGTACCTGGATATCTCCTCATCCTTGGATTTCAGTAGGTCCTCGAGCTTGTTCACCTTATCCTGCAAAGCAGAAACCTGCGACTGAGTTTCCGCCAAAGCCTTTCTGTCTGCGTCGGCGAGAGTTGCCCCTGTCCCCCGCCGACTTTGCAGAACCGCATCCAGAGCAAATGCATCGCTCCGCGCATCGTAATCGTCCTCTGTGCCAACTCCATCATCATCATCCTCGACCATAGTACTTTTGTTCGGAACTATGGTGTTACTTTGGAATGATTTGGCCATTGGACCATCACCATTCATGCCCGGAGGCGGCCCGCCAAGGGACCCTTGGCGTGGGGGATACATCGGACTGGCTGGAGGTCCACCAGAAGGATAGCCCATCCGAGACGGAGGCCCACGAGACTGTGAGCGCGGTCCGCCCGGCGTCGGGGGGTATCCGTTTGGTGGATAGCCGTTGGATGGCCGCCCGCGGTAGCTGGGAGCCGGGCTCAGCCGCCGGGATTCCCTAGAAGGGAATTGGGGAAATCGTCGCTCTAACTCGGTGTAGACATCCGTCGCCAGATCCCGGAAACGCTGATGCTGAAGTGAAGCAAGCTTTTGACGCGCCTGATTGCGCTTTTCATGGAAGTCCTTGCGCGGTGGCAGGAATGGAGGAATATCGGGACGAGGGGGTCGATTCGGAGCCGGCATGGCTGCTTGGCGTCGGAGCAGTTCATCATAAACGTCGGTACTTAATTCGTGAAATTGAGTTGCGGAGAGTCGTAGCAGCTTGTCCCGGGCTTTGCTCGACTTGCTTGCTCGGTCATCGCGATGAGACGCATTGAGGAACCTCCTGAGGGCAACATAGTGTTGACCTAGGACCTCCTCCATCCGCTTGTGTCGCTTGCTGCGTTGATCCGACAATGTACCATCGCTAGATCGCGCTGCCACCGAGCTTGGAGGAGACGGGTTCCCGGCATCGCTGACCGGGCCCGACGCACCATTTGTAAGTCCTGCGCCATTTGAACCGCTGGGTACGCCCGAGGTAGGGGGAGTGGCCAGGGCGCTGCGAGTCGAGAAGGTCGGGGAGAAAGGCGGATCCGATTTTTGATACTGATTGATACCGGACCAGTCACTTCCGTCCACGGAGACAGGCGACATAGTCCCAGAAGGAGCGTTCATAGGGGGGTTTGCTGTCGGTAGGCCCGTGGGCTCCGTACTTGCTGACAGGAAGGAGAGATCTGGGTCGGTCCAAAGCCAATATGCTTGCCACTATGCATCCGAGGTAGGGTGAGGTTGCGACCGCAAGGCCATTGATGAGAACTGAGTATAGGTTTCTGTCTGAGGATCGGAGGATTTCGCTCGTGGCGGGTGATAAGGAATGGACGGCCGCTGCGACTGGGGGGTGGAGGTGGAGGGAGGGAAGTGCTAAGGCTTCCTCCGAACAGAATGAAAACAAAGGAAGGAGGAATCCGATGCGGAATGTAGAATAGAACGTGCCGGAGGCACCTGTGTCAACAGAAGTCGGCACAAGGATAGGACTGGTCACCAAGAGGCATACCAATTTAATTAATTAATTGTAGCGACCACGAAAGACCTAAAGCGGCGGCCTTTGGGAAGGGGAGGAAAATAGATCAGTAGGGATTGGACCCAGGCAGAAACAAGCAGCGGGAGAAGCAGCAGCCACCGCCGAAGTTGACCTGGGTTTGGCGACGCCCCAAGAAGTGGAGTTGGAAGAGGGCCGGACTAGGGAGTGGCCGAACTTCTTTTGGGGGGGAGAGACTCTGAACCAAAGGGGGGGAATAGTGATGAATGAATGAATGGATGGATGGGATGGGATGGGCTGGGCTAGAAAGATGGAGCCTGGGGGGACGGGCGGAACACGATGGTGAGCCAGTGTGAGCCAACGACGACTTCCTCTTGGAACGGGAAATTATTTGGCGGCTGATGGAAGATACATCCACAATACCCCGTTACTTTTTTTCCCTACTCATGGAGATTACCGCAGTACCTTACTAGAGGTATCTATCTAGTATCTACTAATTAACTGGAAATATAAGCAAAAGAACTCAATTCATACCATACATACCTAGAAGGTATGGTACGGTATGTTCGTACGACCTCAACCCTCAACCTCCATGCCAGAGCGGCTGTCGCGGAGAAAGTCCTTCTTTTACTTTCTCCACGGATCCTTTTGCGATCTTGAATGTGCGATCATTCCGGGGGTACATTAGTAGTATCTTTCTGACCCCATCCCTACTTCTATCGAGAGTAAAGCTGAGACATTCCCATCATGACATCGGGCACTAGACTTGAGTGGGCTTGCTACAGCTACTTTCTGAGACAAGCAACCACCTTCTTTCTAGTTCCTACTTACCCTATGCCCCGGGGTAAAGACAGTACCGCGCGAATGGCTCGTCCTGCCGTTCTCCTTTGGTTGCTTGCTAGCATGTATGTATGGTACAGGACCGGACAGGACAAGTTGGCCCAAATACTCCACCGCCCATCCGCCAGGAACCGATCGAGCCTCGCCGGTGTGGCGGTGATCTTACTTTAGTTACCCTCCCTTTTCCCCGACACCCACTTGACACCAAGACTGACTCCCCTTCCTCCATTCTTCAGCGGCATGCTCTCCCCTCCTTCTTACATGGATTATGATTCGCTAGGAGGTTACAACATAAGTAACATGCAAGTAAAATGAAGTCATCAAGCATGTTTCGAGTGCTGCATGTTACATGCAGCACATCGCTGAAGAGATAATTTTTGTCGAATGAGTTTCCCATTCTGGCCAGCCCCCAACGCTCGCTCCATTTGCTCACCCAGTGCGCGCCTCCACATAGTTCGAGGCTAGTTCAGGAGGTGCTCAAATTACTGCCTGCTTCGGCCCATCCTCGTTCTCTGATCTTTGGGGTCCAGACCTTCCTTCATCCTTCTTGTCGCTTCTTCTGCTTATTATTCCCGTGCGTTCGAGCTAGATCGCTCATCTCGTTGCCTGGGCTAATTATACTTTTCCTTACCCCAGCACTGCCCGGCATTCGGAGACTAGATGGATTAAGTGTATTGCATGTCTATCAGGGGGGAGGAGGAATTGAAGCAGCCCGGTCCGGCCAGATGTATGTTGGTTACTTCAGCGGAGATCCCGTGCCTCCCACTCCACATTTCTGGGAAGGTCACGGTCATGCCTCTCTCTCTCTCTCTCTCTTTAACGGGTCCTCTCATGGCGGACAAGAAACATGTAATGACTGCCGCCAAGGTCGTTGGCCCATGTAATGCAATGGATCAGAGTCTAAGCGTATAGACACGCCCCAAGAACGAGAATGAAGCCAAAAAGAAAAGGAATGGAAGAAAGAAAATAGTGAACAAAATAATAACATAGCACTTGAAACAAACCCCTGGATATCTTACTCCATACATAATCCGATTAACATCATGGCCGAATCTTTCAGACAGCGAATCTTCCTGCTCTTGAAGAACTCGGCTGAATAATCCCCCAGTCTTTGCCATTTCCCGCCGCCAATCGACCCGTAGTCTGGTCGATCTATATCAAGCACATCAAAGATTCCATGCTCCACCCACGGTCCAGCATGAGATGCGCAGGCCACATGACAGGTCAAACCTTGAAATATGTATATGCTATAAAATGTACAATACAGGATGCCGCACTGCTAACACAAACGGCAAAGCCATCCCAAGTAGCGACGGGCCAAAAAAAAATATGCCAGAAAAGGTATCTTGGAGGTCAGGAAGAAGTGGGCGGAGAGAGGTTCGGGAAAGGGAATCTGCTAGTAGCAGTAATATCTGTGTACATAATCTCATCACGTAGCGGGTGGGCGAGGCGAATGCAACTGCACTGAACGCCCCGTTCATTTCGAGGAGGTCATAGCAAGGCCGCGAGCTGCGCCAACGGCGGCAGACACAGGCGTCGCTGAGCGCGTAGGAGCAGCGCTACGGTTATGGGCCATGTGTGCCCGGACAAGGTGACCTGCCGCAAGGGCGGAGCACAAACTCAGCTCACCTGCAAGGACCGCAGCAGCCACAATCCGTGCAAGCTGACGGGCATTGTCACCAGGGTTGGTGGGGTGAGAGCCGCGCACCCCCAGGAATTCGAGCATGGCAGATTGCCCTTCCAGGATCGTTCCACCGCCGATGGTTCCGACTTCGATGGACGGCATCGACACAGCGATCTGGAGATTGCCATTAAGGCTAGAAGTAATCACAATCAGTATACCATTCCCCCTTCATAAACGTTGCAATGGACAGGGATAACTTACTTTCTCATGGTAGTGATACAGCTGCTGCTTTCCACGTTCTGGGCGGGATCTTGACCAGTGGCAAGGAAAACAGCAGTGACAATATTGGATGCATGTGCATTGAAGCCACCCAAACTTCCCGCCATGGCACTACCAATCAGGTTCTTACTGGTGTTCAGCTCAACGAGGGCGTTTACATCACTCTTAAGAACGTTGCGAACGATCTCTCCAGGAATGATAGCTTCCGCCACAACTGACTTGCCACGTCCGTCGATCCAGTTCACTGCGGCAGATTTCTTATCAGTACAGAAGTTACCGGAAACCGAAATTGTGGCCATGTCATCAAAGCCGCACTCAGTAGCCATCACGTTGAGCGCCTTTTCGACACCCTTGGAGATCATGTTCATGCCCATAGCGTCACCAGTGGTGGTCTTGAAGCGGATGTACAAGTAGGTACCAGCAAGAGCGGTCTTCATGTGTTGGAGCCTGGCGAAGCGGCTAGTAGAGTTAAACGCAGCCATCATGATGCTTTGGCCCTCCTCCGAGTCAAGCCAAACCTTGGCAGCAGCAGCTCGTGCAAGCGTAGGGAAGCCGACACAAGGACCACGCGTCATGCCGTCGCCAGTCAAGACCGTAACCGCACCACCACCGGCATTGATGGCTTTAGCACCGCGGCTGGTACTAGCCACCAAGACACCTTCAGTAGTAGCCATGGGGATGAAATAGCTTTGACCATCAATCGTGAGAGGACCGGCAACACCAAGGGGCAGAGGCAGATAGCCAATGACATTCTCGCAGCAGGCACCGTGGACCAGAGTGTAGTTGTAATCCTTGTAAGGAAGCTTGGAAGTCTCAAGGGAGCTGGTGAACTCAGAAGTGGCCGCAGTCCGAGCCACGACAGATCTGCGAATCTTGACAGCGCGCGTGAATGCATCGAGACGGCTCATTAGGTCCTCATTTTCCATAGTCTTTTCGAGAGCATATCCCGGAATCTTGCCTCGCAATGACAGGTCAACCAATTCCTCGTCTGTCAAGTAAGCGGCCCGCTTCTCCTTCAGGAAGAGTTCGCATTCACTAGCGGTCCGCTTGGGGCCATCTTGGTTGTTCAGATCGATCTTGGGATAAACCTTGGGCTTCGGAGGTTCCTCCTTAGGAGTGGCGGCCTCAGGCTCTTTGATACTCCACCTGGCTGCGTTGAAAAGATAACCATTCAAGACAATGCTCAGGGTCAGAGCCGCAATGATCCATTTGCTGATGATCGGGTCTTCAATACTTTTGAGCAAGCTTTCAATTACGCGGCCACCAACAGCATCCAAGAACTGGTCGCTATACTCGATATCAAAGGACTGACCCTCCCCAAAGGCAGCGTAGTGCACAGAGGGGTACTCGAGTTTGTACTTGATCGGGGGAATAACGGTCACGATCGTCTCCATCATCTGGCTCTTCGCGGAAACATAGATCGAGTCCAGTCCGTTCTCGGCCACCTTAAAAGGATCAATCGGAGTGGGAGCGAGCAGATTGGACACGCGGGACAACAGGGGGAGACCAGTTGACTTGCGGAAAGGAATCGCGGAGAGATTCACAACGTTAACCAGGATAAAGCCTCCGACCATGAGGATCTTGAAGCGGCGAACATTGCTGGACTTGATCTTCTTTCCGAAAAGGCTGGCATCGCTTGTTCCATCATTCTCCGATCCCGCTTGGGGCCAATCGTTGTTCGCGGCCACATTCTCTGCAACACGGTGGGTAATCCCATCCTCCTCAAGGGCTTTGCGAAGTGCGACATGGCGTTTGATGCGAGTGATCTCGAGCTTGATACAGAGGATAGTAGTGTAGAAAGTGAACAGCAAAACGCAGTCGAAAAACAGGATCCAAGCTGCAAGGAAGCAGAACTGCCTCAAACCGCCTTGAACTCCAGAAGCTGCACCAGCCACAAGAATGGCGATCTCGATACAGTAGTCCCGAACAATCTCGAAACCTTGCTTCTTGATGGCAGTCTGGATAGAATCCTGAATGGACCGGGGAGTGCTTGGAACCGCCTGGCCGCCAGTCTTGCCAGCCCGGGAACCTTGGCGCCTATCAACTGAAGCGCTCAGGACAGCTCTGGTGAGAATTATCGGCTTCTCGAACCCAATGGTTACGACCAGGAAAGGAAGACCTTCCGACAGAAGCAGCATGTTGATGGGAACGCCAAGCTTGGTGGTCACCAGAAGACCGAAGAGGAAGGCAAAGCATCCAGAGAAAAGAACCGTGGTGGCCAACCAGAAGTTCGAGCCCAACCGCCGCATCGAGAAGAAGAGCGAGACAAAGCTGAGATGCATCGAAAGGTATCCCAGAGTCATGATGACGATGTCGATCGTTTCAGCGTGCTGCATCGGGTTAGCATAAACTAGGCCATATGGATTACAGAGCCAAATGGGATGAGTACCTTGACCAGATCCACGAAGGAACCCCATGCGTCTGCCAGCCAAAGCTTGAGAGCCCCGCTAGATCCGTAAGCCGGACCACGAGCAGCTCGCATAATCCATTTCTTCTGCTCTCCTTCATCCTCGTCAACAGAAGGTTCGGGAATCTCCTGCACTGCCTTCAGAAATTGAGAAACCTGTTCGAAAGGAAGTGTGAAGACGAGAGACGCGTCATGGGAGAAAGGCGAGAAAAGATTCGGCGTGTGAGGCACCCGTTGTGCGGAGGTATTGGCAGGAATCGGGACACCATCGGCAAGGGGAGCCGTGGAAGCTGACTTCGACAGGGAATCCGGGAAAATAAAGGTCGTCAATGCCATATGTTGAGCAGTCTGATTAAACGGCGGTTGTTAGAGAACGAACAATGATCTGACGCATTGAATTCATAGACCAGCCTCCAACTTACATCATAGTCCCCGGCAGTCAAAGTGTCTTCCACCTGCCACTTCCAGGAAGTGCTCTCCCCGAGACGTAGGTTTCTACTACCCTGAAGAAGGGTGTCCACATCCACTTGGCCAGCAACATTCCTAGGGTTTCTGAAAGAGTCGAATAAACTACCTTCAAGGAGACCGACATAGGTAGTACTGGCAAGAAGAGCGAACACGACGATCGTGTGAATGGGATGAAGACAGGCACGGCGAGAGAGGAATTGCAAGCCACTGGTGACTTGACGCTTGAGCCATCCAGGCTCAGCACCGTCTTCCGCGTCCGAAGGCCGGAACTTCCTTGGGATCAAAGTCGCGGCCATGATTGTTGTCGACCGACGAGAAATTGGAGCGAAAGGAGCGGTGTAGACCTCGCCTTGGAGGGGGAAAGCGCTCTAGGAGAACGGTGGGTGAACGCGGTGAAACCCTGCGAGGAAAAAAAATGACTGGCGTGCGCCGTCCCACGCTTCACAGGGAAGACTCTCCTAGGTATCAGAACCTGATGGGTACCTCCTCCAATGTCAATGGCATGAGGCGAAAGCGATAAACGAGCTGTTGCTTATCGGGACTGCAGGGATGATAGCAAACGTGCGATCAGTACACCAGACCGTTGGAATGCCGATGAGGCGAAAGAAGAGGGAAGCGCGGAAAGAAACCTACCTGGCAGCGGAGAAGATGCCGCACGTCTTCTTGCTATGCCTTGGAGCCAAGTTCCCAGCAATGGCTTCTGACTGATTACACCCCTTTAAGGATTTCCAGGTCGATTCCTGCCCCTGAGGAACGAAATGTGGAAGCACTTCCACGGCGTGGCACACAGGCGGTGGGATTATCGTAAATCCGTGAATTTCGCCGCTTGAACCACAAGACCGCCAAAGAGCGCGACCAATGAAAGGCAAGCGCGGATATGCGGTCCGCTGATAGTCCGTGGGTAGTGTCGGTAGCAGGTTCCCAACAATCCTGGTAAGTAAGGCAGGTTTATGCAGGCCCTAGGATCGACCCTTCAAGCCGCCGATCAGACTTGGGGGGAAGAGAAACAATGGGAGAAGAAAAGGAAGAGGAAGAGGAAGGGAATGAGTGGAGAGAGAGGAGGGGGGAAGCGGCCGACAATAAAGAATTCAAATAGGAAGCAGAGTCGAGGTAGCGAGGACCGGACCAGCCCAAACGGGAATTACTTGGGATGGTTTTAGTAGCCTGGAAACGGTACCATTGTTCTTTTGCCTTGGTGGGTATTATTCTCTTACCAGCCAATCCGTACTTTTACCAACCTTACCGTACTCCGCTTGTCGG
Source organism: Aspergillus welwitschiae (assembly GCF_003344945.1). NCBI lineage: Eukaryota > Fungi > Ascomycota > Eurotiomycetes > Eurotiales > Aspergillaceae > Aspergillus > Aspergillus welwitschiae. The sequence continues at coordinate 559,931 of NW_020798695.1, forward strand.
GAAGGTCGCCAGCCTCAGGCTACCCATCCACCACTCCAAATAACCACCTTCATACAAGTCTGGATGATCATAGCCGTAATGAAAAACATCGCCGCCACCCTCATCTCAGATTCCATCAAGTGACACGAACCCATCGAACCAGATCGTAGATTACGTTGTACACAGGATTCCAAAGGTGTCTAGTGTCACCATCTGCATAAATCCCGGCACTATCCCCTGAAGCGCGGACAAACCAAGACGGGCAACAGAAACTTCAGTCACCCGGCAAGCAGCGCGATTGGTACACCTACTACATCGGAACAGGGTCTGCCTGACTAGTGTCCAATGCTATCTAGACATTTCACGGACTAATTTCGACGGAGTTTTTCTTCGGTGACATGCTAGAGCTCTATCAAAAGCAACGCTTTTATCTGTTATCAACCTCGCTTGACATGGATTGGTTTACTCGGCAGTATCATCCAAGTCTTCAATTGACCGCTTTTCCTGAACAATGGCCCAGCAGCCTGCTTAAAAGCAAGGGACCTACAGGAAGTCCGGCTCAGTTAATAAGGTCTCGAAACATGTACTATCTCTTGTAGCATCGTCATGACATCCGAGACGATAGCAGAATGCAACCGTATTAGCACTTCTCGGTGAAGAAGATTGTCTCGTATAAAGGCGGACCGCAAAAGAAACCATCAATTAACGCCTCCCCCTAATAAGGAGAAGATAACAATCAGCACCTGGAGACTGTCGAGCTCACCACAGCACGACTCCGAAGAAGGCACATCTTTCACTTTGTATGCAGCTCGTATTTGACATGCAAGGCGTAACGATATCGAACGCGTTAGGTAACCAAAAGTAAGTTACCATCGTCAGTTCTATCACGGTGCCCATCTGGGTTGAAGCTGCATCCACATCGGACTCCAACGTGCAGCCCAAGGTCCTGAATATTCCCTCATCCTTTCGGGGTTGGGTGGGACGGTGGACACCGGGACAAGGACACCATGGCCACTGAAGAGTCGTGATTCATCGGAGATAACGCACGATACCCACCTTTTTTCATCTAATCAATCTTTTCATCTCTGCCACGAAAGGGTTCCATCCGGCTCGCTGCTGCTTCGCTTCGATTTATCTTTCACAAATTAGTGTATATACCGACGGATGAGTGGCAGCCATGGTGTCTGAACCTTGACAAGTGCTGGCCCTTGAGAACTGAACGTACTTTGTAAACCAGTATCTTAACCGAGCCACCAGCAGATCTCGGAAACCCAAAGAAAAACCAGATTTTGCTTGCAGGCCAAAGCGCATACGCAACCCAGTGCGATCAGAGTGATATCACAGAGAGCACACGAAGGTTTGGAACTGCCACAAATGTGTAAATCGCATTACGGCATGGAATTGCCTGTCTTATTTTGTTCGATGGCTTCTGCGTAGTCGGCCAACGCTCGCGGGATCAGGAGTTGCCAGAGTATGGGTATGATTGGTACTGATGGGACCGTCGACGGTCGGAGACGCTGGATATTACTTGATTCAGCAATGGGGACGGTGGGGATCGCGTACTCGCCAAGGAAGGGCAAAATGAGCGTGGGAGAATCATTCAGGTGCGACAGGTTCAGCTCTTTTCTTTGGCTGAGTCTCCTAACGGACAAGGCCGCTGAGAAGCTGCAGTGGCCCTGGTGAATGTGTCACTGAATAAAGTGGTTTGGATGTGGTACCCGAGAAGAACTGTCACCCATCTCGTGCATGCTATGCGACAGGCACTAGAAGGACTAACGGAAAGCTTGATAGTTATGACAGGACACATTGTAAGTTTCTGCTCTATTCAGTTGCATCTCTCATATTCCACGACCATCAGATGTAGTACTTACTGACTACACCTATCTAGCTTGCCTGGGAATTCAGTCTTGTCAGCGCGCTTTGTTTGCTCAGGCTAGAGAAAGCGGGGCGCCCGTGTTTCATCGATCCCCATCGCGGCGCCTCTACACCCAATATCAGTAGATTTCTGCGCGGTAGGCGACAGAGAATTCTGAAGCCTTGATGCAAGTCATAGAGAAATATCAAACACACATTTATTTCGTGTATCACCTGTATTGGTTCTGCACGACGGAGCGCTCTTGAGGAAACCCAAGCCAATCAGCGGCCTCCATGGTCTTCAACGTCCTCACTTCTGCAACACGGGAGATCGCCTGTAATGACGCTTTCTGTCATGAGATCTTGCTTCCAACCAGATTAGGCGCTGTTGCTAATTTCAGATTTTGATGCCCAGGGTACCTTGCTATGCACGTTTGACTCAATCAGCTCCTTCATACGGCTCAATCCAGCAGCTACTACTAATAACTCCAGGCCCTTTATCTGCGACATATCGGGAACGAGAAAAGCTTGGTAGGACGAGCATTGCGATCGATTGGCCCTGAATAGACCGTTACGATGAGTTCCGATCATTTTTGGCATCATCCTTAGCGCCTGCAAAGAATGCCCTCTCTTGACGCTGGTTTATTCACTTGCTGGGATGGGCTGTTTCAAATGACCTGATCACATTGGGCATTGTAGTCGATCCCCATATCTTTTCTTTCGGGCTGCTAGCAAACACGGGCTCTAGAGAAGAAGATAAAGATGGAGAGCGGAACATTCAGATGAATACTTATTGTGGGTTCGTTCCTATTGTCAACTTGCTGGTTCTACTGTTTTCTGTGACCAGACAATCGCTTTGTTTGCCAAAATCTTCTTTGTCCCTTCTATTGTTGTCTTTTCGCCTATCAAAGTATTTCCATAACACCGAGTCTCGAATAGGAAAGCCTAGTGGTGTTTCGGGACATGAGTATATAGTTTGTACGTACCCTTGCTCACTCAAATGTATTGCACCGGTCAACGTTCTTCTAAATACTAATTACTACAAACAGACTGCTACCTTTAGTGACACCACTGGCTGGTGTACTATCTGAATAGAGATACTGTGTATCTTGAACTGTGATTCAAAGAAAACATACAGTGGCTATATAGGATGGTGCCTACAAACCAGCCTCGCAGCAGCGCTCTGAGGCTTTTCTTGCTGGTCCTCCTCTTCTCGACGGCAAACGCACATTCATGGATCGAACAACTGCTTGCTATCGCAGCAAATGGAACTTTCGTCGGATCTCCAGGCTACGCCAGAGGCAATGTTCATCGCACTACTCCCGGGTTCAGCGACCCGACCATGACTTACCTTATTCCACCGAATGATCGAGCCAACCAGAGTCTAATTCTTCCCACCGACAAGATGTGCAAAAGCACGCAGCGAACACGAAACCAAACCGAGGGTAGCCCCAGGCTGCAGGCAGCCGCCGGCTCTCCCATCGCTCTTCGCTACCAAGAAAACGGCCATGTGACTCTACCTTGGAATCAACCGGGAAAGCCGAAGAATAGAGGAACGATATACGTTTATGGAACCACCGAGCCGAAGGAGGAAGAAAACTTCTTGGACGTCTTCAATTCCTGGAATCGCGACGGTACGGGAGGGGATCGACGCGGCGTTCTCTTGTCGAAGCAAAACTTTGATGACGGCCGCTGCTATCAAATCAACAATGGTAATATCTCCGAACATCGTCAAGCCGTGTACCCCCACGTGGCGAACCAATTGATGGGCGCAGATTTGTGGTGCCAACAGGATATCGCGCTACCGTCCAATGCACCTTCAGGCAAGCCGTATACACTCTACTGGGTCTGGAATTGGCCAACAGCTCCTGGCGTGGACCCGTCACTCCCCAACGGCAAGCAGGAAATCTATACTACTTGCATTGATGTGGATGTGGTCGATAGCCCTACAACTCATACGCACGTCCAGGAGGGATATGTGGAGGGCCAGTCCCTTGATAGTGCAGCCATCCCATCTGAGTTTGCCGAGGTTATGGGATCTAGCACCGATAGTAAGGAGGCTGGAAGCAGTTCTGTGCCATATTCGTCGACGCCGGCTCCGACGTCAGCACCAACCTCAGTGGCGCCCTTTAGAGTCCTCACATTGACGACAGTCATCACGACACATATACCTGTGCCTAGCAGTGATACCCTGGCTGGGAGCACTTGATCGAAACGACCTTGCTTTTGATGTGAATCCCTTGCGTTCACAATAGCTAGGGGATCGGGAATGCATTGTATACCCTCCGAAGGTATTGGGTGAACTTTTACATTCTCTTCTGCCGCTCGAGCTAGGCTGGCCTAGCCGGGATTGATGACAGTCACTCTTTTAACCTTCGTTTGACTAGAGCCCTTCTGATCAATAGACAACTGAATCGCTAGACTTCATCCCTGTGCTTTTCCTAGTGTAAGACATTGTGTAGATTGGGTTGGGAAATATCTTAAAATCGATAAGTACGAAATCCAGCGCAAAGCCACGAGCAGTGGATATCATCCTATATCCGGAAGAAATAAATAGAACAAGAGTGGCTGGCTCTAGTCTAGTGGCTGGGGCGTGGTGGGTGAGTAGTAGTAGCTAGCTAGTATGAGCCATGCAAGGCAGAAAGGCATGTGGAGAAACCAAGCAAGCGCATTGTAATGCCTGACTTCTGAGGCAGAAAGTGGCCCGTTCGGCGATGGCCCGAGGCATCCACACCTGAAACACGCTAAGCCACGCGTGGGCGGTCACGTGGAGAGGGCGAATCTTCAAACTTCCAGACAAAAAAGAAGAACGAGCTCGAAGGAGTGGAAGAGGTCGGTTTAGAGTCAGGAAAGACCCCGGACTATTCACCCCGATCGACTGCTTCTTCTCCCCTCCCTTTGTCTGCCTGAAGAATCGCTCAATTGCCTGGCTGTTCCGTCTTGAAAGACAGCGACCCTGCATGCCAGCGGGTTTCTGAATCCTGAACTCCACCGCATCGGTGACTGCGCCTCGTTGATCCTTAACGCTTCAGTCGGAGCCTTCACGGCAGGTAAGTTAGCAGTAATCTCCGGCACTGGCAAGCCTCTTGTCGCACCCTCGCCCCTACCATTCATTCTCGCTCGCTCGCTCGCTCGCTCTCTCTCTTCCTTTCTCGCTCCACCGTCCCTTATCCTGTGTGTCATCTTTCTCCTGCTTCCTGCAGCTGAGTGTCTTGTCCTCCTCTCCTGGCGCTCATCCCCTCTTTCTCATTTCCACCCCTCAATCAATCAATCAATCAATCAATCAATTTCCTCCCTTCCCTGCCTCCCCTCTTTCTGCCTCCCCCGTCTGTCATTGGGTTCGGTAGTCGCCGTCTCTCAGAGTGGCGCTTTTTTGGCCCTGCCCTCGTTGCTAAATTTAGCATCCCCAGTTTTGCCTTCGACCATCCGAACTCCCAAGCGCGGGACCAAAACGCTCTCGAAACAAACCTCCTCTTATTTTTCTCCCACCTGCTTCGCTGCAAACCTTCCCTCCACCGGGCATTGGCTGTCGCTCATCAAATTTTGTCTGCCACCCCTGCAGCCGCCTGGTCGGTGCAGTCAACGTCGTTGTGTTTAATATTTCTTGGCCTGAGAAAGAGAGGGGAACAGCTGCCCGTAACTGGAGATCCCCGCGGTGCTTGCTCTTGAGGTCGATAGCCGCGCTGTACCTGTCCGTTCGCTGTCGATTATACCCGGGCCTGTCAGACATCCCATTGCGGCCACCTCGCTTCTTTGGCGTCTAGCCGCAGTCCATTAACTCGTCGCCGGTCGTCTAGTGCCCTCCTCGGTTGAATCAGATTTGATTCGGCGCGCAGCGTCCTCCCAGACCCAGATCTGCATCGTGCTTGCACGCAAGGAGCTCACAAGACATCCCTCCGATTTGAGTCGCATGCTTTCGCATACATATCCTTGGTGCGAGCTTTTCCTTGAAATAACCTTCGGGCGGGATCTGGCAGTAGAGTTTCGTGGAAGAACGATCGCGATGCGAAACTAGGGCGGACCGGTGCTCCAGCTTTTCCATCCCCCTCTCAAGAGACAACATCCGACCCGGCATTACCTCACACGACATCTTCGACACGTAATCTTTTTTTTTTCTTCCGCTCTGATCATTGCCTTTGAGGACTCATGACCATCATCATGGCTTCCACAACCTCAGCCCCCTCATCGCAGCCAACGGCTTCCTCAAACCTAACGGTTTTGCCTCCTATAATCACAGACTCCCCAGTTAAGCGGCAGGGCCGTCAGCGATCCTCCTCGTACGCGAAGGATCGTCTCTCAACGCACTCTAATGTTTCCTTAGCTTCTCAGAATCGGTCGCGGCCGGGATCCCACGTCTTTCCTGTCTTTCATTCCAGCTTACCGTATGCGCTGGTTCGCGACTTTGCGTATCCTCCTATCCATCCTCTTCACTACGGCCCATTGCCGCCTCGTGCGTCGGTAGTATCCACCCCGGCAAGTGAGCAACGGCGCCTGTCCGATCCTCCGGCCCCATGGGATAGTTCTCGTGGCCAATGGTCCGTGGGACCGTGGACTACCGACCATAGCTATGGGCATCAGCAACTTCCCGCCATGTCCTTTGGCGATGGACCGCCGTATAGCGAGGATGAAGACTTGCACAGCCCAGTCTTTTCCGCCCCCCGTCACCGGAAAAACAAGTCCACCGGAACGGACCTTAATGGACGGAAAGCCAGGGGCCCTGGTGGCCGTGAGCATCAAGGCATGAGCTATGAGGCGGATACCGATCGGGGTACGCTTGTCAGTATGAACGCGGACGGCAGTGAGACGTACTATGTAAACGATGACGACGCTTTGGAGGATGGACCGGGCGGCGAGTATGTCACCTATCCGGCGAACGAAAGCCGGTATTCTCACGTGGGCTCATATGGCGACTATCAAGCCTATGGACATGATGCGGACTTTGATTCTGAAGACGACTATGCTGGGGATCATCGGTACTCGCGTGACTTCCAGTTTGCTGTGGGATGCCCTGATGAGGAGATGCACGGAAAAGCGGTTGCGCTGTTCGATTTCACAAGAGAGCATGAGAACGAGCTGCCTCTTACTGAAGGGCAGGTGATCTTCGTCTCATACCGGCACGGTCAGGGCTGGCTTGTTGCGGAGGATCCCAAGACCGGGGAGAGCGGGCTGGTACCAGAGGAGTTTGTGCGTCTGCTTCGAGACATCGAGGGAGGGCTGACGTCGTTGAACGGCGAGCCTGATGCGGACGAAGAGAACAATACGTACCTGAGCCCGGAGTCGACAGACTCCCAGCAAGCTATTACACCCACGCAAGACGAACAGCTCCCACTAGAATCGACCTACGTTAGCGTCGAGCATGTCTTCAACGGGGAGAAGAGGAAGTCTTCCCAGCTGTCTAGCGGTGGCAAGACGGATTCGAACATGTCACATTTCCCGGCAGAAGATCAGGGGCTTGAAGCCCCGCAAGACCTTCCTGAAAAGAAGGTGGCCTAGTTTCACACTCCTGCAATAACTGGAGCCATTATTCCTGTTAAGGGGTTACATATTATCTCAGCTTCTGATGAGATCGGTGACCCAGTATAATAGCTCTGGGCCCTGTTACTCTCCTGAAGGCCGGTTTGATCCTCGACCTGAACATGATTGCATCATTTTCTATTTTCTTTCTCCTTTTTCCATATTAAACATTTCCTTACTGTTCTTGTTGTTCCCCGGCTGGAACTGCTATTGTTGGAATACCACCATTTGAACGGGACGGCTGTTTGTGAATGCATGCATGCATGATATGATCATTTCATGACGAGAGGAAGAGATAACTGAAGAGGGAGAGAACTAGCAGAGACGAGGAGAGATTGTGAAAGTGAGAGTATGAGTTGAGTGACTGTTTCAAATGTGGCAAAGGTGTGGGCAAACGTGCCTGTATATATGTTTCTGTACTTGAGCGATGGCGTCAATGCATTAGATTATGGTTGTAGGCTGGCTTGCTTGCTTTTCTGTGAAAACAAAAGCATTCCCTAGCATACAGCGTGTGATCGAAGTATTCATATACCTCCAACAGCGGTTAGTTATGTTTTTATCTATATTTATTGTGATTTATGAGCAACGCATACCATCTTACTATTCATGTCCTTTGTACCTCTGTCGGCAGATGTCTAAGTAACTTGCAGTATGTACGGTATCTCCACTGTCAATCTCATCTTGATACTAGTAACACGAGAATATCTTCAATATGAATCTGCTAATCACGGCATCTAAGAGCAGTATTCTCCCTCTCTCCCTCCCACTCCCACAAATATGGCCAATAGTAAGTAACTAGTCGATGAACGAAAAGAGAGAATATACTGCATAGCACACACCAAGGCCACCTTCAAATCCCACCAAGTAACTAATCAGTTACAGGTGCCGAAACTATACTACTATGACAGAGATGAGTCTCTGAGCCACAATCCCCTAGTTCGAACTGGGCTCATCCACCTCCTAGTAGCTGATGCCTAAACTGCCGAGAGACACGTTAAGACGCTTACTAGAACCCAAACCGGACATCCGTCGGACAAGGATTGGATGATGCCATCATGCTTTGGTGAGATTCACGCATATAAATAAATGATATTAGTACCGACTGTCCAAACGAACAGCAAACTGACATCTGATTCCATACACAGCACTACCCCTATAATGGCAAGCCTATTCACAGAAACAACCCCATCAAGAATCAAAGACACAAAAGTAAAACCCAAACCCACCATCCATGTCTTTTCATTTACTATACTGAGTATTCTCATACTAAGGATAATAATAATAGGGCCTCCACCTCCTAACAACCTCCACCCCCAACGGCAAAAAAGTCCAAATCCTCCTCGAAGAACTCAAAGACCTCTACGGATTACAATGGACCACATCCCTAATCGACCTCGACACCGACGAGCAGAAGCAACCATGGTTTCTGGCGTTTAATCCCAACGGTAAGCCATAATCCATCCCTCTTTTTTTCTTTCTTTGTGACCTACCTAGACAAGTAAGTAGGTAGATGCTAAACAAACAAACCCATACAGGAAAAATCCCCCTCCTCATCGACAACTCAGCCAGCAACTCAGACCCAATCCCAGTCATGGAATCAGCCGCTGAACTCCTCTACCTCGTAGAAAAGTACGACCCGGATCACCATTTCCACTTCTCGTCAGCAATCCATCGATCCCAGCTCCTCCAGTGGTTGATCTTCTGGTCTGCGTCGGGTCAGCCGCAGCAGGCGGGGTTGAATCATTTTGCTCGGTTCGCGGGGGTGGAGGTTCCTTGTAAGCACACACATTCTATTTCGGTTCTTGTGGTTCTATGAGATATCCAATTTACTTATTGCTTTTGGGGGTGGGAATAGATGCTGTTGAGAGATTTAAGGCTGAGACGCTTCGGATTTACAGCGTGCTGGAATTGCATTTGTCCAATGGTTTGGCTGGTGGTGGTGGTGGTGGTGGTGGTGGTGGTGGTGACGAAGCTAGGGAGTATTTGGTGGGCGAGGGACGAGGGAAATACAGCATCGCGGATATTAATGCGTATGCGTGGGTGCGGGCGTGGAAGAGAATGACGATCACGGAGGAGGAAATGGATGGGTTTCCGCTGCTGAGGAAGTGGATTGAGCGGATTGGGGAGAGGCCGGCGGTGGTGAGGGGGGTGGGGGATGGGTATGATGAGGAGGTGCATCCTGAGTTACTACTTACTGCGAAGCAGGGTAGATAGGGAGGACTGATTGATGAGTTGAAGTTGAGGTAATAGTACTGTTACTAGTGTTCATGGGTATATATCTAGGTTGAGGGTAGTTACTAGGACATCGGCATGCATTTAGTTGGCTAAGTCAAATCTAATTAGATTGCATCCTATAGAACTTTTTCTGCTTTTGGATTAAGAAACAATCAGAACGAAAGGCAGGCTCGAAGATTCCTTCGAAGTACCAAGCATACCGTAGCATACCATATCGAACCAGGGAATAGGAAAGCCGAGCTATCATGCCACAGGAGAACGGAGGATATATCTGGGAGTAGTCATGCGAACAACCGGCTAGAGGCAATGGGTAGATAGTGGAATAGATGAGAAGAAGAGGAAAAGTGAGTTAGGGTAGGCCTGCTATTTTAGATCTTGCACGCAAGCAACAAGATAAAAGGAATGAAGAGAAGAAATATTCGTACTACGGTATAGACACACACAGAGTCATTCAAACAGTGCCAAAAGGAAAAGAGAACAAGTTAGCTAAGCGGGGTAAAGGAAGAAGGCAATGATGTAAGAAGTCGAGCTAAGATAGTCACGGATCTAGCCCAACAGGTCGTCTAGTCCAGAGCTTCCCGTTGTCTTCGACGTCCCGCTGTTGCTGCTCTGGTTGAATGCAGGACTGCTCGAAGCAGCGGGGGCACCCCAGATGCCGGCGCTGGCCTTTTGCTTGGCCATGCTGGCTAGGTTAGGGCCCTTGTTTCCGCCCGTGTTATTCTTCTGAATACCGGCGCTGGCGCTCGCGCTGGACCAGAGGGATCCGAAGACGTCACCGGACGCCTTGGTGGCAGCGGGCTTACTGGCTGCAGAGGGGGTAGAGGGCGTGGTGGAACTGAAAGAGGAAGTGGAGGGCATGTTGGGGCGGTGGCCCATAGCAGGTTGCTGAGTCGTATTGGAGAGGGTAGAAACGGAGGTGAAGTAGTTGGGAGTGGCGGCCTGGAAGCCACTAGGCTTGGGTTGCGCGGGCTTTTGGGCCTGTGCCAGGGAGCTCTGCGAGAGTGTAGGAGACGCCATCGTGCTGGAGGTCGGGGTAGGGGTCATCGAAGTGAAGCCTACAATGCCGTTCAGGTTCGAACCCTGCGTGGCCGAGACTGGCTTGGGGGCAGCGAACTGCGTGCTGGAGGTCGTGCTGACAGTGGAAGCCGGCGGGGGGATGGCGAACTGGGCTGACGATGCCGGCGCAGGCGCTGGGGTGGCGGATTGGAAATCGTCGAAGTCGTCGTCGTCAGCAGGCTGGGTGTCGAAAATATCTAGCCCGCTGCTGCCATTGCCTGTGACAGGCTTCTTGGAGGCGCTGACAGAAGTCGTGACAGTCTCCTCCTCTCCGAAGTCGAACAAGTCTTGCTCGGGAGCCTTAGGAGCAGGAGCGGCCGGCTGCTTAGCCTGACGAGTAGCACTAGCACGGGGAGGACTGGGCCCGCGCCGGCGCGGGGGACTAGCATCACCCTCGTCATACTCGTCATATTCCTCGAAGCGATTGGAACGTCTCCCGGAGTCCCCGAAATCGCCTGTGTTGCCTCCGAATCCACCACCGTCACCGTAGACACCTCCACTGTACCCGCCAAACGAGAGGCTGTCACTGCCAAAGCCACCATACCTGCCGGAGCTGGAGCTGGACATGCCACCGCCAATGTGCGAGCCACCCTCGAATCCACCGAACTTGTTGCGGTTGGCCCTGGCCTTCTTCCTCTCCGAGCGGATCAAGTCGACGTCACCGAGCAGCTTAACCAACTCCGATGACCTGTTGCGCACGTTGATACCCTGGTCTTTTCCGTTCTGGTCGATGTAGTGGAATTGGCGGAGCATCCGAATCAGAGACATGTGAGAGCGGGCGTCGTCGACAACTCGTTCGGATCCGTTCTTGACAAGGAACTCTAGAAGTTGGAGCGCCTGTTGCGCATCGTAAGCTGTGGTCTACATGTGTCGCGGAGATGATGGAAACTCACCTTGTAGATCTGCCGCCATTCCTCCGAGGTCTTGTCTGTGAAGCGCTTGTAAATCATAGGCATGATCTCGTTAAGCAATTGACTGCATGTTGCGACACCTCATTAGTACTCCAGGGGAAACCTCGCTAGCCCATGCGACGGGGGCGGGAAGACTGACTAGCTATGGGTTCCACTGGCGATCTCATGCATGAGTGTGTTCGAGGCACCCCAAGGTTCATTGTTTGTAGCTTCTCGGACCTGTCCAACGTGAGTGTTGTGCTTCAAGGGATACGACCACACGGGGTGCGGAGGCCCGGGACTCGTGGCGGCACGGAACTGGCGGGAGAGTAGGAACGGACCTTGGCCTCCATCTCGGTATAGTTCATGACCGCTATAGGAGTCAGTGAATCGCCTAGATCAGGGGAGCAAGACCCGAGGCCATCCAGAATGACGGAATAGCGTTCTGGGGTCACCGCGGGGACGTACCATTCTGGACCTTGCGGACTCCCGCCTTGAGATCATACAAGGTCAGGTTGCTGACCTGTTCTTTGAGGTTGGAGAAATCCATGGCGCACACAGCACAGATGGAGAATCTAACGCAGAATCAATTGAAACCGTAACAGGAAAGTCCTGCGGGAACAAGGACAGGTAGGCAAGCAGCAGTGGACGAAGAGGCGGAAGTTGAGATGCCATCGCCTCCAGCTGGCATCGATCGCCGTTGGGCCCCAAGCCGTCACGTGGCGACCCCTGACCCGTCCATGGCTCGGCCTCCTTCAATGAACAACTTATTCACAAAGATGGCATTCAATCATGACAAAATAATGGCTATTATCCTCTCTGTTTACTAGCTACAAGCATGGTGCGCAATTACAAGAGCTCTATGATATCTCACCAGGTACTTCTAACGGATACGTACACATATGGCATTCATTCAATCATCGTCGAGGCAGGCATAGGCCATACATACATAACATGCGGGCGGTTGCGCTCAAGCATCCGTAGACACTTTGCAAAGCAAACCGGGAGGGATACAAAAAAGAACATATTCGGTAGGTATAAAGAATTCGAAGGTTCGTCTCCACCATGCCCGCTAGAGGCACCTTTCGGGATGAACTCTTTTTCATCGTCAACATGATAGCAAGAGGAAGGGATATCTCAAAGAAATGCAGACAACAAAAGCATAAACAAAATGAAACATGAACACGTGAAACGTAATAGACGGAAGAATATCATGATCCAGCATCAAACCGCTCCATCACTCATTATAGAACTTTCTCATTATCAGGTGCAAGAAAAGATTGACGTTGACTCGTAAGTGCCCATCGAAGAAGTCCAGGAACTGCATGTTGTTGAACTGGGCTTGCAGTAGGTCGTCCAACGGAACCTGCGCGTTGGCACCCGGGATCATCATCGGTCCACTGCTTCCATCAATGGTGAAAACTCCGACTTCGTTACTCGAGATGGTAAGGTCGACCCGGTCCCACTGTCGTTCAGTGTATCCCTTCCAGTGCACGAGGACTCCCCTGTCCGCCAGATTGCGGGCTGAGTACTTGTAGGAGCCAAACTTGAATACCTTGCCGGACTTCTGTAGTTCTCGTTGGTGATCCCACTGCTTGGTGAACGGCATAAGGAACCGCTTCTTTCCCTTCTTGTTCTGCAAGGTCACCATGGCCTGCTCGATGTAGTCGTTGTAGGTCTTGAGTTGTTGATCCAGCCAGATAGCTTGGTCGTTGAGACGAGCAAGCGTCATGCGAGCGCTGTCCAATTCCCGCTCCCGCTGGATTCTCCGGCGATGCTTTGTGCGGATATCGATGGCGATCGCGTTCAACAAATCCTGATAGTAATTATCGCGCCGGATTTTACCAGTTTGTTCGAGTTGGAGAATGTTTTCCAGCGCCGTTTGCTTCAACTCGGTGTAACTCATAGAGGCAAGGTCTACCATGGTGGTGGCCTCCGAGTAGGGGCTTCGTCGCGTGTTGTTCGCACTCAACTCGTCGCGAACCAACGTCATCCATTTGGCTTCGTCCTCTTCGGTGGGTGGTTTAACCATGATATCCATCAGGTTAGCGCCTGTTTGGACCCGAATAATGTAGAGTATGCATCGCTTGGTTTCCATGAACAGAGCCTTCACATCCGCTTCCGGGTCTAATTCCAACTGTCAGTCTCCAGGGCATATTAGTAAGAGGAGAGTGTGCTCGGGCTTACCTTCAACTTGTGCCAGCTTGGGGTTCAAGGTGAGGTTGATCTCAGAGGAGTTGACGCTCATCAGTTCACTCTCGTTAGACTTGACGTTACCCAGGTCACGAATGACCTCCTTCAGAATATCATCTGGATTCTGGCAGATGTAATGGACTTCGCTGGCGATAAGCTGATGGATAGAGAAGATATCAGACATTTTGATATACAAAGTAGGCTTTGTCTTAGCATAAAGGTCGTTGAATTCGTCGATGTCGAAATACGTTTCAGCGTCCTGAACAGAGACCACTACATCAAAGTCAGCACCACCCCTGAGGTTGTAGGCCATGGTAATACTCACTGTCACCCCATATCTGGCCAAGCCGCTGGATAGAATCTCCGATGTAGCTATTTAGTGGCTGGAGATACACATTCTCTGCGCCGAAAAGCCGGCCGGATGCTACCTGCGCGATCACCTTCGAGATTTCTGAAAGATTGCGCTTTTGCTCTTGTGTCAAGCCCCGATCTATCACACCATACTTCTCGGGTTCGACCATTGCAGGATGGAAGTAGTTTCTCCATACCCAATGGCCCGCTGTCTGGAGGATAAATCCAGGATTCTCCTGGGGAAATCGAGCAAGAAGGCTCTCGTACATCTGTTTCGCGATGTAACGAATACCAAAGGGCATCCTGTACAATAGCTCCTCAAAGGCAGAAAAAAACTGATCAGCGATATCGCGAAGGTCTTGAAGGTGCTGGATAAATGTAGCTCTTGTTTCTGGGTCTCTAATCGCCTCCTCCCTTAGGATGTCCAGTCGGCGTCGGCTTCGCTTGCCAGTCCGGAGCTCTTCGTTGTTGATGGCCGAGCGATAGATCTGTATGGGATCACTCTCCAAGTCCAGTTCTGGGTTCTCGACCACGTTCTCCCTCACGACGGTTCCAAGTATATCACGCATAAACTTTCGGTCCCGTGGGGATTTAATATAGGATGCGAAGAGTTTATTCCAGAAAGAATTGCAACGCAAATATTCATGGAGCGAGTCGAAGCTTTCGATTTCTTCTCTGGCGGAGCGGGCAAGCAGCTTGATGAGGTAGTACTCTTCACGTCTCTTTTGCGAGTATCCAAAGAGACCCATCATCAGATGCCTTATCCGATCATACTCCTTCTCGGGCGTGTTGAGCTCACGCAGCCTTCGGAACAGCCGCGCCAAATATTGTGACTGGGTTTGAAGAAGGAAGAATAAAACCTGGTACTGCTCTAGCTTTCGTCTCGAAGTCTTATTCAGAGCCTTGAGGTCAAAAGGATCTTTGGAAGAAATCTCACGGTTGGGCAGAAGGCTTCCAACGTGGCCACCAAAATGTTTTTGGTGTTTAACGACTTCATCAAGCGTGATCTTATTCCTGACGAGCAGCGCAATCTTGATATCGAGCTGGCCGATGTATTGTTCTGCCATTTCGTTTTGTCGAACCTGTTGGACAACCAATTTCCGCGTCCTCTCGAACTCGATTTCTTCGTCGAAATCAAACTCGCTATCGTTCAGCAGGTGCACAAAGCCCTTGACAGTCCCCACAGGCGGGTTCTTTCCGCTTGTAAGGCTCTTGTAGGCTTGACCCTGGATTCGACCGCGTATGTAGCTTTGTGCTTTGATTACCTTGTCCATGTTTTCACGGTAATGGCGGCGTTTCTCTTCGAATCTGGAACGAACAAGATGTCCACGGATGTGTGACTGAAGGTCCATAACGACATCTTCGGCAGCTGCCAGATCTGCAAGAGTCTGGCCAACGTCAACCCGAACAAGCATGGCTCTTATCTGTGCTTGGAAGTGGCTAATTTCATACTCGCAATCATCGAGCTCCTCCAAGATGCCGCCCACGTCGATGCGGAGAATTGCCGCGCGGATAAGAGCTTGAAGATTGGTTATGACCGGTTCCTCCTGCTGTAGAGCTTGTGCGTCTGCTTCCAGTCGTTTCCTGAGTATGACGGCTCGAGCCATGGACTGCAGAGCCAAAACGGATGTCTCCTCTCCTTTGAGAGACTCGCGTTGAGAATTCAGGAAGGATCGTACGGCATTCGCCCGAGAGATGCTCTGAACGTCAATTACGGATGGCACATGCTCGTTCAGGTCTTGTCGGAGACGGTCAAGCTCGGCTCGAAGAGCGTTACCGCGAACAATCGACTGAAGAGAGGCGCACTCGTTTGCTGTCTTTGAAAGGGCTTCTGCTTGCTGTGATAGGAATTTTCTGGCTGCAAGAGCCCGCGCACCTGCTTGAATGGAGGTAATGGAAGGAACTTCCTGCGAGAGCAAGGATTTTGTCTCTTCAATACCTTTCCGGGTCAGCATTCCTCGAATGAGTCCTTGCAGAGACGCTGTGCTTGCTGTCGTCGCATTCATGGCCTCGTTCTGTGTGCTCATCTGCTGACGGACAGAGGCACCCCTGATGAGAGCTTGAAGCACAGTCACATCTGCCTCTGTAGCTTGTGTTGCTTCATGTTGTTTTGCAAGCCGACTTCGCTGAAGGACTCCACGGATATGGGCTTGGAGCTCGACAACGTCTGGTTCTGTAGACTGTACTGCATCGTATTGCTTTGCCAGCTGACTGCGTTGGAGAGCACCTCGGATAAGAGCTTGGAGCTCAGTCACATCTGTCTCAGCCGAGTGAGTTTCTTCGTATTGCGTTGCGAGTTGCTTGCGCTGCAGAGCACCCCGAATAGCGGCCTGCAACAATAGAACATCCTTCTCCGCACCTCTTGTGCCTTCGTAAAGATCGTACACTTTCTGCCGTTGCAGTGCACCTCGTAGTGCTGCTTGTATCATTTTGATACCCGATTCCTCTTTCCGCATACAACTTCGAACACGGTTTACTTGAGCTCTTGCTTTAGCCCCCCGGATCAGAGTCTGCAGCCGCAGTACATCGATTTCCTGGGCCTGGTAATTTTCCCTATCACCTCTCTGCCGCTGTCGGACCAGAAAAGCTCGACAGATCGCTTGCAAATGAACGGCGAATTTTCGCATATCCAGTCGATATTGGACGATTTGTCGAGCCCAGTCTCCACGTATCCTTGACTGCAGTTCTACCAAAAAGGGTTCAAAATCCCATAGATCGTTCATCAAGTTTCCAAGCTTCAGTCGCAGCATCGCGCCCTTAAGCTGAGCTTGGAAATCAACAATCGAGGCTTCGCTTTCATGTAGTTCACGGTGAATGCGATCTTCCTCCGATTCCGGCTCGGGCTCCGGTTCTGGCTCTGGTTCCGCTCCAAAGTTGGCAGCCATTCCCGAAAAACTAGGCATGCTGACGCCGGCCTTATCGAGGCCTTTCTGTGTTTGCTCGAGCTCATGGTGTTCGAATTCCAATTGACCCACCAGATTTCCCATGCGGAAATCGACGAGACCTTTCTTGAACATCAGCCATGACAAGGCGTGGACGCAGTGGATAACCTTCGGGAGGTTCTTCTTTTCGTAAAGATCGATAAGCTCAAATCTAAATAGCTCTGGCAACTCGACCTCATCTAGGAATCGGAAGAAAAGTGCGATGTTGTCAGAGTGACGGTACTGAAGTCGTGGGTGTCTGAAGATTCGAAAGGTTCGGTTTGGGTACATAGCTTGTACCACCTCCGCCAGCGTAACTCCGTCACGCAAGCCTTCTTCCAACTGAACAATTGGGGGGATTTGTTTCTGAATAACCTCTTCGATCCATTCTTTGGCTTCTCCAATATGGCAGAGGTACTCGTACGCCTGGAGGAACTGACGTTGCTTGTCCATCCAGCTCCCAGCCGTCCATGCTGATGCCGCCGGTTTCTTCCGTGCTATGGGGCTATTGTTTCCGGTCACCGTATCAGCTCGCTTTAGGCGTCGTCGTCCCTGTAATCCCACCACAGATGCCCCATAACTGTCAAGAGCAAACTCTTCGGTCTCACCCGATTTCGCAAACTTTGAGAGGGTCCGCAGGTGGCCGGTTGACGATTTTTGGAACGTCTCTAGCTCGGGGGCTGACAGGGTATGAGTGAACGGCGGTGGGTTGGACAAACTATGTGCATGGTGCGCTTTTACTTGTGTCTTGGTATGGGGTGAGACAGCATGCGGCGAGCTGGTTTTCGTGGGACTTTGATCGATGTATGAGGGCTTCTCCTTCAATGTATCAACATCCTGAGGGTGCGCAGGACGGGATTCGGGGGTCTGCGGGCGATTTTCCTTCCAATACTGAGGATTGTCGACAGTCTGGCTCCGAGAATGACGAAAAGCTGCTTGCTTGGCAGCTACAGGAGACGAGTTGGGGGCTTGGGAAAGTGGTCGCAATGAGCGGCGGATGTTCTCATAGGTCGCGCCCGCATTGGCCCAGCTTTTCCCATCGGAAGCGCCTCCCGCCATTGCTTCGGAAATCGGTGTGTTTACCTCACTCTTGCCCCGTCTATGGCCGGGTACGGACCCAGATGACGCGGTGGAGGAGACGGTGCTCATGCGACTGGGAGCAAACGAACTTGATGAGACGGTGTATATCGACGAGCTCGTGGAAGCGGTTGATCCATGGCGCAGTGGATTGGATGTTTGGTCTGGCAAATCCGTCTGTGTGCGTCGGGGCGATGCTAAATTGCTTGACATCACGGGTGCCGATTTGAGGAAAAGAATGCGATAACCAATGGAGATGGAAGAGACTCTACTTCAATTGGCCGCATACCTGCCTCCCTAACCGAAGCAGCAAACCGACCAGAGTCGTGCGGTTGCGTGGGATATCACTGGGATGGAATGTTCATCCAAGGGAGAGGCGGCATAACCCTGTGGTAACGGAAAGAATTGGGCCGGGAAGAATCGGTTGATGTAGAAACGGCAGGGCTTGTGCCTGAACTGGCCTGATAAGGCAAGGATCAGAAATGGGAGATAAGACAAGACGGGCACGAGGAACACCGAGATTGTCGAAAGAGTCGGGTGAATTGGCGGATCGCAAACGGTGGGCAGGTTTTTCGATAGCCCGAATGGCGCGCAGATGGATTGAAACGTGAAGATAGATGATGGATGCTGCAGCAACAGAAATAAACAAGAGAGGGAGAGTGAAAGAGGGCCGTCAGCGCTAAAGCGGGGGGTTCAGCTACCAAGTAAATCGGAGGCAGGAACGATCCCCAGCCCCCCAGCAAGGACAAAAACAAATCTCCCGATTTGGTATGGCGTGCACGGGCATGTGACTGTTACTCTCCGATGCCTGGTCCAGTGACGTCGATCCCTATCTCAGCCACAGAGAGATCTCTCTCTGTGGCTAAGCCATTCGTAGTATTAGCCATCTGTCCGATCGATCAATAGATATGAGACAGACAAGTTCCTCATTTCAGTACTATGTGCAGAGAATATATCAATAGCCCCGCTGCTGCTTGCCGCTTAGTGTACAATAGTAGATGCCGTGAGTCCACGGAAATAGTACTCTGGGGGCTGCATGTACACCTGAAGACTGTTCAACCTTGTGAGGATTATGTCTATCCAGGATCTGATCTAATTCTTCATCAGTCCATTCTATACAAGTTTATTTATCCATGTCGATATTTAAGTTATTTTTACTAGTAATCGGACGTGGCTGGGCCGCTCACTCCAGCTGGTCCCACCGCTAGTATATATTGACAAACATATAGTCTGTCGTACTACGACTTACTATCTTATCAGAATCGCATGCGGGGACTTGGTCAAAACGCTAGGATCCAGAATAATTTTACTCGCTTAATAAATTTGCAGCAGATGACTGAATCTCTGCCTATTAATCCCTAACCATTCAAATCAAATACAAAGTTGGAAAGTAGACACATTCCGTGTGATTGGAGGTCGGATACGGCCCCCCCGGTCACGGGAGTCCTTGAAGGACAAAGAGTCCGACGCGATCGACGAGCAGTTCCAACTGTCTCATGGAGGGGTCAAGGATGACCAGTCCCACCACCCACTCACTAGCGTCGATTATCGCCTACCTATATGACTAGAATCCAAATCTACAACACAATCAACGACTATTAAATTCCTTATCACCCCTCCCACAAGTGGAAACTGGAAACGGCATCATCAAACAAAGAAAATTAAAATGGCGGACGCCGAGCCCCTCTACGTCTACAAGTTGATCCCGTCGACATCTCCGGTCCGGGAACCTCTCCCCGATCGGTTGCCGGTTAGCGAGCTGGATGAGAAATCGGGATTCGTACACCTCTCCACAGCATTTCAAGTACCAAATACTCTCAAAATGTTTTTCAAAGATGAGCCGCTGGTCTACGTGCTCAGGATTCCCTTTGAGGGCATAGCCGGCCAGGTCCGGTGGGAAAATCCTGAGGGGACGGTCTGCGGGCCGCGACCGAAAGAGGGCCTGTTCCCAGTATGTTTCCTCAGCAGCAGCCCTCCCCGCATGGATACAGAGATGAAGAATGGAACTAATCAGATTTCTGAATAGCATCTGTACAATGATCTCAAGCTGGGTAAGGATGAGGTAGAGACTGTTGCCTTGTGTGGCTTCATAGACATCTGTTGTCGACCTTCACGCTTTATCTCAATCCCCTAGAGGATAGCAGTGCAAGACTTGGCCGTCTATCTCGCAGTCAGTAAGTGTCAGGGATAGACTGGTAGTGTCTGTCATCAGGGGGCGAAGAATTACTCACAGAAGAGTGCAGCATCTGCGCTGGCCAGGAAAATGAAGCTTGTCGCAACCTCGCTTGGTTGGCCAGGTCGACCGATGGAAGATCCAGCGCCCCAGTTCTCCATCTGTTCAGGTTCCCGAGTATCGACCTGAATAGGAGTATAGACTGGACCGGGACTGCCGAGATGGCAGTGAGCATATG
The DNA here is from genome assembly GCF_003344945.1 of Aspergillus welwitschiae. Lineage (NCBI taxonomy): Eukaryota > Fungi > Ascomycota > Eurotiomycetes > Eurotiales > Aspergillaceae > Aspergillus > Aspergillus welwitschiae. The sequence continues at coordinate 580,412 of NW_020798695.1, forward strand.
TCTTGACACTCAATATGGACACTCGAACTTACGCCACTGCATTAACGCGGATACCCTTGGGTTTCAGCTGTGCTGCCAGTGATCTTGTAAAGCTAACAATAGCACCTTTAGTAGCACTATAGTCAACCATACCGCTTGTTCCTCGGAATGCCACGGTAGATGTGGTATTGATTATGCTGAAAACAAAGTTAGCCATAAGCAGCTTGTTCCATTAGAAGATGGAGAAACTGACGAGTCGCCCTTGGACAGATGAGGAAGGGCAAATTTCGTGATAGCGAACATTTGAATGATATTGCTCTCGAAGGTGCTGGTAACGTTGTCGAGATCGATTTGCGCGAAATCCTTGCACATGTACTGCTTGGAGGCGTTGTTGATGAGAATATTTAGTTTTTTATACCTGAGCTTAGTATGAGATGAAGCTTCGTAGATAGACTGGTGATAACAAGAGCACGCACGTGTTCATATGCTCTTCAACAGCTTTGCGACACGTTTCGCGACTTCTCAAGTCTCCGCTGAAGAGGTGGCATGATTTGCCCTCGGCCTCAACCATCTTCTTGGTATCCTGAGCATCCTCTTCTTCTTCCGGTAGGTAGACAATGGTGACGTCGGCCCCTTCGCGAGCCATCAAGACCGCGACCGATCGGCCGATTCCGGAACTACGAGAATGTGAATTGTTTGACATCCCATGACAGGATAGGAGACATACTCGCCGCCAGTGATGAGAGCCTTCTTGTCCTTCAGTTTTCCAGAACCGACATACTCGACGAAAGTACCGCTCGACTCTAATTTGGTTGCTTCACTTGCTGGTGCCATTTTCTTCTCTAACCTGAAATTGTATCTTAGCTCTGCTGACCTTCTTGAAGGATTTCTAGAGAGGAAGCTAATTGAAGTAACGAAGAGAGAGGTTGTGAAAGGGAAATTACCCTGGCTTATTCTGGGATTGAGCTGCCTGTGGCGGCTGGAAGACGCCTTCTTTGCCAATTGCGGATGCCATTCTGACTATTAACCGTGCGATATGAAAACTATGAGAAGATATTGCTTGAATAGTGAGAAATTTATGGCTTTGGCGCTTTATATATAAGTCGGACAGCTTTCTTTGCCTTCTGTCACCCTGGCGTCATAGTCGTACTACGTAACCAGGTCCGCGAACCACATCTCCGCAATTCACCTCTCGACCTGATCATAGCGCACTAGGGAAAATGCTAAGTCGATCAAACTAAGATTTTGAATTCATTTAGCGTATTGCAGTATTACTTATCACTATCTTCAAGTTCTATTCCATGCTTATACTCGCCGCCCGGCCGGGTCAGTGCTACAGTTCAGACACCATGCTTGACTAGATAGCGCCGAGTAGAATGTAAGCCTATGCATTCAAATTACAGTATAAGGAAGCCTAGTCAATAGAAATGACCGATTCCAAGGGAGTGATTATTAGACATTTCAGCGAAAATTGATCAGCCGATCAGCCGCATGGGAAGCCGTACATGTAACCCTTCCCTTCAAGTTAGACGAATCAGCCATACTGCGCCCATCAACAAGCCTCAACACCAAGTGGGGAAATGCCATGACTGTAACACCGTCTGCAACAGAAAGCAGCACTCTTGTTTGGAAAGCCTTGTTATACACATTTGTAATTAGTCCTTTCTTCTTGAACTGGATATCGTCTGGCTTACAGTATATGTCTTCCGTCTCTAAAGCTCCATCGGCCCGCGGACGATTCTCACAAGGAGCAAGAAACAAGATACGAATCATAGATCAGATGAGTCGGTGGTCCCAGCATACCAACTCATTGTCCTTAAGTACACTTACCACACACCAACGTGTCTTGGCCAGTGCGTCTGGCTTGTGGATCATATAAAGATCTTGGATGCTTGGACTACAGTGCGGGGAGAGGATTTAGTTAGTCTAGGTAGTATACGGTGTATGCAGTACCACTTGGACCAACTTAAGCAGACCAATGATGGGTACTATATGCTGAGAATCGCAGTGTATCTGAATCAGAAGGGGTCATCAATGCAACGATCCAATTAGATTTCACGACATTCCAGCAAGCTCGTTGTATCGTTGCATGCATCCAAGACAAGGCACCTTAGTTATCTTATCAGAGAGGCTAATAGCCACTAACCCCATCTTGGCGTATGCGCGAAGTCAAAGGTACAGGAAATACGGAATTTATAGAGAAGAAAACTTCATGTGGAAAAGACCGTGAAAGGCAACCCCTCTCATGACCAGTCAGTAGCAGTACTAAGTACTACTATGTCATTGCAATTGCCGCAAGCAGCGATTGGGCATTACTCCATGGGAAGTTTAACCCCGAACCCCGCGACTGTTCCTTAGGAATTGATAAGCGGGACTGCAAAAATTTTCAGAGGGACTACGTACTATTATTAACCATCAGTCAGGAAAGAATAATTTGGTTCCTTCAATGTCACCCCCTCCTCGCTCACCGCCTGGCCTGATTTCGTTTAGCAGCCAATCACAAGGCCAAACAGGCAGCGGCAAGGCGAACCATACCCGTTGCGGCATGAATTCTGCAGGGATCGCTAGCGTGTGCGGCAGAAGCCAAAAGCCAATTTTTTTCTCCTCCGATTTTTCTTCCTTTTTCTTTCTTTCTTTTCTTTGGGAAAGGAAGACTTTCTCCATCAACAGAACGTTTCTATCGTCGATCTGTTGATTATTTTTTGTTCTTGACTCTTATCATTCTTTTTGACGAGTTACGATAGAACCGGTAGAGTCTTCACCATGCCTATCTCCAACGGTGACTCTCTTGGCCGTGCCATGCAGGCCGAGATCCAGGACCACACCAAGGCCCTGGAGGTCCTGAAAACCTACACTACCCAGGATGGTCTGGACGTTGACACCCTGCTTGACTCGGACAAGCACGGAGCGTTGACCTACAACGACTTCCTTATCTTGCCCGGATACATCGGTAAGACGAACACCTTGAGTTGCTGGTGATTCTTGTTCGTGCTCGGTTGCTTATACGCCCCATCACAGGCTTCCCTGCCTCCGATGTCACTCTGGACACTCCCGTCACCAAGCGTGTCTCTCTGAAGGTTCCCCTTCTGTCCTCTCCCATGGATACCGTTACCGAGCACAACATGGCCATCCACATGGCTCTGCTGGGTGGTCTGGGTGTTATCCACCACAACTGCGCTCCTGAGGAGCAGGCCGAGATGGTCCGCAAGGTCAAGAGATACGAGAACGGTTTCATCTCTGATCCCGTTGTCCTTTCTCCCAAGGCCACTGTCCGCGAGGCCAAGGAACTGAAGGCCAAGTGGGGCTTCGGTGGTTTCCCTGTTACTGGTAAGTTTTGACATGACTTTTCTTTTCAGTTCTTCCCATTCACAGTGATGATCATCCTCTTTTCTATTATAACTTTCGTTCCACTGGAGCAGCGAGAGCAGCACTGTAGAGAAACAGATTTTATCTGACCCTTGTGTTACTATCATGACATGTTCACTCTTCCTGGTTCGAGTCAGACTTGATTCTAACTGTATTTGTTTGAACAGAGAACGGAACCCTCCGCTCCAAGCTTGTTGGTATTGTCACTTCCCGTGACATCCAGTTCCACCACGACCTTGATGACTCCGTCACCGCCATCATGTCCACTGACCTCGTCACTGCCCCCGCTGGCACCACCCTGGCCGAGGCTAACGAGGTTCTCCGTTCCTCGAAGAAGGGCAAGCTCCCCATCGTTGATGAGAACGGCAACCTTGTCTCCCTGCTGTCCAGCAGCGACTTGATGAAGAACCTCCACTACCCCCTCGCCTCCAAGCTCCCCCAGTCCAAGCAGCTCATCGCCGCTGCTGCCATTGGTACCCGTGAGCAGGACAAGACCAGACTCAAGCTCCTTGTTGACGCTGGTCTCGACATTGTTATCCTGGACAGCAGCCAGGGTAACAGCATGTACCAGATTGAGATGATCAAGTGGATCAAGCAGAACTTCCCCGAGATCGACGTTATCGGTGGTAACGTTGTCACTCGTGAGCAAGCCGCAGCTTTGATTGCTGCTGGTGTCGATGGCCTGAGAATTGGCATGGGCAGCGGCAGTGCTTGCATCACCCAGGAGGTTATGGCTGTTGGCCGTCCCCAGGCTATTGCTGTTCGCAGCGTCACCGCTTTCGCTGCTCGCTTCGGTGTTCCTTGCATTGCTGACGGTGGTGTCCAGAACGTTGGTCACATCGTCAAGGGTCTGGCTATGGGTGCCTCCACTGTCATGATGGGAGGTCTCCTTGCCGGTACCACCGAGTCTCCTGGCGAGTACTTCATGAGCAAGGAGGGTCAGCTCGTCAAGGCCTACCGTGGTATGGGCAGTATCGCCGCCATGGAGGACAAGAAGGCTGGCGCTGGTTCCAAGGACAGCAAGGCCAGCAACGCTGGTACTGCTCGTTACTTCTCTGAGAAGGACGGCGTCCTGGTTGCTCAGGGTGTTGCTGGCTCCGTTCTCGACCGTGGTTCTGTCACCAAGTTCGTCCCCTACCTCGTTGCTGGTGTCCAGCACTCCCTGCAGGACATTGGTGTCAAGAGCCTTAAGGCTCTGCACGAGGGTGTGGACAACGGAACTGTCCGCTTCGAGATGAGAAGTGCCAGCGCCATGGCCGAGGGTAACGTTCACGGTCTCCACAGCTACGACAAGAAGCTCTACTCTTAAGTGGTAAAAGCTTAAGAGCTAAAGTTTCTTGTTTATTTCCTTATAGTTTTTTTTATATCAAGAGCCTTTCTGTTGATACGTTTTGTTACATGATGATATGTGGCTGTTACGAAAACAAAAGCTCGGGCATGGGGAACAGGAGTTCGACTTGCGGTGACGCACCGACTTGGTTAGGGTTATTCAATGCATTACGCCTTTTTCGATGATTCTATACATGATCCTAGACTTCCTACGGCAGTATCAATACCATTATATCTGTCAGTAAACTTCTGTCCAGTGTTGTAGATCCGTCGGTGGTAGATATTGTCAGTAATGATAGGCGGTCGGTTGCCGAAAACGCGGGGTCGTAGTAAGCCTTGCCGCAGAACCGCTGCAGCTCGGCTTCTGCTATGCCCCTTGTGGATTCTGTTTACTCTGGGCTCCAATAATCTTTCTCTGTCGTTGCAATCCCTCACCTATCTCATCACCACAAGGATCTGCTGACACTAATGTCTGCGCTTCTTTGGATGAACTACGATGATAGCATGCGAATTCTTACCCCGGCTGCAAGTTGCCCGAGGTAGTCGGCTTTTAGTTTCAGGCCCATCATATAGACCTACGCAACCCCCGGGACGATTCAAACCCTTCAATCATCCTCTACAGCGATGTAGCTCTTCGGCTTCCAAGCCCCAGCAGACATCTACAGACCTGAACATGGCGTCTCGAAAGACTTCTAAGGCCAAGTCTACGCCTGCCGAGCCTCGGCCCAGTTCCAGGTTCGTCATATGCCAAACTTCGCCCGGCAGTCTCATTGTCCATTATATTCCTACTATATTGAACCCCCTACTCCTACATTTTGTATCGCGTTGGGATCAGAGAACTCAGGGCTGACCTTATTCCCAGCGTAATCATCATCTCTCCGCGGAACGAGGTCCTTCTCCTTCACCGGGTCAAGACATCAACGTCTTACCCATCGGCACATGTCTTCCCAGGAGGAAACCTCTCCAGCCAGGACGGGCCATGTCCAGCAGTAGATGACATCTCCCGCCACGATGACGGACCCTGGTATCGAAACGCCGCTATTCGCGAATTGTTCGAAGAAAGTGGCATTCTCCTGGCCAAGGACGCTGACTCGGGCAAGATGCTCGCTGTACCACAGGAGCAGCGTGAAGCTGGTCGACGCGCGATCCACCAACATAAGATGACATTCGCAGAATGGTTAAAGGAACAGCATCCCGCCGCAGTACCAGATACGGAAGGACTGATAGCATTCACACGCTGGCTCACGCCCATCAGATATCCGAGACGGTATACGACCCAGATGTACCTGTACTTCTTACCCTTGCCGATGGAGATTGAGAAGCCCATTCTGGATGAGATCCCACATGAGGGTGAGAAAGAGGAGATTCAGATTCCGACGAGTGATGGCGGAGTGGAGATCTCTGAGGCCAGGTTCTTGCCTGCCTCGGAATGGATTCGCATGGCGCAGAAGGGTGAGGCCATTTTGTTTCCGCCTCAGTTCTTGCTGCTTCATTTGATGGCGGATTTCCTGGGACAGGGATCATCGGGGATGGAGTCTGTTGAGGAGTTGAAGAGGCAGCGAGAGGAATTGTTGCAGTTCATTCATTCGGGCCAGCCGCCGTGGACGAACAAGTGTATCTGTCCGAAGGCGCTGCAGATTGCGTCTGACGGCCAGACGGTGATGAAGTTGGATCATCCTGGTCCGGAATTGGAGGGTACTGACCGGAAGGGAGATACGGAGCGGGTTGTACAGCTAAAGTTCATCAAGGGTGTTCCTCGGGAGCTTGTGGTGCGGTGGAAGAAGGATGTGTTTAAGGAGAGCCGCCTATAGCAGTATATGGGTGTATTTGTCAGTAGTTGGCTTACAGAATAGTGAATATACAGCATCTAGATGCCAGTTTATACCAATCAAGTTATCACGGTAAATGAAGTCCATCGGATATCATCAACACTCTGATGGAATTTACTGATCTATGAAGGTACTGACTATGTAAAAGAACGAGACAGGGAACAGCCCAACTAAGTCTCATCGTCCGACTAAACCATCCATCATACTCCCTCTCTCGTCTATACAAAATACGGAGATACGCCCACTACCTCACCAGCCACATCCCAAGTTACTAAGAGTACCTACACCGCCTCACCAGTCCCTCCCTGCAAAGTTGGTATCACTCACCGCCCACCCAATCCAGTCAAGCAAACCCACCCAGGCAAACCTTAGTCATCAGCCCTCGACAAACAATCACATGACCCACAACCCGCGTTCGCCAGAAAGATTCAAGTGGAATTTCACACGCACCGTCCGCCGCCAGTTTAACCCGCCAGCGCAAAACCTCTCACCGTCGTCAACCTCAACCACCCCCCCAAACAACCGTCAAAATGGAGAACGAGAAGGGAGAGATCGTCGATCTGTATGTATCCATTCCTTCCAAAACCAAATAATGTTGAGTTTGTGTGTGGTGTGAGATGGAGATATGGATGCGATTCGGTGCTCGATATACGATGATATGATATGGCCTGGGAGATATATCGCGGATATGTGCTATGGCGGGGAACGTTATTGTCGAATCGACGAGGACATGGTTTTTAAATCTGGATCTACGATATGGAAGAGACGGAATTGAAGAAATATACGGAGAAAGGACAGGAGAAGGAAAGAGGAGGAATACCGAACACCGATCGCATCGCATATCTCTATCATCATCATCATCCAACGTCTCAACACATGCGCAATCGCCAAAAGGACAAGCCAAGGCAGATGCTAATATTATATTTAACAGCTACGTCCCCCGCAAGTGCAGCGCCACCAACCGCATCATCAAGGCCAACGACCACGCCTCCGTCCAGATCTCCATCGCCAAGGTTGACGAGAACGGCCGCTACACCGGTGAGAACCACACCTACGCTCTGTGCGGCTTCATCCGTGCCCGTGGTGAGAGCGATGACTCCCTGAACCGCCTTGCCCAGCGTGACGGCTACGTCCGCAACGTCTGGACCGCTGCCCGCCAGCGCTAAGCACTTTTCCTTTTTGAGAGAGACGTGCGGTGTTGGGATGAATTTGGAAGTGGGTGGTTATTGATGATGGTACGTTTTACGCCAATTTTACCCATGTCTTTACATGGCATATATGATGATTATAAAAAGAGCGCAATGCTAATGATTGTGGTGGCACAGGATGAAGATATTTAACTATATCTCCACAAAAAGGGAATCCTTTCACACAATGAAATGAAAAAACTTTTCCAATTTAACTTTTCTATCAACAATTCAATTTCCATCCTGCTTTCATTTTTATCTCTCTTGTGTAGGGTGGAGCATATCCCCCTCTACATGCCCTCTTCATCTCTCTCGTCCGGGGTGCCCTTTTTCTTTTTTTATCTTTCGTCTGGTACGGAATACTGTAGCAAGCATACTTAGATATCATTTCCACAATCGGCACATCAAGGCTTCCTCACTCCCCCTAAACCTCGGAGAAGAAGAGAGGAAGGAAACCGTCATCTGGATTCCTCTTCCTTTTTTTCTTCAGGGTCAGGGACCTTCCATGAGTCAGGAGGTAGAAAAGTAAACGCACATCCACCGCCGAATATTACGCTACCGCCTACTGAAGAGCCACTTTGCTGAGACGTGCATCGGGGCACAGATACGGGTGGGACATACATATCCATATCCTTTACTTGAATATTCTATATTAGTGGAAAGAATATGAAGTTCTTTTTTCAAATTGAATGCTTTTCATTCTACTCGTAACCATGTTCCTTCGTTTCGTAGTTCTTCTCATTTTTTTTTGGAAGTGTTCGGTTTATATCACGTAGATCTATGTGGGAGTCATGATATCATTAGGTAGTCTCAACAACATGAAATAAAAAAAGTTTCTGCCCAAGTTTTCCATTTCTAGCCTTCTAAATCTAGTCCTTCTCAAGTCTGACGGCAGGGTTGGACTCGATGAAGCCGAGATCGACCTTATGGCCCAGGAGTTCTCGGATGTTGCTGACGCCGTATCTGTTACATTATTAATAACCTAGGTCATTGTCGTTCATGACGGGGTTTACACTTACTTGATCATGGTAGGTCTTTCCAGACTCAATCCCCATCCGTAGACCTGCATACCCTTGGGGATACCCATGGGCTCTAACATCTCCGGACGGAACATACCGCTGTTTCCGATCTCCACCCACTTACCAAGGCCAGCGTGGTAACCGAAAATCTCCATACTGGGCTCGGTGTAGGGGTTGTAGGCCGGCTTGAAGCGGAGCTGGTGGATGCCCATCTTGGCGAAGAAGACCTCCATGAAGCCAATCAGACCACCAAGGGTGAGACCAAAGTCGGCAATGACACCCTCAATCTGGTGGAATTCGGCCAAGTGGGTGGCATCGACAGCCTCGTTACGGAACACCCGGTCGATACTGAAGTATCTCGCCGGACGGGGGTTGGCCGCCAGCTTGTGCAGAACATATGTCGAAACCGAGGTGGTGTGTGTGCGGAGAACCAGCCGCAGCGCCTCGTCGGCATCCCAGGGGTAGCGGTAACCAATGGATCCGTACTTGCCATTCTCGTGCACCTGGCGGACGTCCTCCCAGTACTGCTTGTAGTCGAGGGGCTTCTCCTGGGTGGCGTTCGAGGCCGGATGGACGGACTTGGGACGGTGAGGGTCGTTCTCGGGGTCCTCGCGAGGCGGGTCGGCCTTAACCGGATCGGCGATGTAGAAGGTATCTTGAAGGTCACGGGCGGGGTGTTGCTGGGGGACGAAGAGGGCGTCGAAGTTCCAGAAGCCCGTCTCGACGAAACGGTTGGTAGGCATCTCCTCGAAACCCATCTCAAAGAAGATGTTGCGGAATTCCTGGCGCACCTTGTTCAGGGGGTGGAAAGCACCAGCGGGCGTGGGGGCACCCTTAGCCTTGAAGTTGTAGGGCTTCAGCTGGGCCGTCTTCCAGGAGCCGTTCATGAGCATCTCCGCGGTCAGGTCGGTCTCCTCCTTGACGAATTCGCGCGCGAACTTGGGGCCCTTGGAGATCTTGAAGGAAATGACCTTCTGCAGGGCGACCAGCTTGCGCCGCTTCAAATCTGTGAGGGCCTTCTGGTCATTCAAAGTCTGAGTGTTCTTGACCGTCAGCAACAACTCGCGGGTCTCGTCCACGATGGTGTCGGTCGTCGCCCGCAGAAGATCCTTGTCCTTCTTGATCCAGCCCTTCTTGAAAGCATTGCCCTGACCGATCTTGGCGTTGTCCTTTCCAACGACTCCGGGCAAGTCGCCGATCTTCAATCCGTCCATAGCAGCCAACACGGCCTGGAACACCTTGGCTTCGTGACTGCCATTCGTGGCGATTTCTTCACCTTCGGGGGTCAAGGCAGCAACCTCTTTGTCGAAGGTCTCATACTCGACCATCTGTCGGGAGGCTAGACGGTCGAGGGCGGCCTTGACATTTAGTGAGGGGGTGGAGGGGAAGGCTTCGCTGGAGAGGATGGAGGCGTCGGACGCGGACAGGGCGTCCAGGATGGGGCTCGTCATATCGGTCGCCATGATTGCGAGTCGTGAACCCCGAGGCACGGATCAAAGGGGCGTGAAAGGGTGCTGAGAAGACCGACTGTGCGATTGGGGACTTCAATCAGATACTTGCCCACTTTCCGAAATTGTGACTCTTTCGGGCACCTCGTCGATTACGGCCGGCGCCAAAGACCAGCTATGCCGTCCCGTGACCGGCCGGTGATTTTTACCCCGCCATCCGTTTGGCTCCTTTTCTCTTACTGATAGTTTTAGTTGGAGTATAAACTAAAAGACTAAATATCGACATGTGTCGTGACTCTTCAGATCGATTCCTCCGCAGTATGTATGCATGCAGCTGTGTATGTATCCTGGATGATCTCAAAATGAGGAGTCACCAGTATATGTCTATTGTGCCAATGCAATACCTCATGGTCTTTGCTGCTTAATTCCTGGCCACACACACCCCGGGGACCGGTTCTGCAGCTGAGCAAAAGATGTTCGCATGATCGTGCTTGAAGATCAAGCGATCAGATCAACTGCAACCACTGATGTGGTAGTGTCGCTAGTAACACTCGGTTGCCTCCCGATGTGCATTGAGAGGAGGGGGAATAATAGTAAGAAGTGCGTGACAGAAACAGGAAAATGCAGCAGTCCGTGCAATGTAAATATAGCACGGGAGGACTTCCTGATACCGCTGGTAGTGGTACTATCTCAGATCAAAGGCCGAAACCTGAAGAATATATACTAGTACTACTTACCAGCGGCTTATTCATCTGCTACGATACTCACGCTGGATATTAGGGCGAGCAATGCATTTACTTACTCTGGATTATTACTCCCAACCATGCCAATGATTACGGATGGTTTCATACGTGCACCCTGCCCAAGTAGTTGTATAGTGGCTATGCCTCTGCTGTTCGACGAGCTGCAGCCTGCCACAATTTGAGAAAGCAGCAAGTTTGGAGGCTATCTCATGCAGCCACAATATCCAGGATGGAGGAGTGTACTCCGCATCGACTATAACTCACCATGAAACACGAGCAAGAGCAAGGTTTAGAGATATCTACCTGGCTGACGGAAATTGCATCAGCGCTAGTGACCTTTTTCGTCTCCCGCGAGTCCCCAAGCGCAACGGCTCCGACCATAATCCGGGGACTCCGTAGCTGGGTGACCTGAACGAAGGTTTGTCTAATCCATGCAGCTTCGTTGCCATCGGTCGTGGTTGTTGGCAGATGGGTTAGATACCACGCCTTTTTAGTCCGATAGCCTTGACCATTTTAGCTCACCTAACAGTTAGGCGAGGCTTAAGGCGAGTTAGTCGCCCATTTGATTGCAAGTAATTGGTGGCCACGACTATTCCACGTACTCATTCAGCAGCACACCGATGTCACCTGGTCATGACCGGCCCGCGTTTCTGTGAAATCTTGCTTTGGAATGAAAACGGTTTCTGAGCGGGATCTCGAACAGTCGGTTTTTCCATGAAGTCATTCCTCAGAGCAAGCTTCAGCGATTTGGTACTTTGATGGTCCAGACGTGGCCCGAGACCGCCAATAGGTAGACCAAACTCTCAAGGATGTATGTACTAAGTACTATGTAAGCATGATAGGCCGCAACCCACCCCAGTCACCTGGTGAAGGAACTGCTAGCAACCCCCATGATGGATCAAGGTCTGATACATCTCGCATGATGCTGCTGGACAAGAACAGCAGCAGCCACTCGATGAGTAGAAATGACGATACATACATACAGGTTATCTGTATGTATGTATCGGGGATCCTTACAGTAACAACCTTGAACCTCGCATGAAAGTCCCAGACGGGCCTAGCTCGTGGGGCTAAAGAAGGCCCTCTAAATTTTGCTGGGTCTGATTGGCCATTCCGTGGAACAGATGGGTCTCGCACGCGACCGTTGGGTCTGGACTGGGCGCCGTCGACGCCTCGGGGATCTTGTCGATACACATTCCCCGTATGAAGATTACCTCACCCTTTCATTCTCGGGCCATTCTTCTTGGAATCTCCCTGGCACTGCCCGCCACAATGTGTATTCTCCCATACTTGGACCTCTCTTTCTTCGCTTTCACCCTTCTCTCTCCTCTTTTACCCCCCCACCATGACGCTGAGGACCGACGCCTCCGGTTCGGAGCGAAAGCCCGACTCTGGTCTCAAACCCGGATGGGAAATCTAAAATTCAGAGTTGACCGATGAACCTTGGTCTTGGGACCTTGCTACTTAGCATACTAGCATTTTAGGGGATCCGTAAGGTATCCGGCGACCCGGGAATTTTCCAGACTGAACTTATCCGATGAACGCGAGGGCTGATTCATGCAGTCAAATAGGCAGCAGCTCGGTAGTTAAAACCCAAATCCACAAAGGATCTTCACGCAAGGTCGACTATCCGGTTAGACAGTAGGACGGAATACGGAGTACCACTATTAACTTGCCTATACCGTGTGCCCTCGTTGTTCCTGAATAGACTTGGGTTGGTTGATCTACTCCCTGATCATCCCCGATCAACGGTTAACGAGATTGATGGACCACTTCCCGTGGTATGGAAAGCGGCAGGTTTGTTTCCTGTTCCTGCACCTCCTTGTTCAGTAGTGTTCAGACCAGGGGGGGAGTGTGGAATTTTTGCTCGCCCTGTCAGCCTGTCATGGCTCTCCCGCGGGCTTTTCCCCTTCCCAAATCCAGCAGCCATGAAATTGTCGGGCGTGTGATAGGTAATCTTAACCGGGGCCGACTCAAGCCAGCTAACTTGCTGGAGCCACGGAAAATCGATCGCCACTAGTCTTGGAGCCGATCAGCTGCGTTCCAATCATGACACGCTGAGTATGGAGCATAGCGAAGAGGTCAACCATCAACACGCGCATATGGCAGACTGACCGTAAAATTGGCGTATTTGGGCTGTCTCTTTCGATAACTTTCAGCAAGGTTGTGTATGAGTGTGGCTTTGCTTTTCTGGCGGAGCTAAATTTCTTTTATCTTCCCATTCAAGAACTATCGACTAGCGTTGATTGCCCCGACTTTTGGACCTTTGATGAAGAGAAAAGCGCAGCAAAAGTACAGCCGTACCTGCCTGACTACTTCGAGCCAAAAGCAGGGATGCCCGTGCGTCACAAGGCACCAAGCCTGCAGAGGGTTGTGGAATTTGTGGAGGTAGAACACAGAGTCGACGGTTTCTTTCCCGGAGGTTTCTTATGCCCACGCACCCACGTTTCAAAGGCGCACACACACACACCCAGGGCACACAGGATATTGAGGTGAGACACCCAAGGGACCACTTGCTATAATTATTCTCTTGAGACATGGTAGTCACTTTAGTGATTTCCTTTCTTGGTGATAGTGGCAGTTCGACAGGTTAATAAAAAAGCAAAGAACAAGAAAAAAAACCGTAGCCAAAATATCCACCTCGAACAAGCGCCTGTTGAATTTCGAGACCGGATCCAAAGAGTCCTATCATATCTCGGTGCGTACCTGCTAGCGCTTCTGTAGTGAGAAAAAGAGAGATGAGACCCAAGGTCGCACGCACACACAGGCGAATAATGCAGGAAGGAAAACAAACAAAAAGAAAGAAAAAAAAAAGTAAGCAAGAATCTGGAATTCCGTGACAGATAGAGGAAAAGATAGATAGAGCCGATCATCGATCACCGACCAGATAGATCCTTAATATTTTTCTTTTCTTTTCCTGACTTAACTTGCCGTATACATACAGTAGGAATTCTGCGGGGAAATAAACACCACACATCAAACGCGGCAGACAAAACGGACAGACAGAAAGACAGACAAGACAGGACGTGGCGGAATAGACGGCACCGAGGGACGGTTTCGGAGGGGAACCCAGGCACGCCTCGCTGAGAAGGCCGCTAAACTCTACCCAACTAGTGGTCCCTGGTGCCTGCCTGACCGGGTTAAGATCTAGTATGGTGTGTCTACCTATGAGTTTAGTTCGTTAGGAACCATGTATTTACCCAAGCAGGCAAAGTTCCGGTTGTGTTCAATAATGATGTTTCTGAAAAAGGTTCCTCAGGTATCTATCTAGTACTGGGCTGGATTTGCTGCCAGCTTTACCAGGCCAGTCACTTAAGTAAAGTAGATACTTTCCCGACTGAGCGATTCGCCATCGGCTTCTGCTTGGGAGTCGCCGCCTTAGGGCGATGATTCTTCCTCTTGTGTGGGTTATTTAATTTTATTATATGTTGTTATTTTCTTTTTGACTAGTACCTTTTATATATATAATCATTACTATTTCTTTTTTCTTATTAAACGTATTGAATAAAAGCCAACAATTCTTACTACTACTTCTGTAAAAGAAATCAATCGGAAGTCAAAAGAGTATATCAATTTGAAATCTAATTGCTGGGGGTGGGAAGACAAGAATTAGCGACAGTGGGAAATAAGAACTACTGAATGGCCCAAAAGGTTTTAAAAATAAGAGTAAAATCGAAAAAAAGACCCAAAGGAAAGGCAGGAAAAGGGAAGAGAGAGCCACCGATAGCAGAGGTTTAACTAGTGTACCTTGAAGTGTAAGTAGCAGCTACCAGCTCTCCAAGTAGCGACCAGCAGCCAGCCAGAAGGCCACAAACCGACTCTTGACTTTAACCAACAAAACCAGACCCAAACCAAAGCGAAGCCAAACCAAACCTATCCGACCATTCATTCAATCCTATTCCCTATTCTCCATCCATCCATCCATCCATTTCATCCCATCCCATCAAATCAGTCCAACCCCTCTCCTCCCCCCATCTCGTTGCTGCTGCTGTGCTCTCTTTCCCATCTCCTCCCGTCCACTGGAAGTTCGTTTTGTGCTTCATGCGAACATAATTATCCTCCCTTATCCTTAACACCCATTATTATTATTATTATTTTATTATTTTTTTTTGCTCTATTACCCTGGTTGTTATTATTTGCTGCAGTTTAGACTTTCCTGGCTTTTCGCCTCTTTTCCCACCTCTCTTTCTCCCTCTCCCCCCCCTTCTTCCTCAGCAGCAGAGAGAGAAGAAGCATCGACACAAACAACCAAATCCTGCTTGCTTCTTCATTTTCCCTTTCCTCACTTTCTCATCTTCCTCTCACTCACTCTCACTCTCACTCTTTTTCACACTCACGCCCTCCCTTCGCCTTCTCGCTGACTGATCGAATCCCTCCCTCCGCTCCAGTCCAACCCGAACTTTGCCCCCTTTCGGTGTCTCTTTCGTGTGCCCATCAACTCCCCTTCTCTCTCACTCTCTCATTCTCTCTCTCCTCCCCGCCCGACCTTTCAGCTGCTCACGCTCTCTTGCTTCTTTGTCTGCAACTGTCCCCGTCCGCTTGAATCTTATCTGTCCGTCTGAGTTTCTTGGTCCTGTTCCCAAAGCCTTTCCCGACCACCAACAACCACAACTACTCCCCCCCCCCCCCCCCCCCCCCCCCCCCCCCCCCCCCCCCCCCCCCCCCCCCCCCCCCCCCCCCCCCCCCCCCCCCCCCCCTTGGCCACCACAAACCCACCGATCTTGAACCTCGTCGACCTCTCGCCCTCTCCACAAGACACCCCATGTCGTCCTAGCAGTGTCGCCCGATCATTCGTGTGTCAGTAACACGGCTTCCCGTCAGGTAAGCTAAATCACAACCTGCCGTTGACTACCATTCTTGTGCTTTCCCACTTTACTTCCGTTTTCCCTCCCTACTCTCCTCTCCTCTCCTCTCTCCCCCCCATTCCCATCCGTCCATTTCGATTTTCATCGCCTTGCCCTTCTTCCTCCCCTGCGGTCCTTTTCCCTCCTCTTTCTTCCCTCGCTCCCCGCTCAGCGTTCGACTCTTCCCGAGCCTCTCTCTCTTTTTCTTTTTCTTTTTCTTTTTCTTTTTTTTTTTTTTAATTCACTTTCTTTCTTTCTCTCTATCCTCCATCCAATCATTGCACACCATCTACATTTTTTTCCCTCTTCTTCCTTTTCTCATTCCCATTTATCTTCCATTGATTGCTTTCCCCTCATTCCCCTTCTGCGCCCTTTTTTCTTTTGGCTCCGATTCTCGATAATTTTATTTTCTCATTTGGATCTTTCCAAAAATCTCTTGGATTTTTCCTTGGGGTTCACCTTTTTCTCTTCCCTTTCATTCCCCCCCCCCTCTTTTGAGGTGTCTCCAAATCCCAATATTTTCGGAGTCGACTCCCGTCACCTCTCGATAAACTTTCGCCCTTCCTCCTGTCTCCCCTCCCCTCCCATCTCCGTCTTATGTCCCTGATCCTACGCGCTTCCTAAATCCGATATTCCTTTTTTTGAATTGCCATCATCTTTTCCCTTACCTCTTATCACCTTGAATATTTCTCACATTCGGGGTGGCAACTCTTAGACGCATCGGGGATCGAACAGAAATTTCTTCACGACCTGCATATGTACTTATGTCCGTTTTTAACTGAGACGTCCTAGGGCACAATGGCTGGCGCGGACGAAACGCTCGCGGCCGCTGCTGCCATTTTGAGAGGTCTTGCGAAAGAAACTCCTTCCTCCAGCGCTCCTCCCTTCGACTTCGAATTCTCCCATCCTCCCGCCAATGGCTACGACACAAAACTCGCAAAATTACCCGGGGAAACGAGTTCAGCAAAGGCGGCTTTTGAACAGGAGTTGGAAGCTTTGGTCCGACGAGTCCGTCACCTGGAATTCCAAAATGTCAGTCACAACCAGTCAACCCCCAAATCCTCCCAGTCTTCTCTCACTCCCGGCGAGAAGGACGCTGATTTCCTCTGGTCCTTTGGTCTCTCTCGTGTTTCGTCCCGTGACGGTTCTGACTCTTGCCTCTCACAGCATCAAAAGACAACACAACAACAACAACACCCCCATGGATCCAGACGATCGGCCATCGAACCGGAAGACCACGAAGTGGAGGAAGACATCGACGATGAGGAGAGTGATGAAGATGAGGAACTGAATTCAAGGACACGTTTGGTACGCGAGGAGGACATCAGCTACCTACGGAATCATGTCCAAAAACAAGCGGAGGAAATAAGTTTCCAGAAGGATATCATTGCTCAGGTCCGTGACGAATTACAACAACAGGAGGAGCAAACACGACGGGCTTTGACCAAGGTCGAAAACGAAGATGTGGTCTTGCTGGAGCGGGAGCTACGCAAGCACCAGCAGGCCAACGAAGCGTTCCAAAAGGCACTACGGGAAATCGGCGGCATCATTACCCAGGTCGCAAACGGTGATCTGTCCATGAAGGTGCAGATCCACCCGTTGGAGATGGACCCCGAAATCGCCACTTTCAAGCGTACGATCAACACCATGATGGACCAACTACAAGTCTTCGGTAGCGAGGTGTCGCGAGTCGCACGAGAGGTCGGAACAGAGGGCATACTCGGTGGTCAGGCTCAGATCACTGGGGTGCATGGTATCTGGAAGGAGTTGACGGAGAACGTCAACATAATGGCCAAGAATCTCACCGATCAGGTCCGTGAAATCGCTGCAGTCACGACAGCGGTCGCCCACGGTGACCTGAGCCAGAAGATTGAAAGTCGGGCCCAGGGTGAAATCTTGGAACTGCAACAGACTATCAACACCATGGTTGACCAACTAAGAACATTTGCAACGGAAGTCACCCGCGTCGCGCGTGATGTCGGTACGGAAGGTGTGCTTGGTGGACAGGCCCAAATTGAGGGGGTGCAAGGCATGTGGAACGAACTCACGGTGAATGTCAACGCCATGGCGAACAATCTTACGACGCAAGTGCGTGATATCGCCACGGTTACCAAGGCTGTGGCGAAGGGTGACTTGACGCAGAAGGTTCAGGCGAACTGCAAGGGAGAGATCGCAGAGTTGAAGAATATCATCAATTCAATGGTTGACCAACTACGGCAGTTTGCACAAGAAGTCACCAAGATCGCCAAGGAGGTCGGTACGGATGGTGTCCTTGGTGGTCAAGCCACCGTCAACGATGTGGAGGGCACATGGAAGGATCTGACCGAAAACGTCAACCGCATGGCCAACAATTTGACCACCCAGGTCAGGGAGATCGCCGACGTGACCACCGCCGTCGCCAAGGGTGATTTGACAAAGAAGGTGACGGCTAATGTTCAAGGTGAAATACTGGACTTGAAGAGCACGATCAACGGCATGGTGGACCGGCTAAATACCTTTGCCTTTGAAGTCAGCAAGGTCGCGCGTGAAGTCGGCACGGATGGTACACTGGGTGGTCAAGCCAAGGTTGATAATGTGGAAGGAAAATGGAAGGATCTAACCGACAATGTGAACACCATGGCCCAGAATCTGACGTCCCAGGTGCGGAGTATATCAGACGTTACGCAAGCAATTGCAAAGGGTGACCTTAGCAAGAAGATCGAGGTCCATGCACAAGGAGAGATACTCACCCTGAAGGTCACCATCAACCACATGGTTGACCGACTGGCCAAATTCGCGACTGAACTGAAGAAGGTGGCGCGCGATGTCGGGGTGGATGGCAAGATGGGTGGTCAGGCTAACGTCGAAGGGATCGCTGGAACATGGAAGGAAATCACGGAGGACGTGAATACGATGGCCGAGAACCTGACGTCTCAGGTGCGCGCATTCGGTGAGATTACGGATGCCGCCACGGACGGTGATTTCACCAAGCTCATCACGGTCAACGCATCCGGCGAAATGGATGAGTTGAAGCGGAAGATCAACAAGATGGTTTCCAACCTCCGAGACAGTATCCAACGTAACACGGCCGCCAGGGAAGCTGCAGAATTGGCGAACCGCACCAAATCCGAGTTCCTCGCAAACATGAGTCACGAGATCCGGACGCCCATGAACGGTATCATTGGTATGACGCAGTTGACCTTGGACACGGATGATCTCAAGCCCTATACCCGAGAGATGTTGAATGTCGTGCACAACCTGGCCAACAGCTTGCTCACCATCATTGATGACATACTCGATATCTCCAAGATCGAAGCGAACCGTATGGTGATTGAGAGCATCCCGTTCACCGTGAGGGGAACCGTCTTCAACGCCCTGAAGACGTTAGCCGTCAAGGCCAACGAGAAGTTCCTGAGTTTGACGTACCAGGTGGACAACACCGTTCCTGACTATGTCATCGGTGATCCCTTCCGTCTGCGGCAGATTATCCTTAACCTTGTCGGCAATGCCATCAAGTTCACCGAGCATGGCGAAGTCAAACTTACTATCTGCAAATCCGACCGAGAGCAGTGCGCAGCAGACGAATATGCGTTTGAATTCTCCGTCTCCGATACAGGTATTGGTATTGAGGAAGACAAGCTAGATCTCATCTTCGACACCTTCCAGCAGGCGGACGGATCGACTACGCGGAGGTTTGGTGGAACTGGTCTTGGTCTGTCCATTTCCAAGCGCCTCGTGAACCTGATGGGTGGTGATGTCTGGGTCACTTCGGAATACGGCCATGGCAGTACCTTCCACTTCACTTGCGTTGTTAAACTGGCGGACCAGTCTTTGAGCGTCATCGCCTCGCAGCTGTTGCCGTACAAGAACCACCGTGTCCTCTTCATCGACAAGGGCGAGAATGGTGGCCAGGCCGAGAATGTGATGAAGATGCTCAAGCAAATCGACCTGGAACCGTTAGTGGTGCGGAACGAGGATCATGTCCCGCCGCCTGAGATTCAGGACCCGTCGGGCAAGGAGTCCGGCCATGCCTATGATGTGATAATCGTGGACTCGGTGGCCACTGCTCGGCTGCTGCGGACGTTCGATGACTTCAAGTACGTTCCTATTGTCTTGGTGTGCCCGCTGGTCTGCGTCAGCTTGAAGTCTGCCCTTGACCTCGGTATCAGCTCCTATATGACCACGCCATGCCAGCCAATTGATCTCGGTAATGGTATGCTGCCTGCTCTTGAGGGACGGTCTACACCCATCACCACGGACCACTCCCGGTCGTTCGACATCCTTCTGGCGGAGGATAACGACGTCAATCAGAAGTTGGCTGTGAAGATACTTGAGAAACACAACCACAACGTTTCCGTCGTCAGTAACGGTCTCGAAGCCGTAGAAGCCGTCAAGCAACGGCGCTACGATGTCATTCTGATGGATGTTCAGATGCCAGTCATGGGTGGTTTCGAAGCCACAGGCAAGATCCGCGAGTATGAGAGGGAAAGTGGTCTCAGCCGGACACCGATCATCGCGCTAACTGCACACGCCATGCTGGGCGATCGAGAGAAGTGTATTCAAGCCCAGATGGATGAGTACTTGTCGAAACCCCTGAAGCAGAACCAGATGATGCAGACCATTCTCAAATGTGCTACATTAGGTGGTTCTCTTTTGGAGAAGAGCAAGGAGTCGCGAATCTCAAGTAGTGGTGAAATGCACCCGGTCCATCACAGTGGGCCTGATGGCAAGAGTCAACAGCGTCCGGGGTTGGAACCTCGATCCGTCACCGCAACCAGCACTATTAACCGTGGTGGTGGCCTTGCAAGCCCAAACGTTGACCGAGCGGATGAGCTTGCCGTCGAAAGGGTGAGTTTTACACCTGCACAATTGCGGAAAGAATCTTTGTCATACTAACGGGTTCTGCCAGGCACTGCTGCGGTCCAACAGCTCGTGAGACGCTCTCAAGATATCCTTTCGCTTGTTTTCCTTTCATCTTTCCGAATGGCTTCGATGCAAACCTTATACCCTATCTCTTTATGCGCCTGTAAGAAATGTTCTTTGGCCTGGCGACCTCTTCTTGGTACCCCATCTCGTTTTATCTCTCTCTCTCTCTCTCTCTGTTTCCCTGTCAGGGAAACACACATCTTATGTCCCACCGCATACGCCTTCCGCTTTCGCTTCGTTTTCCCAGCTTCTCGGTCGATTTTCCTGCTTTTGCATACGTTTGTCGCTGGTAACATTGTCGACAGCCGAGCCATGGCATTTTCTATTTTCCTCTTTCTCTTCTTCCCTTTCTCATCTGCCTATACTATAGTGTGTTTTGATTTCGGTTGTTACTGTTTATGCCAGTAAACCTCTGGTGTAAGGTGTTTGGCGCAAGGAACCACAGGCGGGGTTTCTCCATATAAACCTGCGGCATGGAATGAAGACAAATACGGGCGAGTCAAGCAATGGTCAAGGGAGCCAGCATCCTTCTACTTTTGCTTGCGGAAATACTCTTGCATATGTTCCAGTTATTTTGCCCGGCAGCTATTCTTTTCTCTTCTTCTCATCTAAACTCGTTCCCCCTCTTCTAACGCATGCTTGTTGCGACCCGAGTCATCTTCTCCTTCCTATTTGTATTGTATTTAATCTTTTCACACTAGCAGATGAGCCCCTTGGTCGGGGATCAGGAAGACCTGAATCAGCCATAACTTTTCCTTTTCTTCTTCTTACTGCTTTCATTTTTACACACATTCGGATATTCGACTGTACGCAAGACTGTCGACGTATGACTGGCACTATTGTTGGAACACATCTCCCGTTATGGTAAGGATATTGGTCTAAGGAAGTCATATATTCTCATGGTATTTGTTAGAGCAAAAGTAAATAGGTAGCCAAGTAGGTAGAATCAGGCGCAATCTGAATCAATCTTCATCTATCTCAAGCAAGCACCTACGTATTCCCTTCCCGCACAACATACTTAGGCCGAAAGAGAAGGGGAGAATGAATGAATAGAAATAGAGAAAACAAAGCACAAGAATTAAGAAAAAGAAGAACAACACACACACACACACACACTGAGAGAGAGAGAGAGAGAGAGAGAGAGAGAGAGAGAGAGAGAGAGAGAGAGAGAGAGAGAGAGAGAGAGAGAGAGTAATCCCGATCAACCTAACACGAGATAATCCAAGGTCGACCTTCCTACTACTACCTATACCTATCGAAAGAAAGAAAGAAAGAAGTCAAATCCTCCAATCAAGAAAAGGAACTAGACTAGACTACCCAGCCAGCTATCTATCTACTTTATATAATGGAAGATTTAGATATATTGTCCAATCAAGCAGCAAAACACATTTTGAATTTATCTTAATTTCCAAACTTCAAGGTCAACTAAACAAGCAAATACTTTCACTCCCAAACCTAAACCTAAACCTAACTTCCCCAAGCCAACAACATCAACATCCCTTTAATATTATGAGTTTGTATTCCGCTCAACGACCACCAGTAGGCTTAGGCTTCAGAGGCGGAACCTCAATAACCCCCGTCGCGTTTGCAGCGAATCCGCGCTTGATCTTGAGCTTCTTTGTTGTTGTTGTGGGTGTGGCTTCAGGCTTGGATTGGGTGGTAGATGTGGCAATAGAGGTAGAAGTGATGGTTGGATCCTGAGAGGACTTGGTCGTGGTGGTAGTACTGCTGCTGGTGGTGGACTTGTCTGAAGGTGAAGACGACGGAGAAGGCAATGTGATGAATGTGGATGATGGATCAATGGCCGTCTTGGATGCAGCGTCAGTAGTAGTAGTTCCATCACTAGGTCCCTTTGAAGAAGAGCTCTCAGTTGGAGTTGGAAGCAGGATGGCAGGAGTAGTAGTCGTAGCAGTAGCAGACGGGTCCGCATCGTCAGTCTTCTGCGAGGTTGTCGAAGTAGCAGTAGGGACTGAAGTCATGGTTGTCTTGGTAGCACTGGAAACAGAGGAGGTGGTTTGAATGGGCTTCCGAATGAATGAGGGGCTATTCCCATTGTCATCATCATCGTCGTCGTCGTCATCATCGTCATCGTCGTCGTCGTCAGCACAGCCAGACACCGCAGGACCAGTGGAAGAAGGAGAGGGCACGCAGGTAGGCAGGGTTCTGATATTGCTGGACTTGATGACAGAGACACTGGAGCTACTAGGGATTGCATCTGTGGCGCGAGCCTCTAGGCCCTTGGCGGGGCCGATGGTTGCGGTGACACCGGCGCAGGGAAGCGAGATGGTGATGGTCACGGTGGCAGTGATGCCGGGGATGCTGGCGGCGCTGATGTCCCCGGGCTGGCCGGGGGCTGCGGTGGGAGCGGGCACACTGGCTGGGGCGTTGGCGTTGTCGACGGGGTCGATGGGGGCGGAGAGGGCGGCGGAGGCGAGGGCCAGGGCTAGGATGGAGGTGCGGAGGTACATGATGGATTGGATGTTTTGTTTTGCTTCTCTTTCTAGGATGGTTTATGGGTTGGTTTAAGTATAGAAAAGAGAGAGGAGAGATAGAGAAGGGTATTTGAGGAAGAGGATGCACGATTGGTCTGGGTTGAATTGTTGCAGCGAAGGAGAGAAGAGGGTTTATATAGTCATGTGAAAGGTAACGGCATGATGCTTGATAGATGTCATGGGGGTCTAGACGATGTTGTGGCTATCATGGTGACGCTGCACACCAGAGATTTAGGGTCTATGGTCACCTCACAATTGGTCTTGGTGGTTGAACTTCCCGTGTATAGGAGGTTCTAGTCGGCTTATTTTCTGGGCTTGATGGTCATACGTTACTCAATTTAATGGGTCAATTGAGAGATTTTGTAAGGATTAGACATTGATGTGCGGCAGATAGCCACAGGTCAGGCTTAAGCTAAGAGTTTTGACGGTACCATGTTCAGACCGCTCTAGATTCCATGTCTTGACATGTCATGGGGGTCGTTAGATTCGTGAGTCTATTAGACAATAGTGGGTAAGTTTTGTTGTTTCTTTCATCAGTAGCGGCAGGTAAATTGCTCATTTTGTCGCATAAATAGTCATGGATGCCCGAATCGGATGCTATTCCCTCAGTATATCGCTAGCGGGTGGCGCCAGCCAACGTGAATCACCTTGACCAACGTGACGCAGACGAGGCCGAGAGCGTAGCAGCAAGTCGTGAAAGTAATCAAGCCCCAATACTCGCCATTGCATCGAGACAGTATCTCTCCCGCAATTGGAATGCCCGTCAGCGTGCTGTAGAAAATGGTTAGCTCATACTTGTAGAACCCTGACAGCTACATGGCAACCTACCCGAAACTCACAATCGTGTACGCAGTAGCATAGTACCTGCCGTAATTCTCGATCTTGCACAGCTGCGAAATGCAAACAGGAGTCAGACTGATGTTGCTGCCGCTTGCAAAACCAAAAATAACGCAGTACACAACCATGACAGGTACACTGTTGCCGGCCGGAAGCCACAGACATGCGTTGCAGATGAGGCATAAAGCAACCGTGACGATGAGCGTATTGAACCGTCCCAGATAATCCGCCACAAACCCAGGGATTCCTCTACCGAAGAAGGAACCCGCATTGAGGATCGCCAGGATCTGGTACGAGAACTGGGAGGAAACGCCATGAGCCAAGGCGTAAGAAGAGATGTAACTGATCGGAATGAAAAGCCCCCATTCGATGAAAAAGACGCCAGCAGTGGTAAGAGCGAATTTTGGTTCCCGGAAGATACGAAAATCAGGCATCATGTTCTCCTTTACAGCGGGCTTTTTAGGCAACCGGGACTTGATCAACAAACATGCAACGGCCACTGAGATGAGGCAAAGAAGCGCAACTACCCGGGTTGCCCATGCAAAACCTATCTTGGGGAACAATGCCTCCAAGGTAAGCGGGAAGACAACACCTCCTACGGAGCCACCTGTGGCAGCAATGCCAGTTGCAACGCCACGTTTCTCATTGAAGAAGTGGCCAATCGCGGCTATTGCGGGGGTGAAGATTAACGAGGCTCCGACTCCTCCAGCGATACCGATGACCAGCATGAAGTGCCAATATTGAGTGCAGAAACCCAAAGCTACCATCATGACGATGACCAGCACAGCACCCGAAAACACCAAGAATCGTGGACCTTTGGCGTCGAAGACTGGACCTATCTGTACACCGCAGAAAAAGGTCAAGAACGCGTACATGCCAAAAATCCAGCCTGTAGTTCCGGAGCTGTAGTCTTTGAGCTGGTGATCCTCAATGTAGGCCTGGAAAGTTCCAATGGTGTTCACTAAGCCGAGGGAGCCAAAGAGGCCCATGAAACTACCAAAGACAACCAGCCAGGCCTCTAGTCCGCCTTCAGGATATGTGTTTCCATCTGCATCCGTTGTGACTCGAGACATTGGGGCGCTGTGTGCGAAGCTCTCTGAGTCAGACGCTCCAGACGAGGGTCTCTGAAGGCCATCTTCAAGCATAGTCTCTGCCTGCGGTAGGTTGCTATCGTGTTGGACCCCGGTATGAGACTGTTCCTCTGTCACGTTGATGGCTGGACTTGCATCATGATATTCACGATACTCACGACTGATGGTTGTACCATCCAGGACCTTTTCTCCAGCCTGGGGAGAATCTGTACCATGAGAATTAGGCAAGCTTGGGATGTTCTTGCTGGCACGGTTTTCTTCCATCTTTTCTATGTCTAAATCGGCAGACGACCTCATTTTTATCGCCCTCCCGATGATAGAAGGGGTATCGAGCTACCGCAAACCGTTCGGCTAAAAAGGGCCTAACCGCCTGTGCGTGATATCACCCCTCTATTTGCAATGCAGAATGAGCGAGGGGTTGCCGGCTATTGGAAAACACACGAAGAAATTTGAGCCCAATGAGCCCAAGGATCCCAAACCAGAGAGTGCGCAGAGGTCAGAGGAGGTAAGAGGAACTATTTGAGCATACGGCTACCCCTATGAGCCCAAGCCTGACTGGATGCTAATGTGGCAAGGAGAATGTGCTTTGATATGGTCGGGAAAAATGTTGAAAAAGCACATTTGGGACCAGAGGGTCTTTAGCAGCCCTGTTAGCTCCGCAGTGGAGGCTTTTCCCTTCCGGTGCGTTTCCCTCGGCTGCTCCCAGTAGCGGGAGTCTTTCCCATTGGCGAACCGTCGGCCGGCCGGTGGACACTGAAAAGGTTGTATATCTAGTGTCTTAGGTCTACTCCCCAGCCACGGCCATTCCTGCTTGCAACCTTCTTTCCTGGCGTAATCTGGACGCGCTAAACAGTTTAAGTAAAGATGCAGAAGACTTTGTAAGTACCGAGGCAGTGCGGCCGAGAATAAGGAGCTTGATGCAATTTGCAGATAGACTGTGGAGTATCAATGAGTTGATTGGCATGTCGCCAGCAAAACGACCAAAGTTCAGAGCTCGAATGAACGGGGTATAAGTGGTTGATCAGAAACGAGTCGGTCCTGGGAAGGGGTTAACCTCGTGGGGGTGGAACTGGGTTGACAACGCCCTCCTCGAGCCATATAATGGTGGATGCCGGCTGGGAAATTCCCCGGGAGAGTGATATAGTCGTTGAAAGCCGTGGATCCTCTGAGATGACGAAGATGCCATCGTTACTCTTCCTACATGGATCAAGATACCTCCGAGAGCAGCCAGTCCTTCAGCACCTGTAGGTCCACTCAGGCAATCTGCTGCAAGGGCATTGTCATAGGGATTATCTCGGTCGCCCTCATCCCTACTAGCAGCAAAAGTCAATGAAAAGGCATCAGCCTATCATTTATCTTCTGCAGGACAAAGTGCCAGGTACGATGAACTCTCTGGAGGCGAGGGAGTCACTCATGACTTTGGACTTAAACGAGACAGGGCAGGTCCACCGAGGTATGCTAGTTTAGCGAATACTGTATCTATAGATGACAGCCCCATCGCCAAAATATTGTTAATGAATCAAAGCGACTGCACTCCTCAATTTCGAGAGGGATGTCTGCATTGTTGTTGTCGACTTGGACGTTGTGCACCGACTAAACATACAGAAGCACGTGCCTGTTTCTTCCTCTGACGGGAGCGGACAGTCATGGCAGTATTGAACTTAGGTTGGGACGAAGCAACCTACCATCTTCTTTAAGTCTTACTAAACAACCACAACGGCTTTCTGAAGAAGAATGGAGAACATCTTGGTCTTAATGAGCTATAATCGCATAGCCGATTGAATGATCACCACGTTGCTGATTGGTGCAGGCTGCTGTCCAAGAACAACCTAATTTACATCTCGTCTAAAATCTAACCTAGGAGTTCCAGGAAGGAAGTCCGAGTAATATTCCGAGCCTATCAGCGGGGTTAGAATGGGAAACACTGGCCTGATCTGGAGCTTGACCTCCAGTTTTGAGTGGGCTAACCATCTTTTTTTTTTTTTTTTTTTTTTTTTTTTTTTTTTTTTTTTTTTTTTTTTTTTTTTTTTTTTTTTTTTTTTTTTTTTTTTTTTTTTTTTTTT